>NC_052617.1:43840365-44193581 GCF_016545825.1 Eucalyptus grandis | reverse complement strand
TGAATGGCAAGGAAGTGGCCGAAGGCTTCAAAATGAAGCCTTAATGGACGGACCAAACCTAAAGAATTGCTCGGAAATGTCCTAATTTTTGCGGCCTAATTTCCTAAAAATATCTTAATTTTAGGTTTGGTCCCAATTATATTCCGAATTTTTTTTGTCTAAAGAAAAATTCCTAATTTTAAGTGCAGTCCAAATCAACTATCAACTTTTTTTCTTGTCTAAGAAAAAAACTAACTTTAAGTTCAGTCTCAAATTCACCATGAACTTGAACTCTAGTTCCAAATTTGTCTCTTTAGCACTGTGTCAAAAAATCGCGACTAGTTGTCCCTAATTTCCTTAATTTTCTTATCAAAGAACTTTTTCATCTTTGAGAGAATTTTCCACGTTGCCTTGTTGACATGGATTTTAACGACACGGAAATATAACATCAAATAACTAATCGTGATCTTTGGATGGAGGATTAAAGGAGGCAAAATTGAGACTAGATTGAAAGTTGGTAATTTTTTTGATAAAAAAAAATCGGGAGCAGATATGGGACTAAACTTAAAGTTTGGTTGATTTTAAATAAGAAAAATTTTGAGCCAAATTTGGATTGATGTTTTTTCTTTTGAACAAAAATAATAATAAATTCGAGGGTAGAATTGATATTCAATATAAAATTTGCGGTTTATTAGGGGATTAGGCCTAATTTTTTGGGCCATAGCTTTACTTTCGGTCTGTCAGCCTAACTGGTGAAGGCTTCAAGATTTGCATAGGCACCACATTTAATACACGATAGATTGAAAAGATGGCAAGCCAAATTAAGAAGGGTTGATCGCGGGACTCGCCTCCAGTGCTTATCCTGGGAGATTGCTTTGATTCATCTTCAAGGAACTGCAGGGTTTCCAGCTCGAGCAGATGGTTTCAAGACCCTCGCACCGAATTCTCTAGATCATTAAATGCTCGTTTCTAATGCTTTACACTTCAGTTACGACCAGGGTGGTCAAAGCTCACAAAATAGGAATGGCAAGTCAAATGTTAGTAATATTAGGGTCCGTAGATATCTTCTAGAGATATATAAGATATTTTCTCTTATTTCAATATCTGTTTTGATTACATATATCTCATTTAATTCCTTTTAATTTATTCTATCTAAGCCTGTAAATAGGCTCTCATGTACTCTTTTCAATACATCAAATTGTAAAGAAGATTCCTCAATCCTCTTTTCTATTTATATTTAACTAACAATTTGCCGGTTTCTTCATTTTCTGACAAACACATACATGGTGCAATTCACCAGCACCATTCTTTAAGGATGTATTGGTGCTTGGTAATAGCGACAAATCCCTTTCCCAGGATTACCCTCCATCCGTCCTTTCACAGGAGGCATCTACTATGGCCATTATAATCGAACTCGAGGGATAAGTTTATGCTTGCCGGTATACAGGTGATTCGAAAAACTGCAGGAAGGTGGTGTACCTTTAAACGGATAGGCGATCGAGCAGCAATGGAGATGATAACGGCTTTTGCTGCGGCAGTTCCCGATACGCAAAAGACGATGACATGAAGCAACCGAGGACTGGGAATGCAAAAAATAGCCATTTCTGCCCAGCTACTTCAGTGAGGTAGGAAATCGGACAGAGAATAATAGACGCGTGATTATTCATGGACAAGAACAGTTGCAATAGACCGACGGTGTCAAAAGGAGACCCGCCAACCGAAATGTGGCTGGATACGTGGAATTGAAGGCCCGGACACAATAATCACAATAGGTCAGTGAGGTCCCGAATCTGCAAATTTTAAAACTTTAACCAACCCAAGCTCTATTTTTCTTTTTTTTTTTTTTTTTTTTTTGCGAAAACTGAACATTGTTGGAATATATTTCATAGTCAATCATTTTTGGAAAAGACTATTTATTTTTTTTCGTTTTTGTTGGGGTATATCAAATGAGCTGGAAGTCAATTCTGATGTCGAAAATTATAAAATAACAACAATTACACCAATCCCTTCTAATCCTTTCAGGCGCTGATCAGCCTGAAAGTATGAATGGGAAGTTATTGGTCATTATGAATTTGCAACCTCCATCAACTGGGCATGTCCATTCACAATGCATCCTCGGAAGAGGCTTTTCGTCACTGCAGTATCAACATCATACTAAACTAAACGAGGAAGAGTTGATAGATGGAAAGTCCGACCCTTACTTCAAGCTGTTAATTAGTATTCATCAACCTCCATCAGGAATTTGGGGATCAGTGATGATGGCTTAAAATAGAAATATCAACCATTTAGCCATTTCAGGCCGCAGGCCTTCGTAATGGTGCATATTTGAAACAATTCATATGAACACCAGTGATTATTTAATGACTTCGTGAGTTGAAGGATAAGATGGTAATATCATTCTTCATTCAAATACACCAAAAGCATTGATTCGGACAAGCGACAAGCATGGTAGAGCCCCAGGAAGAATTCAAGACAGGAAAATGTTCAAATAACATATGGTGCAAGTAGCTTGCGTAAAATTACAGTATCCAATATTAAGCTCCCAAGACAAAAAAATGGTTTAACTCAGAACACGAATCCCTCTATAAAGGCAAAGTAGTTACAAACTGTTTATAGTGAAAGAAGCAGATTATCAGCCTTGGATCTTGTCCTTCAAGTACTTCAAAATAGCTTTAGTTCCTTTATCAAGAATTGTCCTTCGAATACTGTACAAGTGAAGACTATATCAGGATAAACTGTATTTGTGGACTCACGTCTCTTTTTATTTATTTGACAGTGAAAATGTTGAAAAAACCCAACAAAGTTTTCTACTGTGAAAGCATGGAGCAGAATCAACTATACACCAGATTGTCTATCTTCAGCCATTTGCACTTACAAAAAAGAAACATACATAATGAATGGCATGCAATGGATGTTGCAGCAACGCAGGAATTTGTATGGGTTGAAGTTTATAAAGATGACATTCCATTTCAATAGGCTGGAGTTTGGAGAGATGTTTTTGTGCCACCCAGGCCCACAGCCCACTCTTGTTTCCATTCTTAACAGAACAAGTCTTTTCTGTTGACACGGTACTGTGAACTAAAATCAGTCTTAGTTTTAGAAAGGTAGTTTCTGGAGTTTAATCATTGACTATGATCCCAATGTATGCATAGAAAATGAGAGCCATCTCAAGCCAGCATTATTGAAGAATGAAAACCATAAAGACATTCTCAATAGTCCCCCAACCCAAAAAAAAAATGAAAAAGTACAGCATACCTTCTCAATGGATTTCCCTCAAGTCTTAAGGCCTGCAGGCTGTCTTCGAGAAATCCCTGATCAAGGAACTTTCTATTAAGAATACCATCCATTATACCCTACTTAACTACAAACAAAGAGAGATAAAACTAATGTATCTAAACTGGGAGTGGGTAATGGCAACACATAGTAGATGAACCAGCACAGCTCTGGCTAGGTCAAAAGAGCTCTGACAGCTCCTGAGGTTGACAAAAATAAGTATGTTTTCCAATTGATGTAGTATTGCAAATACGAGTAACCACAAATAAGTCAAATTTATTTACTTGTGGGTCAAAAGCCATATGTGACATAGGGATACATGCCCACCACGACAGGCAATAAAAATACCGAAATTACTTGCTGCACAGAGCTTAATCTTTAGGGAACAGATCTTACTAGCTGAGGAGGAAGCGATGGTATATTGTTGTTGGAGAGGTCAAGCTCAGTAAGAGTTGTGAGAGTCCCAATCTCCTGTATGTCAGTATAAAAAGAAACATACAATGTCGTAAATCTAGAAAAGGGATGCTAATAGAAAACGTTGCAATACTATGATAAGAGTAATGGTGTCATAAACAGGAAGATGCACATTTTGATATACTGTCTAGTAAGCATAGCGTTTTGTACCATTCCTTCATAAGTAAGTTCATACCGGATAAGCTGTCGGGACTAGATGGACAAGCACCACCACCACCCAAAGAAACCTCATGCACGTGTGGCACAGACACAGAGAGAGAGAGAGAGAGACAGAGAGAGACAGAGACAGAGACAGAGAGACCACTACCTCTGGAATAATTTGAAGGGAATTTTGGCCCAAGTCAAGGATTTTCAAGTGCGTCAAGCTCAATATATCCGATGGGAATTCTTGAAGCCGCATCTGTCTAAGTAGTCAAAATAGAATTTTGCAAATGCATCAGGACAGTTACGCCTAATAAAGATAAAAAATGCACAAATACAAACAAATATACATAGAATTCACAGTCACCATAATGTCCGCTTAGTTACCTTAAATATAGTTCCTGCAATTGTTGCAAACACAAAAATGCTGGACTTCTTGGCAGTGAAGCAGCATTGCCGCTTAAATCCAAAATCTGGAGCATGCTTACAGCTTGAAATCCATCAGGTGGAATCTGTAGTCACGTATGGTAGGGCAGTCACATAAGAATGATTTAAACACATGGAAAAGGCAACAGAAGAAAATGGAATCAACAATCATGATTCACACAATAATTAATGCTTAGGGACAATAGTTACAGTTCTTAGAGAGAATGAGTGGAATACAAGCAGCAACCACATGGCAATCACCGTGCCAAATAACTGAATGTAGGAAAATTACAATGATGTTTCCATCAGTAAGAGCTCCCTATAACTTAACCTTCCTGTTACAAGGTCGAAATTTTTTTCCAAAATACCTCATGACCAAGGCCATAAGCCTTTTGATCTAAGTGCATACTCAAGAGAACATTTTGCTTTGTTATTTTGTACATGACTATCTATTTTTCTAGTGCAAAGCAACATGGAAATGACTTGGCATTCTTTCTTTTCCTTGTTTTCCCTAAGAGAGCTTAGTTTTATGCAAACCAAAGGAAGAAACAGCCAGAAAACAAAGCTTTTCATCATGTATTTGATTATAATCAAATTCACCGAAGTAGAAAACAATTGGGATTACCTGACCAAGGCAATTATAATCCAGCTTCAAGCAAGAAAGCTTTGTAAGTGGCTTTAAAATTTCACCAGGCCACTCTTTGATCTTATTCCTGGATAATATCAAAGTCTGCACATTCAGACAAACAGAGACCGGCTTTAAGACTGAAAAAAATTGAACATTAGGAGTAGCGTATATATACAAGCTGAAATTTACCTGCTGCATTCAAATATACTATATAAAAGTAATGCATGTCAGAGCAACAGATCCATGGACCTTCTTGCAATCAAAACGGTATTGCTATTGGAAATACATAAAAATATTACCTATTAACATAACAACCCAGCTATAATAGGCTTCCCTCCCTCCCAGCAAGGGTAGGAAGAGTGGTTGTTAGCTAAAAGCTTATTTCAGATTTAAGGGAAACACATATAACTTTGACACGTACATATTGACTTAGAAAGGGGACATAGGACAATCAGAAAGCTGGCACGACATTTATATGTACCCTATGACAATGACAGCCATGCTCCAGATCACACATTTCCATGAAGTTAACTATCCTATGATTGGCTTATGCACAGGCCCTAATTGCAAAGTCTATTTCGTACAAAACCAGGACAGGATACATTTTTCTCAGTGGGGCAGGAACATTTTGCTAATTTTTAGATAAACTAAAGTAAGGACTTAAAATTATAAGGATGAAATAAGGAGGATGCTAGGCCTTTGGAACCCGTACAGGTAACAAAAACAGCTAATTGTTCTCCATCGTTCTCTACTTTGAGATAGCGGAAAATTTGAAGAAGGGGAGAAGAAAAGCGAATTACCTGCAAGGAAGCACACAAAGAAAGCTGAGAGGGCAGCTCTTCGATGGAGTTCTTCGAAAGACTGACTTTGACTAAATCACCTCCTTCCCAAACTTCTGATGGCACCACATTCAAACCCATTCCGTCTAAAGAGAGTTCCTGAAAGTCATAAAAGGTAAATCAACTCCATTAATGGCTGAGGGGCCTAATGTCTACACATGCAGTCTGAAACCGAGTGCTGAAACTGAGTGTGCATTTGTGTGCATGAACCTCCTCCAAATTTGTAACATCAAAATAGAACTTCACAAAACTAAGTGACCCAACCGAAGCATGGTAATTGCTGGCCACCAAAACAAAACCAAGTCATTGTGGCTATCCTCTTCTATTCATATTCTCTCCAACCAGATACATTCCTTTTGACCGACTGGACCAGCTTTAAATTACTAGAGAATAGCAGGACTGCAAAACAGGACGTATCAGTTTTCTCTCTTTTATTACCATTCTTGTTCGTATACATCAGCCAAAATGGTGAATTATCGGGCTCTGCAGTTCTCTACACATGAAATGAAGTATTCACCTAAAACATTTTTTCCCAATGACAAGTTTATTTGTCCTATACTACGAATTATCTGGATATTGCACTAGCCATGTACCTTTGAACTGATAGATAGTCGAGCAGCCATTGAGACAACATTGTCTTTTGTTGTAGCAGCTTCAGAATCTATACAAAAGGATGACATAAATTGAAGAGACAAAATCATTGGCAAAAGAAAAAATAAATAAAGAGTACAAAATTTCGCAAATAATGAAGTAATGAACTCCTACTAATAGCAGAAGCACTAAAGATCTAGAAAGAGCTGAGATAATAAAATAGTGCAAGCATTATGCTCAGACTCATTTACCTTCGCTTTCAGAAACCCTACTTCGAAGGTACCTCAATAAAGCAGGTGTTGGTCCATTAACCAACGAGCTGAAAATGGGAAATGTTGTATGAGTGAACCCATGAAGCATCAGATCTGCAGCACATTAACTTACAAACCTTCTAAGAGTTCGTAGAGGATTTCCAGTAAGCAAAAGTTTCCGCAGAGTAGTCATCTTTCCTACATGATCAAAAAAGAGTTCATTTCCTATAAGTGTGATGTGAGAGAGATAAATGTACTCCATGGTGTTCATCTGCGATATGCATAATAAAACACAGACACTGCACAGTCAACTAGGCAATTAGAATCGCGACCCACTCTTTTATATGACTGCTTCCTTCATGAACACACATCTACCAAGCTTTTGATCTCACATGACAAGATGATTACCTTCTTGCAGCGAACCTCTGAGCAAGTAAAGGAGTGACACTAGTTTCACTTAGATGCTAGAGAAGCAAAGAATTCGGTAGTGTCTCAAATGTGATATTGTTCCATATGCTTACTGCCAGGGTAACCAGCTTGATTTTATCTTCAGTAAATCCTAGTGTGCCACAAATTGTTGGATGTTATCCCTGGGGCTATATCGCTCTAATTACAAAAGGGATTTGTTATCTTGTTTAAGAATAAATACCTTAATTTTTTTATAAAAATAATACCACAAAACAAAAATTCAAGTGCAACATTTGCAGAGGCCACCTTTTTAACATAAAATCAGAAGAAATGGTTTTGCCATCAAATGTCAAGCCAAATACTGGGACAAGACTATAGTTATACCCCACTTACTCTGCGCAACATCTAGAGCTGATTTAACTGGTTAATTGAATTGAACAGGAAAAGAAAGGTAGGATTGTTAACCATCTTCAGATCAGACCTGCTATATCATTAGATGAGCTTACCAATTTCCGGGGGCAGTCCAGTTAACGAATTATTGGATAGATCCAGGACTGAAAGGTGCAGCTTGCATGCCTCCACAGGAAAATCTTTCAACTGAATAGATAGGGATAAATTATCAACCAATCCAACATCTATTAATCTCAAAAGGTAAGATGCCTAAACCCAGGCCTGGTACAATCAAAGCAAGGAAAAAAGAAAGAAAAGGCTGACAAAAAATGCATGTGGCCAGATGATAGGGTCAATAGAACTTTTCCAAATGTAGAAAGGAAAAACAAAATGAACTTCACACACCTGATTTCCACGCAGATCTAAGGTGCCTAATTTAGAAAGTTCCCCCATTTCTGATGGCAATGAATGCAGAGAGTTATTCCTGTAAGATGAAGTCAAGCATTCAAATTCAACATCAAAATTCATAAATCTAAAATCAGGAATATCTTATCACTGGAGACATCACCCCATATATAACTCTGCGAGGGAAGAGCAACCCCTGATTGAATCCGGTATTGAAGAAATTCCTGCAGAAACACACCATGGCATATCAATGAATGGAATGAAGTGTGATGCTGGAAAGTTAAGATTTAGAAAGGAATCTGTGGCATGATTTACTCACGGTTTTGATGAAGGTCCAGACGGATGAGACGGGAAAGGCTTCCCAAGTTCTCTGGTATAGCATTGAGCAAATTTCTCGCTGCAACACACAAGAGAGAAGTCAATTATCAAGGTGTAAAAGAAGACTAGCAGAGAATATACTTGCCTGCGTTGAGCTCTCTGAGCACAGTCCAGGATGCAAACATATGGCCAGAGAGACTTGTCAACTTGTTTCCCTGGCAAAATTGGCATGAGAGATTTGAAAACTAACATAGAGCTAAAAGGTAAACCAGTGGAGTAACTAAAGGAACAACTACACGCACCTCCACTTCTACTTTGGTTAGTTTGGAACAGTTTGCAAGATCTTCGGGTAAGCTGATGATGGTGTTATTTGATGCCTGGAGAATGCATGAGGAACACAAGTCCAAAAGTTATAATTTAGGGAAAGGAGAATGCTTATATTAAGGCATAAACTCGTTTCAGCTGTGAAATCATTAACCCCAAAAAAATAAAAAATCAGAATGAATATTATCAGCTCTTGGGCAGAGATAAGTCACAAGATTTGTTGTAACGATTAACTGCATAAACATCAGTACATGTAAAGTTTACGCAGTGAGAATTTTCTACTATTAAACATCTCAAGGATTATTCTTTATTCAGACTTAAAAAGGCATATGGCAGTGATAATGATGCAAAGGTCATAGATTAGTTAAATTTATCTATGCAAAGTTCAGCTGACCTCACAGCATGAGCTGCCATTATTTAACTGAAAAAGTACATAACCCAATTGATGAATATGGTAAATCGACGTAAATCAATCAAGATGGTCATAAGTTACCTTAAATTCCGAAAGGTCCAAACATCTACTGAGAGAGATAGGTATTTCCTTCAATTGATTGTTTGAGCAATCAAACCTATAAAAGGTTAAAAGGAAAACAAGAAAACTTCAATACAACCTGCTTGTGACCAAACAAACCACATGCAGACACCTTTTGACATCACACATGCTATTCTTATCAGTCGTTGGATGGTAATATTCTGTAATCACTTTCCATGCAGAGGAGAGGTCGAAGACTACAATCAATTTTCAATAGAATGACCGCACCAATATACAGCAGAAGTCGCTTGTTGCGTATTACCATTAAACAGAATCAACAGGATGCACTCAATATAAGTCATATCTCTCTAAAGTGCAGAATTAAGCTACTTGCTTTAAATAATGGTCTTAGAGGAAATTTCTTATGAAAGCTATTAGGGAAACAGAAAGAGGAAATAATGAGCAATCGATCGCAAACAGGCGACTCTTTTTTGAGTAATTCAAAATTGGTAGACTATCCAGGATGAGTAGCTCTTCCATAACGAAAGTGAATGTGATCTGAGAAGGATTAGCAAGATCATCAAAAGATAAAGAAGATGCGGCAACCTACTTGACAAGAGAAGTTGCAGATCCAATCTCGTCAGGTAAACCAGTAATTGAGTTGTGGGAGACATCTAATGACTTAAGCATCGGAAGCCTGAGAAAGATAACACTCAAAAAAAAAAATAAGCACTTAAAATAGGAAAATCAATTGAGATTAGAAGAGAATTGGAAAACTTACTCTCCTATAGCAGCTGGAAGCTGGGTGAGTTTATTATGGCTTAAGTTCAGCACAGTCAGCACCGATAGGTTTCTCAAATCTTCTTTAAGAATTTCGATGTCATTATGAGCCAGAATAAGCTTTTGTAGCTCCACAGCCTACAGAGATACACCATTGAGATCCAATAAAAGCAAGACAGGATATTACATATAAAGCAAAGTCTAAAAGTAAAAAAGAAAATCGGAAGAGGAATAATTCCTACCTCCCACCACTTTTCACCATGACCAACCGCATCCGAACTTTGGTAAACCTCACCGGGCACATCTCTAGGAGCAGACAATATCAACCAATGAGCTCTTAAATGTAAACCCATCATGTAGCATCGAGATTTATTCAAAGTGATGGGAAAAATAAAGCTGAAGGTGTAAAGCTGTCTATGGTCCATCTGCTCTGTGTCGCCATATTCAGTCCTCGCTTCTTTTTATTTTTTATTTTTTTGCCCCGTGGACACATTCACAAAGTATATAATGCATTCGTTTCATGATTCTACGTAGGAGGTAATGATACAGTAGTTTTAAGTTCAAAATGACAGAGAAACAAATAGCGTTTTGCATGCACAACACAGCAAGCCGAAAGAAAAGAATCGCCAGCAAGAGAAATGAGCAGAGCTGAACTAGGAATCAAGTCATGATTTCAACCGGTCTATCCCACTAACTTGCTACCGAACACAAAGCTTGAGACAATGTCCCCCAGCTCCATTGTGTCCCCAAAGAAAGCACAGCCAAATATTTCAAACCGTGACAACATCAAGAGAGGAGATGGTGGTTTAACATTCTAGATTGGGACTTCAAAGGAGAGTCCGCAGCTCTTCCGCGCCTAATCTGGCTGGGAAACATTATATCCGCCAAGGGCAATAAATGCATGGAAAAAAAAAAACCCAGTTCCTACGGCATAATTGTGAAAATTAGAAGCAGAACTGCGAACTTCTCCCGCGCAATCGCTAATGCTCGGGGGAATTCTTTGCCGGAGCAGATTAATTGAGGTCGCTCTTAGCTTATTCTAATCAAACTGTCGACCTACGTCCCCACGCGCCGGTCTGATAATGAGCCGCGATCATGAGAAAAACAACGAGCTCCAAATGCATCATCGGTAATCCTAATGCCGACTCGGAACTCTTTATCGATCCCATTCACAGAGACGGCGAAGCAGAAACTCGCGCTCTAAAACCGAAAGCTACAGAGCCGCCTCCGGCAAACGGATCGAGCGAACGGTCTCGCGTCGATCGATTGACGGGACGAGGATCCGATGGGCGGAGCGATGGGACGGGGAACTCACTTGAGCGAGCGATTGGAGAGGTTGAGCGAGCCGGAGGATCTCGCGGCTTTGTTCAGCCGATCCATGGCGGATCCGCGAGGGGAACGCGACGCAACGCAGCGCGTGCTGAGTTGAGCTGTTACATCTATCGGTCGACGATGTAGAAGCGAAGCCTCGGAACTGGAAAATGTCGCTTCGCGACTGAACAATGCACGTCTTTCTTTTCCCGTGTCCTGTAAATTCTTTCTTGAGGGTCTTGAGGATAAATGGAAGTGGAAAGGATTATATGTTTAACGATCAGCGCCCGCTGCGCAATTAATTTTCCTAATTTATATTATCCGTCAAGACTTTTAACAATGAGAATTTTTATTCCGAGAAGTGATGTATCGACTTAACCTGGGTGGAGTATAGTAGTTTTGAAATTAGATTATTCAATACAGAAGTGATGCGCACGTAGTACATGGAGTCGATTAGAACGTCTTGAGAAAGTGGTCGTGATGATAGGGGATGATTTGGTGAAGGGGAAAGAGTGGAAGGTGTGAATCAATTCGACCAAAAAAAAATATATATTGTGTCAATCAAGACTATGGCACGCGGTAAGTGGCTACTTACCAATATAAAATGGATAAAAACACTAATTACTCGATAGGAGTGTTTTTTTTAGGCTTCGTTTAACGAAAAATATTTTTCAAGAAAGCAATTTTCTTTTTTTTTTGACATTTTTGTCACTTAAAAAAATGAATAACAGAAATATTTGCCCGCTTAGTAGAAAACTTATATTTAAATAAAAAATTTGGAGGAAAATTATTTTTCTTGAAATTTTACACTTAATCATAGATTCCAACACTAATTCCCAACATCTAGGACCAAGCCTTTGGCACTCGGGCCTAAGTTCATCAAAGGATGAGCCCGTGATCCTAATGCCCATGCTTAGATCCTTGACGCCCTCGCCAATGTCCATAGAGGCCAAGCCCAAGTCTACAAAGGTCAAGCATGGGATCTTAGTACTTGAGTTCAAATCCCCAACACCAAGGCCCAAGTTCACAATGGTCGTGCTCGAGGCCACAAAGATCATACCTAGGTCCATTGAGGCGGGGGCTGAGATCCAATTGCTCTTGCCCTGATTCTTGACACTCAAGGAAAGATCCATCATGCCAAACCCAGGATTCTAGTGCCCATATATGGCTCTTTAACTGTCTATATACTTAAGTTACTGGTGTCTAAATAGTGTATGTTTATTTAGAAAAATTAAATTAGATGTTTCATATTAGACAACGAAAATATTTTTTTAGTTCATTTTCATATTTCAATCAAATATTAAAAAATATCGTTATTTTCTTGAAGAATGTTTTTTGAAAATGTCAATTTTATTGCAAAACAAACAAAGCATAAAACTTATTAGCTTCCTCTCAACGTGACTATTGTATCATCCCTCCATCTCTTTTTTCTTCTCAGCCTAAAACAGTTGAGTAATTTTGTTATACTAAAGATCAATATACAAAATTGGTTTTTTTTCTTTAAACAATTAGACTAACAACATAACACATGACTGATGATCCGTTTAGAACCGTTGTGACGATATTGTGTCATAACACATCACCAGGAGTCTATTTAGTATTGTTGTGTTATGTTAAAATATGTGCATTTCACAGTAGACTTTTTAAAGATGGTGTTTTTCGCAATTTCAAATAATTAAAGCTTTTGGCAAAAATAGTTATAAGATTGTCGTAAGGGTAATAGTGATTTTTTGCTTCAACTATAACTATAGAATATAATTGTAAAATTCAGGTGAATACCAAAATTCGAAAGTCTATGCTATGCAGTATACCTATCTAGAGAGAGTGTGTTCAATATGTTTAATAAGTAAGGAAATTGTATTCGACGCCCAGAGAGTGTGTTCAATATGTTTAATAAGGAAATTGTATTCGAAGCCCATCCTTGAGTGCTAGTATGGATTGGGCTAAAGAGAGATATGGAAGCACGGCTTGGGCCATAATATGTTAAAAATGAATAAATCAGCTGACCAAACCCATCCAAGCCGACCCATTAATCAATTGAGCTTGGCAAGAGATGGCTATCATCCGAGCTGAGCTGGAGCTAAGCCGCCATTGGATATAATGTTGGCCTCCTCCACCTCCATCGCTTGCTCTAAAACCTTAATTTTTGCCATGTCAGTCTCTGCTCCTCGTGATTCATCTTCTTGATCTCTTCTTTGCTCTCACTAGCTCGAAGATGACAAAGAATGTGAACGTGTTGGGGAAGCCGAACCACTACCTAGACGCAAATCGGAAGGATGGCAAGAGCGAGGCCCATAGCACCGCCACCGTCCGGCACCTTAAATGTATAATTTGAGGCCCAAGCAATGCCACAATGACAAGATCTCGGCCACGAGCTTCTGGAGCTCGCGTACAAGCACGTCCAACTCAACCATCGCTGGTTCGACATGTTAACTTCTCTCTTGTCTTTTTCCATTTCCTATATTTTGCTTAGCATGATTTGCATAATCAAGTGTTGAGAAAATCAACACCTTGAGTTCATGGGTATATGACTCATTTTGACAATCCTATTTTTCTTAACAATCTTTACCATTTAACAACGTATCAATTATAAGTCACTTTTGTCATTCCCAAAAGTTAGACATTAAAATTGTTAAACATGTTCCCTTGTTTGCATTTCCAAGTGAGTACAAATGAGAAAGGGGGATCTCTATTTATACAAGAACCTATATGGTCACAACCGTTGATTTCTTACCTAATCTAATGGGTCGAATTGATGACAAATCTCTAAGATACATGTATATTTCCCATTTTACCCTCGAAGATTGCTCTAGAATGCTCTTGCGTACATCTCTCATATTACCTAATAACCGTCTTAGTAAACTCAAGAAAGGTCCTTTGTTAAAAAAAAAAAAAAACTCAAGAAAGGTCCTTAAAAGTTTCAAGGCTCACTTGATTATCTTGGATAATTCCTCACAGTATTTTGCCTTGAAAACATTTGAATCGTTACAATAACATGTGAAACTCGGCTTGATTCAATTTCTATGCAAGAATATACGAAATTTAAATCTCTTCAAATGTGGTATAAAGAGTCAAACACAAATAAGTGACTTCAACATAAGTGTTGTGTAGTACGGTATGCCTTTTACATGGATGATATGATTGATCGATTATACCGCGTAATGTGTTTTATCCTCACATAAAATAATTTATCGTGCTAGACTTCTCATTGCGACAATGCACCTGAGAATTGTTGAGTCATCGCCTCTTAGTCCTAGTCATATTGGAATCAATCTATCATAAGAAATTCAACACTTTGCACTACTTTTCATCATTTGGGAAAATCCATTCTATTGCAACTTAGTTCTATAAAAAGATTTAATTAACTAATATATTGTCGTTAGACGAACTGTGAGTGATAGCATTAATTTTGTTAAGCACGACCACTCTTGATACAATTAAATTACTTTTTAAAAGTTAAAAAGGAATATGTATCATTATGTATCTTTTTTTATTCGAGAGCGGAACCATTATGAAAATAGAAAAGTTGCACAATAATAATCTTCCTTATATAGAAAAAAATGACTTATTTACAACAAAACTTTCTATATTACAAAAGTATATCCCTAAGCATCGAACTTAAAAGTATTTGAAAAAAGAGGATATTTCTAAAACTTTTTTTTCATAGTTTCCTCTGTTACAGATTTATTAATAAAGAGGATATTTTTAAATATATAAGATTGCGTGAGTTGATAATAATATTTGGCTTCCACTATAGCTATAAAATATAATTGTAAAATTGAGGGGAATACCAAAAATTCGAAAGTTTGTGGTATACAGACAAAGCGCACTCGATATGTTTAATAAGTAACGAGATCGTACTCGAAAACCTTGAGTGCCAATATGGACTGGGCCTAGACAGAAGCACCGCCTGGCCCATAATATATAAAAAAGCACGGATCAGCCGATGGGGCCCGTCAAAGCCGGCCCATAAATCAGGTGGACTTGGCGAGATATGAGCATCGTCCGAGCCGAGCCCCGAGCCGAGCCGCCACCAATGCGGTGATGTTGTGTCTTCTTCCTCCCATCTTCTCTAAAACCCTAATCTTCGCCGCTGCGTCGGTCTCCGAACCTCACAGTTCATCTTTCTGATCTCTTCTTCTCTTTCACCGGTTCGAAGATGGCGAAGATGAAGGAGAAGAAGGTCAACGTGTCGGGGAAGCCGAAGCACTCCCTGGACGCGAACCGGAAGGATGGCAAGAGCGAGGCTCGCAGCGCCGCCACCGTCCGGCGCCTCAAGATGTATAACTCGAGGCCCAGGCGCAACAGCAAGGGCAAGATCCTCAGCCACGAGCTCCAGTCCAAGGAGCTCCCGAGCACGCGCATCCAACCCGATCGTCGCTGGTTCGGTGCGTCCGACTTCTCTTGTCTTTTTTCCCTTAGCGGTTTTCCTATTTACTTAGCTTGATTTGCGTATTCGTGCGTTGAGATAATCGATGTCTCAAGTTAGTTTCATTTTGACGTGATCTTGAATTATACTGTTGAAGAGCTAATTTGCGCGAGGCAAGAGTGTTAGGAACTTGTTATTCTTGCTTATTCATGCGGTGTTCAATGCTGCTCCCTCGTAATCTTGGATGCTTGCTTGTTATGTACCTGGAAAACTAGTGGCGCAGGTGGTGGGATGATTTCTTATTGTGATAGCGGAATTTGTTGGTGATGATGCAATACTCACAATTTTTTGTAATATGTCGAGCATTACGGAGAACTGAGTAATTGGTCATGCTGATGTTCTTGTTTCACCAATGTAGGGAACACTAGAGTTGTCAATCAAAAAGAACTTGAATTTTTCCGGGAGGAGCTGCAAAGTCGGATGTCAAGTAACTATAATGTTATTCTGAAGGAAAGGAAGCTGCCCCTGTCACTCCTCAATGATCCTAAGCAGGTAAGAGACTTCTGAATAACGTATATGTTAGTAACATACAATCAGGTCCCTTACCCTCGTTGGCTGGAGGGAAGTGTGGAGAAGTTATTTAGCTACCTTGCGACTTCTATAGTCATATATTTTCCTTATTTGCAAGCAATCGATGCATATTTTGGCGAATTAGATTTGCTGTCTTGTAATTGTGTATGTTGTGGATGCCACGTGACTCTTAATTATCTAATTGGTTTCTGTGTTCTTTCAAATGCATGTGAAGCAAGCCAGAGTTCATCTACTTGATAGAGAACCTTTTGGGGATGCATTTGGCCCTAAGAAGAAGAGAAAGCGCCCTAATCTCTTGGCAGCAGATTATGAATCATTAGTTAAGCGAGCTGGTGGATCTCAGGGTGAATGTCCTTTCTTAATGAACTTTCCATTTCTCTTGATTATTAGTTGTTGTTTTATTTTTTTATTTATTTGTTTTTTTTTTGGGCGGGTTGCCGGGAGGATTTTTTTATCATAACATCAGTATTTTAAGTGTGCATTAGGGCAGTCTCTTTTGGTTCATAAAGGCTAATGAGGACATTTTATTACCAGGGAAGTGGCCTGTAATATTTTTAGGGGAGGGATTCTATGTTTTTGGACAATATCAGTCCTTCAATCTGCAAATGGCAATTTGTTCATATGATATCTGCAATTGGTAGCAGTGCATTTCATCCTCATTGTCTTTCACTGTGCAGACGCTTTTGAGCAGAAGCATGGATCATCTACTGAAGGGAATGAAGAAGATGGACTCAGAGACTTGGTGCGTCATACAATGTTTGAGAAGGGTCAAAGTAAGCGCATATGGGGTGAACTCTACAAAGTCATAGATTCATCAGATGTAGTTGTTCAGGTACTTTACTCTCTTTATTTCAGTGGATTGGTGTTGGTCTACTATTTGAAGAATAAAGCCTTCCAATATTAGATGGAAGCATTCATCCTATACTTGATCCTTGGTGGTCTGTCTTGCTCATGTTGTGTTGTTTATCTGTACACTGGAGTTTGATTTTGATTTTGATTTTTTTTTAATGTGAAATAATTTAGTTGCTCCATGGTTTCTCATTTATGTCAAAAGCTTATGTTGCCTCATGGTCTGGCTCTCCTTTCTTCGCTTCTTCTGGCCTGTATCTCACTATGAATGCGAATTTTTTTGTTCAAGGTTTTGGATGGTAGGGATCCACAAGGTACAAGATGTCGTCATTTGGAGAGGCACTTAAAAGAGCATTGCAAACACAAGCATATGATTCTTCTCCTAAATAAGGTGTGTTTTGGGATTATTTGATACCCTGGAAGCTAACTTCTCCCAAATTTTTCATATCTCATGGAAATTGATTCTGCAATGCAGTGTGATCTGATTCCTGCTTGGGCCACAAAGGGATGGCTTAGGGTGTTATCCAAGGAATACCCTACACTTGCGTTCCATGCAAGTATTAATAAGTCATTTGGCAAGGTATATGGCAAAAACTCTTTTTTCTTTTTTCTTTTTGTGTTTTGGGGGGGAGCTTCATTGATTAGCCTTTGCTTTTTCTTTTCTTTTCTGGGCTTTTGAAACTGTTACTCTCTTGTTTTTAAGTTGTTGTTTTGGTTCACTTAGTCAAAATTATTGTCATCTTCTGTTATTCCTCTTGTGGACCTTAGTGTGGTTAGTAATGTATTACTGTAAACTCTTTGTTTTCATGCTGAGTAATGAGAATTGTTGCCTTTCAGGGTTCGCTCCTCTCAGTTTTGAGACAATTTGCTCGCCTGAAAAGTGACAAGCAGGCAATATCCGTGGGATTTGTTGGCTATCCAAATGTGGGAAAATCGTCAGTGATCAACACATTGAGGACAAAGAATGTAAGTTCTTCGTTCTTTTGCTAGCTTATCACCTGTTACTACTCCTGTCTTTAGATGAATAGCAGAGAGTATGTTGATTGCAAGAGAATTCTTGATTAAAGTTCATTTTGCCAGTGTGCAGGATAATGCTTGCCAAATTCTACTCCACTTTGTCCATTCTAATTTAGTCTGTTGTTTGCAGTGCTCATAACAAGTAACTTCTGGATTTATGAGCTAGTTTGTCACTTATTTGTCTGTCTCTTCCATTTATAGGTTTGCAAGGTTGCTCCAATCCCAGGGGAGACAAAAGTTTGGCAATATATAACACTCACAAAACGGATTTTCTTGATTGATTGCCCTGGAGTTGTATACCAGAACAGTGATACTGAAACGGACATTGTATTGAAAGGCGTGGTATGTCATCCTCATCTACGTCAAATGAAAAAACATTCTGACAAACATTATTTATTCATCAAGAGCTTGCATTTGATTTCTGGAATTTTTCTTTAATTGGTGCTATTTGGTGTAACTCAGAATAGACATCCTGCTTTGACACGTTGCCTTTTAGACAAAGTAAGACCAAACTTTTTCATTGCACTCTTGCATTTGCTTGTTGAAGGCAAAGGCTTTAATCTTCACTGGACCACCCAAAATATATTTTAAGCTTGAAGATCGAGATTTTGGTTACATTTTGCAGATTGTGTTCTTGTTTTTCCTGTACTTCTTAAATAGACTGGGTTAAAGTGTGCCCCCATTGTGACACATCAATTCAGCTTGTACATGTGGACATTTTGAGAACAGGTCCAAGTCAAATAGTAATGATTTGAGACACTTTTCATTTGTGTTTTCATATTTGTTTATCCATTTAAATGAAAGTTATCTTGTACTTACAGGTGAGAGTCACCAATTTGGCGGATGCTTCTGAACACATTGGAGAAGTCCTCAAACGTGTGAAAAGGGAACACTTGCAAAGAGCATATAAGATAAAAGACTGGTATAATTAATTTGTGCCTCTAGTCAAGGGCTTTATATTGTGATGATATACCTGTAATCTTTCTTGTTAGTGGCCCACCAACATGCTTAGAGATGATCTAGTTCAGGATCTTCCTTGATCTCAGCATCTTTAAAAACTAGTTTCTTGCTCAATGCTGTGCTGCAAGTAACAGGTTTCTCACTGGACATTTAGAGCCTGATTATGTTAGGGGAGGATTTAAGCTTCTCAAAGACCGAATTGAGCTACCATTAAAAAGAGAAAATTAGCCATACACGAGGGAATTCATTATATTCTTCATGTTAGTTGGCATTTTTTTCCTACTTAGCGTAGACCCTTAGAATCACATGATTCTAATTGACAGTATATTTATGCAACTTAGCGTAGATTTAAGAAACGAAGTCTGGTATTTAGGTTGCATGGGCTCAATTTTCCAAATGATGTCTTTGCTTTTTCGGTTTAAGCATGCCGTCGTCAATGCAATAAACTATACTGTCTTGGTTATTTCAGGGAAGATGACAACGATTTTTTAGTTCAGCTATGCAAATCATCTGGCAAACTGTTGAAGGTATATTTCTTCCGCCATAGAGATGAGTCTTGTCATTTAGATGTAATCTTTTTTCATAGACAAGTGTGATATGTAAGAAAGAAGCTAGCTTTCCATCTTTGTTTTGCTTTTGTAGTTTTAGATGTTCAAAGATAGTTTTGCATGCATGAGGCCATCATTGAATTCTGCCTCAGTAATCATTAATTCTTTATTCATTTAGGGCGGTGAGCCAGACTTGACGACTGCAGCGAAGATGGTCCTGCATGACTGGCAAAGAGGCAAAATACCCTTCTTCGTTCCGCCGCCTCAACAAGAGAAGGAATTGCCGGAAGAACCCACCAGTTATGGTGTAGAAAAAGAGGCAGCGGTGGACAGCGACAAGGCATCTGCAGCATTCAGAGCAATTGCGAGTGTGATCACATCTCAGCAGCAGAAAAGCGTGCCTGTTCAAAGAGACCTCTTCACCGAGGACGAGTTGAAGGGTGAACCTGCCGAGCATGGGTCTACCGAGGATGCAGTGACTGAAGTGATCCCAGCCTCAGAATCGGAGGACGATGATGCGCAGCATACCTCAGAATCAGAGGACGATGATGCGCAGCCTTCCACAGAGGAAGACGAGGAGTAACCGCGAGTCTCCAATTTTGAGAGAGCCTCTTTTCATATTCTAGGAATGTCAAGAATCATGGCAAGCGTAGTGGAGCTAAATGTCCGTTTTGTGCAAAGAAACCAAAAGAGGAATAGTTATTCTATAAACGAGGTCTGTTAAGTGGTCTTTCTGGCCAGTTCGAGTTTTGAAGCTAGTCATCTGTCATGGAAATAATTCAATTTTGCTAAGATAATATTATCAAAAGGTATCATCAATGCTTTCAATATCAAGTGAGCACGCGGAGAAAGAAAGAAACGCAAGACGAGCCGTAAGGCCGTAAATCGAGCACGGGCTTTGAATTCGGTGCATTTAACTAATTAGATGCACCGATCGAGTGGGCTGACATTATTGCGGATTGGGTCTAACAAACTTTATGGCAAAAGAGGAAGCGGAATTCAATCGAGAGGAGCTATGTCAGGGAGTGGATGAATTTAGGTAATCTGTCACAAGATGCAATAAATAGGAGTCGCTCTCTGCCATCGGGCGTAGCTGCTAGCTAGCATCTGTACTGTTTTGTTTCAGATCTTCTCAAATTGACTGCTCGTCTATCGGAAAACCTCATGAAGGATTTTGAATTAGGATGCTGCAATTAGGAAGAGAACATAATTGACGGGGACCGGCATAAGCACATGCAGTGAGATGATCATGTATGGCTTGCGCTGAATTATTGGTCTGAGGGGGTCGCATGCTGCACGAAACTTTGCTTGGACCCAACAATCAAAACTCTCATGATTTCCTCTGCTTATTTTGCTGCCAAAGATCTCATCATAACCAACTTTGCCTATTATTAATCTATAGATTTGATCCCACGTTGCGGCCAGAGTCTGGTGTTTGATTCTCCTTTATGCTAATCCATTTAAGTCATCAATGCTATCATCTTTTCAGTTTTTTTTTTTTATTTTTATAAAGCATCTTTATTAAAGCGCATGGAGGGGGGAGAGGGAACATCCCATTGTCTGATGTCTAGTCGATTTATTACATCTTCTGGGCCTAGTTTAGGGCACGTTTGGTAACGATTCTGCTTAAAAGTAGATTCGATCGTAACCGATTCTTTTTTATTCTCGTTTCCTAACTAATTCTAAGCATTTTAAGTTATTTGGTAATCGTCCAAAATTTCGATTCTAGAATAGAATTGCGTTTGGTACCGTGCTCATTAATTATATTCCAAATCAATTTTTTTAATTTTTAAATAATTTTTTTTTTACTTTTTTACTTTTTTTCTTTTCTTTTTCATTTTCCTTTTTTTCTTTTCTTTTTTTCCTTTTTCTCATATTCTTCTTTCTTCTTGTGGCCGGTCGTCGGACCGGCGACCGGCCGACGAGGGCCTGCGACCTCACCGAGCGCCGCGCCGCCCTTGGCGAGGCCGAGCCTCGCCGACTGGTGAGGCTCGCTTAGCCACGCCGATGGCCAGTGTCGGCCTCGCCGGGCCGGGCGAGGCCTCGCCCACCGGCGGGCCGGGCGAGCCTCGCCGGGGCCGCGAGCCTTGCCTCGGCCACCGGTGGGCCGGGCAAGCCTGGCCGGGCGTCGCGAGGCTTGCCTGCCTTCGCCCCCGGCGAGGCCGAGCCTTAGCCACCGGCGAGCTCACCGGACCGGCGACGGACGGGGACGGTGGCGGTGGTGGTGGACTCGCGGTCGCGAGATGGCCGAAGGGAAGGATGAGGGTTCTTGATTTTGATTCTCAAATTCGTTCTCGGAACAAGAATCAACTTTTTTTTTTTTTGATTCTATTCTCAATCTGTTCCCGGAAACAAAAATTTTACCAAACGCGATTTTAGGCCCAAACTGATTCCGGAAACAAAGAATCATAATTTGGCCCTGTTTGGATGGTTACCAAACAGGGCCTTAGTCACAATTTTTTTTTTTAACACTTTAAGAGTGGATGTACCTTAGGTGAACTAGAGCGATGTGCGTAGCTTCCATTCATCTTGAGACCAATTGTCCACCCATGACCCGTAGTAGAAGATAGCCTTGTTCCTCTAGTAACATGGTAGACAAAATCAATTATAACTCAATAATCGCTTGGGATCCATATTTAATGATTTGAGCATAAATCTTGCTTTGTAGATTTCATTCATATTTGTGAGTGGATTTCCAAATTTTTGCCCTTCTTTAGCAAATTGACTTTGCAGACTGGACTACATATGTTAGGAGAGAATTAGGAGGAGTAGTTGTTAGCCTCTTATCTAATCGACAACTCATACGTCGAATGAAGAGAATGTTTACACGTGAATTGAGATTGCCAGCTAATTCATGGTGCGTAGATGGTTATATCTTCTAGGATAGCTGTTTCCAAATCAAAAGTTTATACTCAAGGAGTTCTTATTGGTGGTCAAAAAAGCAAGTTACCTAATCTTTCCTCGACTGCATCTAAAGTTTCACTGTTCTACTCAAATAACATGATCCGAGTTTCACATTGCACAGTTTGGCGTCACGTCAATAGTGAAAGCGACTTGCAACCCCAATCACTTGTCATGGAAATCACACAAGATGGGTTATGGCATATGAGCAAATCTTCTGTTTTTGGATGATGTTAAAGAACGGTACTCCTGCATGGAACGCAGAATCTTTCGGAGAGCCTACTTCAAAAACGCAATTTTGCAGACCAGATACATCAAAATCTACCTCGTCCAGGATCGTTCCAATCGAACGCGAATCGCTCCATGAGAAAGAGGGCAAGGAACCACGTCAACCAAAAAAAGAGCTTTTTTACTCGGTGACAAAATCTCTCTATCAGACAAAAGGATTCGTATGGAACCCGTCTTGGGAATATTGAATGGTTGTTTGACTCTTGGGATCGTGGTAATAATGCATGACGGCCTTTTTTTCTTGGGACCAACAACTTTTGATAAAGATACCCTAGAAAACGAAAGTATGGAGAGTATCGACTACGAGTTCTCCATGGCGATTGACTGGACCCGCAATTTGGTATGCGGAACGAGAAAGATTTGAGCGTCTCATGGTCAAGTTTGAAGATGACGACCCGTCACAATGGTCTAGTCCCTCCTTGATGGTGGCGCAATCAAATGTATGGGAACGAAAGATCTCATTAGCATTGACAAAACACTGTTGAAAAGAAAGAAAAAGAATTAGAGTCCCAAATTACTCTATTTCCATCTGAGATCTTTTGAATGGATCGATAAATGCACGGGATCATGTATCCCAATAAAATCTGAAGAAAACGTATCTACAGGCTCCAGCTCTCGTGTGAGTATCCAATGTGGTAAAGCCAATTTGCACCCGGATCACCACGACTCGGATTCGGTAGTCGACACCTTGTGCGGTAGAAACCCTCGATTGGGTTGCGCGGCTGGTCTTCGGTGGCGATGTCAGCTTTAGGCCAAAAGGACTAGACACTAATTTGACCAGCCTCGTCCGCATTGCACTCCCGTCGGACACGATCAAGACGGATTGGTCGGGGGATTAGATTAACGACGAATGTGGAGAGCGCGGACAAGAGATTCCATGCCTGGTTCGTGTTGCCGTAGGAGACTCGCTGCGTTGATTGCGTTAAAGTGTCATGCTCTTCTTTAATTACGAGCAAGTAGAAAAAAAGGATTGCATCCTTTCGTCTTGTCTGCTCTTACTTGTTTTGAGGATCTTGGATAGTGGAGGACTAAGCGTGACATCAATCACTACGCTTTTGGAAAATAAGAAGGTTTGATTCCATGGAGAATTTAGTAATTTGAAGATTTTTTTTTTTTTTTTTATCAATGGCAATTTAGCCATAAAATTTTCAATTTTATTTTGATTCAATTTTAAATTTTTGCATGAAATTTCAATATAACTCTTATGGTCCATTTTTGTTGAAAATCGTCAGCGATACAAAAGAAGCAGGTATTTTTTGCTCGCTTATTTGCATATCTAGGAAGGCTTCCCGGAAAACTCTCTCGTTCCCATTTATGGACTAATAACCAAATTAGGCTTAAATTAAATTAATGTTTGTTTCTACATTGCATGTGGCGGTGGTCCGATGCGCACAGATGCACATGCGTCATGCAAGCTGAGCGGCGTAATTTTTCCTCTTTGAAATTCTTCATTTCTCAAATTTTTTTTTAATCTTTTCTCGGGATTCCCGAAGTTATGGACAATTTATTTTTTAGTTGGGCAGAATAAGAACCTACGCATTTGGACCTAACCTAAGTCAAGAAATTGTTGCCAACCTTGATTAGACCGAAATACCAAGTTCAATTTAAAAAAAAAAAAAGAAAAAGAGATTCTCTAATCCCGCTTCATATTACCTTTATATTTTGCTAGGAAAAGGTTTGGGACCGCATCAATAGAATGGAAAAGCTTAAAACTATATTAGCATTCACACAATAAGTTTATGAGCAGTTTAGTAATTTTCCCAAAAGACGTCTTGTAATATGTGAAAATGACATCCTAATATCTCCATAACCATAATCTAGAATACATTAATGGAGTATAAAAAAATTGTGCACATAAATTAGCAATGATCCAAAATTCAAGTTCTTCTTCTCTATTACCTTTGTATTACTGGTTCAATGAAACTGCCACTCGCTTATGGTGTTTAATAATTGCTCCTTACATGAGATTATTTGTGCATCTAGATGAGAGGAGAGACTTGAGTACTGTCTATAAAGTTTTCAGCCACAAGCTAGATTTTACTTGGCTCACGTAAGCTAAATCCCTTAATAGACTAATTATAAATATTCATATTTAACATTATTAGACTAATCCCATCAAATGGTATATTATAATCTTAATTAATATATCGTACATTAGGAAACTCTTACATGTCCAAATTAAAAAAAAAAGTTTTGAGTAGATAGAGAGAGTGTACCAACTATATTAGATTGATTTGCTCAGCACATGGCCTGTCCCACATGTTATTTTTATATCTGGACTATGCTAAATAAAATAAACCTGCGACATCGCATCGCATCAAGTGTAGTAGCTCTTATTCCCAAAACCAACTCAAGGTATATGGCACAATAAAAACCCACTATTAAGTTCAGGAGGTACTATAGTCCCGACATTAAATACTAATTTAATTTGAGTGGCACCTCACAACATTTGATTTTTTTGAATTATTCAGAGTATGGAACAGAAGACTCCAAGTAAATAGGTCAAAAAGTCAAGCCGTTATGTGAGATTTGCGTTTTGGATTATTATATGGAATTTTCGATATATTAAACTAATTACAAAAGTTCGAATGAAAAGGAAATGTTCCTGTTAAAGCAAAAAATTGTGGTGAAGCCAAATGACAAATACACCAAGAGCAAGAGGGTCCAGGAGGTGGGCCCCAAAATTCTTCAGGTGTCACGAAAAGCAAAGATAGCAATGCATTCTTTTCTTTTTTTCCTTAATTGGTTTTACAAGTCAAAGAGAAAGTTGATTGGGTGGGGGGAGGAGTTGAATTCTTGGTAATCATCGCATAAATTTCCTATGATTTAGGCTTTACCCAGGTTAATTACACACAAAAGGTAAAACCAAACGCGTGTTGAGAACGCGATTTTCTGGTAATGATTCGTCATTATTCTTATTAAAATTCACATAATCTCGGATTTCAATTTTATTTTACAATAAAGCCAATTTTAACTTATTGCTGCCCATGTTTTTTTTTTTTTTTCACTTTAGTTAAGTCATTCGTACAAAAAAAAAAAAAGCAAGGTTTGTTCACAATGCAAAGAGTAATGAGACAATCTCTCTTTTTTTTTCGTTCATTTATCAATGATTAAAATCACAAGGTGCTTAAACTATGCTCATCACAACATCATAAGTCTGTTCAGACCACCATATAGCTCTAATGAAATCTATTTAAAGTGGTTTTAAAATTTAAATAATTTGCTAACACTATGTGCTGGAGTTTATTCAATGATTTATTTTTCTTGCTCTGAACATTGTTCGTTTCAACTACATTAGACTATGTTTGGAAAATTTTTAAATAAAAGTTGAATGAGACCGTTTTCTCGAGAGAAAGTCCATAATGGACCTTATCTCAAATAAAACATTAAAGTGGTCAATTTAATTGCAAGTAACACCTCAAGCTCAACAATCGGCTAAAACTTCATTGGTTATCAAGAACGCACAACAAAGATTTGACTTGCTCGTGAGCTCAAGATATTATACAAGATTAACTTGGTCACTTCAAAGTCTAATTTAAAATAAAATTTATTCTAGATGACCTTTTAATAAAATGACCATATGTTACATCCTTGTTCAAAATTTGTCATTGATATTTTAAAATGATTTTATTACAATAAAATTCGCTGTGGCCTTCAACAAAATTTTGGATAGTAAACATTACTCTTTAAATTTTACTCAAATATCTGTTTCCACGAATTGAGTTTTGCTATTGTCATGGATCCGAAAATTATAGGCTTATACTTCCTTATATCCTCCTGGCTCCTCAATTTACAACGGACAATATTCTGATAAATACATTACGAATTTCTATTAACGCTAAGAATATGGAAAACAGTTTAATAATGTTTTGCATAATAGTGTGAAAAGAAACTACTCAAAAAATTTGAATATCCTCCACTTACCAAGTATTTATTGAAAATTTGCTCACCTTACGCTATAAGTTAGAGACAAATTGTAAGCGGTTGAGATCGTTGAATTCCAATCGAACGGTGAAAATTTCCAAAGGCACGGTATGAACGGGTGCGTGGAATTACCCAAAGTTTTGGGATTCCTTTCGGCGAGAAAACGACAGCGATGGAGGTGAGAGTTGGAGTCCTTGACTGCAGAACATCATCTGGTGAAGGCAATACACGTTCGTGCCTGAATCTCCATATAAAACAAGACAACTCTGTTCGGAACTGGTCGTCTGAACCTCTTTCTCCTCTGCCTTTTCCTTTTCATGGTAGGTCGCCCCCCTAAAGATTCACTCGAAAAAGCTCTCGCCTTTGTCATTTTCTTTCTTCTCCTTCTCGCTTTCTGGTTCATTTCACAGCGAGCAACAGTGTTTTTCAGAAAAAGGAAAAACAGCGTCCCATCCATGCAATGTGCCAACTGTGATCTCGCGTTTGGTGAAAAACGTGACGTTTTTTCTTCTTCTTCTGCTTCTGCTTCTTTTTCTTCTCCTCTGCATCTCCGACGATTCGCAAACAGACCCACTTCAAACGTCTTGATCCCATTTTCCGAAATCTCGGAGGCGTCCTGGTTTCGAAACGCTTGAGTCATTTTTGATTCGTCTGTGATATTCTGCGTCCGCCGGTCCACCGAATCGAACGTGCTCTTCCGCGGGAAAGTTCCCACCTTTGAGTTGAGAATGAGAAAGAGAGAGACAGAGAAATAAAGGGTTGAAAGTTCAGCGAGTTCCTACCTCGTTTTCGGAGTTGGGCCATGTTTTTTTTTTCCTGATTTGGAGATTACCCTCTACTTTGGAGTGTCAGATGCCTGAGTGACTCGAGGATCTCTTCAGAAGCTGCAAGAACGAGTAGCATTAGACATCAGAGGAGCGTCCGGGTCAACCTGCAGTCACTCGCGAAGGAAGTGAGCTCCTCATTTTAGCATCTGAAGTCAACCTTCTCAGTGACTCCGGCAAAAGTTTTGATTTTCTGGAAGAAGAGCTCCATCTCGGGATAATGCGGTATTAAGTTTCTCTCCTTTTCTTTCGCTTCGAGACCTTGAAGGGTTCTTCCCATCCTTTGGGTTGTCATTGAGCCTCAAGATTCATCTTAGAGAACCTTTCTTGGAGATTGCAGGTTCTATTGGGACAATCTGCTTGAGAAATCATAGTTTAGTGCGGCTGCGTCTTGCCTGGGGGAGACAAATCCTGGGACTGAACTCCATGTCGTGGGTGCTTATGGTTATGCATCAAAAGCAAAGTTTTGGCTGTACCTATCTGGAGAAAATGCTGGAATTGATGGTTAACAGATTCCTGGGCTAAGTCATAAGCTTAAATTCGTGCGCCACGATTAGCAATCTTCAGTATGTCAGAGAATACGCAAGAAGTTCGATCTCTTGGCCTGACGCCAACATGGTCCGTTGCTACTGTATTGACGATTTTTGTCGCGGTTTCATTGGTCGTGGAGCGCTCAATTCACCGGTTAAGTACAGTAAGTATCATTCAGATATCATCTTGGGAGTCTCCAATAGATACGTCGAGTTCCCCAAACATATG
Source organism: Eucalyptus grandis (assembly GCF_016545825.1). Lineage (NCBI taxonomy): Eukaryota > Viridiplantae > Streptophyta > Magnoliopsida > Myrtales > Myrtaceae > Eucalyptus > Eucalyptus grandis. The sequence continues at coordinate 44,165,541 of NC_052617.1, read as the reverse complement.
CTCCTCTGCGCTGTTTTGAGGCCATGATGTTAGAAGATAGATCTGCATTCGTGAATGAATCTCAAATGTTGATCATCGTTTATCAGTCATAGAGCTTAAATTTTCTGTTGTTTACTTGCTAATTTATTCCGTTAGTTTAATTTTATGGGATAAATTCTTGCTCATAGTTCGTTTAATGAACACTTCCATTATGTTATTGATCGAGTTAACCATCTCTAATTCACGAACGGGTGTCTAGAAAGTTTCTCATGATGCAGTAAAAGTTAGTTTTTCATTCAGGTATCCGTGGCAAAGAAGATAAAAATCATTTGGGTACCATTTTGCCAAATTTTGCATCATATATTAAATTACAAATTTTTTTTTTCAAAAGCATGACTTTAAACCATGTGTAGCCTGTATGTTTGGCATGTTTCTTTTGATTTTGATCAACATCCCATTGGCAAAGAGTTATGATTAAGATCCCTTAGTGATTTGACTGCGAGGTTCTAGTTTAGCCCTGGGATTGGCGTGGGACCTTAAAATGTTATGATCGACATTCCTCTACGTTAGCCCTGTCTGAATATGTGAATAAAATGTGCACCACTTTTTCAAGAGATCACTTGGGATGGATGTTCGTCTTTTCTTTCTCTGTTTCCTTTTTTGGGCTAATGTAGAGGAAACCCATGTTCAGAGAGGTATCTGCAGGTTGGTAAAACTTCCTAGGGTGTGAGTTTCCTTGTTCTCGCTGCGAGGTTCTAGTTAACAAATGTCTCTTAGTGATTTGACTGCAAACATAGTTTAGGCATTTATTAGAATGGAGCTAGATTGAATTATGGCTTGTGCCAAAATCATTTAAGCTTGTCCAGGAGCAAGTAAAACATGTAAGAGTCATTTGCATTTTGAATTTGACTTTGGTCTCATGGGCATTATGCAGGGTTGTTTTTTTGTTATCTTTAATGCAAGTTTCTGTATTTTTCCTTTTTCTTCTGGGATATATTGTACAACACAAGTTTATGAACACAAAGGCTACATTGGGATATTCATTATCAGAAAGACCATTTCAGCTGACAAGTCTATCTTCTAATGTTTCCATTTCATTCTTTAAATTAATTTATTAGCCCAGAGTAGCTGATGAAAATTTCTCCATATACTGTTACAGTGGTTGCGTAAAACAAATCGTAAGCCGTTGCTTGAAGCTGTTGAGAAAATGAAAGAAGGTATTCATCCCCACACTCTTACTGATGATTGCATAGAATAAATTTCTCTTTCTGCACTACTGATGATTGATTACTGTGATCTCCGATCTTCGCCTCTCAAATTTTCTGACAGAGCTGATGCTGCTTGGATTTATCTCTCTCCTTCTGACGGCCACCTCAAGCATGATAGCTAATATTTGCATCCCGTCCAAGTTTTATGATCGTGCTTTTGCTCCATGCACGAGGTCTCAGATTGATGAAGACAAAGAGAACAATGGTTCCAAGGATCGTAAGATGTTAGCAGAATATTTCCTGAATCACTCATTCAGGAGAATGTTGAATACCTGGAGTCAGAATTCCTGCAAAAAGGCATGTGGATAATTTCTAGTTAAAATCTCATCAGTCATTGCTTTTAAACATGCTATAATCTCACATAACCTAAGGGAACTTCAACTTTTCCATTTGAATTATTTTGGCAATGGAAGTAACTGATCTCTTGCTTTGGTTTGTATTATGGAAGTTTTTTCTGGTGTAGTGTGACATTCATTTTACCTGTTTTTTCAGGGTCAGGAGCCATTTGTGTCGTATGAAGGTCTTGAGCAGTTACATCGCTTCATATTTGTCATGGCAGTAACGCATATATCTTACAGCTGCTTGACAATGTTGCTAGCAATAGTGAAGGTGAGAAACTGTTTAGAACAGCAGCGAATTCACTACTAATTCTCAGTCACACATGAGACCCATGTTCTGCAGCCTACATTCTGCTGGTGAAATAAAGGGATATTAGACCGCAACACCACCTATCAGTGGATACGCTCAATGAACTGTGACCCACACTTAATATAAGATAACGGGATTTTGTATACTCTGATCAGGTCAGGGGACGAATCAGCCATAAACCCTCGGCTCTTTTAATATTGATCTGAAAAAAAATATAAAGCTTGGATGCTAAAGAGATCTAGTATTGACACTTCATATTTTTATACTGCATGTCGCTCCATCCATCTTTTGGCTGCAGGACTGTTATTATTAATTAAAAATGCGGAAGATGGGGCATGGACATAGAAGTTTTTTATTGGCCATATGAAAGAATGTAATTTGAAGCAGCTGTTTTGCCTTTTCTATACATTGACTTGGGCAGATTCACAGTTGGAGATTATGGGAAGATGAAGCTCATGTGGATCGGCATGATTACTTAACTGGTCAGTTCTGAGCTGATTATCACACTGTACAATCAGCTTTCTCATCCTTGTCGGCTTACCTCTCACAAGCATCTAGCTTCTTTTTTATTCTCAGTGACAGTGAGCAGCAAATTTTTTTGTGTTTGAAACTAGTTTTGATGATGAGAAGGGGCTTTAAAGGGGGGTTTAGGCTTTAAAGAACCCTTCAATCAGCATTGGAGAATGTACACTTGGCATTGTGCTAACAAGTAGAACAATATTTGTGATGAACAAGACAAACATTGGTATTCTGATGAGGGAGAAAAGCATGGTTATAAGCTTAGAAATCACATGGAGAAGAAAGAAAGGAAACTCTAAGCCTATACTAGTCTTATCCTGGATCTCATGTTGTTATAATGCTACTGTAGTCAGTCATGTTGTTACTTAGCTGATGAAAGATTTTGATTCAACACATTTCATAGAGCTCTAATGTCTACAATTTCCTTTCAAGATAGCTATTTTGATCATTATTAATTGGTGAGATCCATGTGAATTGACCACCTCTTCTCCTAGCAGATATCACAAGAGAGTCGATATTACGGAGACAATCTACTTTTGTCAAGATTCATACAACAAATCCTTTGGTCAAGAGCAGATTTGTCATCTGGGTGGTATGTAGACTACTTCATGTTCTTGCATCATCTTCTTCCTCCTCCTCATCATCTTGCAAAAATTTTCGAGGTAAGAGGGAAACAACCTATATAGGGGATCATTAACAAGAAAAAAATTCTGTCACATTGAATAAGAAAAGATATGAAATGCCTAGAACATTATTTAGCTGGAACGTTTTGCATTATAATCGCGCAACTTAGTAACTGGTAACTTTTGTTTCAATTGGGTGCACTTATTTTGTGAAACATACTCATTCTGCTGATTTAATCTCTCTCTGTCTCTCTCTCTCTCGCGTGCGTGCATGTTGTTGTAGTCTCCTTCAGAATAATGTGCCAGTCTAATCTTGAGACAGCTGTGGAAGTGGGAATTCTTTCACTTACTTCTGTATTCACCTGAATACGCAGACTTGTTTTTTCCGTCAGTTTGGGCATTCAGTGGTTCGTGATGACTACTTAACTTTACGTAAAGGCTTCATCATGGTATGGAACTCCGAAATCTCATCCTGAATAAACTTCCAGATGCTTTTTAATTAATTCAATGTTTTGACTTGCTTAGAATTGCTTATCTTTGTCAATGTGAAGGAAAAATTTTACCTTATGATGAGAAGACGTATATGCTATACAATAGGAATTAGTTTAGGCAATAGGAGAGTGATGTGAAGTGGAAAAGTATATGTATGATCCATTAAGTCATAGCATTTCGATATTTCCTTGAGAGCCTCTGGCTTTCTTTCAGTTCAAGCTGATTTAGCTGTTTACCTGTTGGTAGCATAAAGGGTTGGTCATTTCGTCTCCATAAAACTTATTCTAACACTATATTTATTGCAAACAACTTTCCAGATCATGTGCTTTGCTGTGTTGTAGTGTGATTTCAATAACAAGGGCTTTTTACATGAGGAACTTCATGTAGATGGGGAAGTGGCAGATGACTTTGTCACCATACCAAATTATTTTCTGACAGTTGTTAACTTCACAAAGAGATTATATATACATTGCAATTGGTAATAGCTAAAAGGAAAAAAACTGTGATACTTGGCTGAAAGAGTACCTCAGATTAGAAATTGTACGATCATTTCCCATAAGATCATGACAAAACAAGCATACTAGCTTTTTTTTATAAGAAACACTAATTTTCAAATTGTTTGTCTTGCCCCTTTTCTTTTTCCTTCAATCCATTTTTACCCTTGCCCTATCTTCCTCCATTTTCTGTTGAGATGGACTTTGATGTTCTAATAGTCTTTCTATGGTTATAATAATCCCCAGATTAAGTTATTGTCTAAGAAGAGTAATATAATGCTGTAGAAGAAAGAGTCGATGTCCCTTTTAGATTTTTCATTCCTCATTCTATCTTAATTTTTGGCAGAATCACCACCTTCCACCAAAGTATGATTTCCACAGCTATATGATTCGCTCTATGGAAGAAGAATTCCAACGGATAGTTGGTGTGAGGTGAGGTGTTCTCTGGGATAGTCCTGTTAATACCATTGCCAATTTGTGCTGAATTTGCAATCTTCTCAGTGAAATCAGCTTTCTTCATTGACCGTGTGGCTACATTGACTAAGGAAGTGCCTGGAGATAACTCTGGCAATATCAAATATCCCTGAAGTTAACTTTGGCCATACCAAATTTCTAACTCATCATCAATTTATCTAATCCAAACATTCCTCAGTAGTATAATTCCTCTTCCCCTGAATAAGTATCTGACATGTTTCTTCCCTTGAATAAGTATCTGACATGTTATGATGATCAATAAGTACCATCGCAAACATTTTATGAATGATTAGAACTTATATATAAACTTTATAAGTGGAAAGACTTACAGTCCTTGATTGCAGACAGAAAACTAAGGAACTGAATTTCTCAAGAGTACCTATTTGCAGCATTGCCTGGCCCTTGGAACAATTATATATTAACATGTAATACCCTTAATTTCTATAGGAACCTGGGAAACTAACATCTTTTATTTCTCTTGCAGTGGTCCTCTATGGGGATTTGTAGTTGCTTTCATGCTGTTTAACATAAAAGGTAATCCATATTTCCTGAATGAAGGGAGAGCTTCAGTTATTTACAGGATCTCAGTCTGAAATTTGGTTGCTCATCCATGCGTAGACTTGTATTGCCTGATGGATTCACTCACGGTTTCATTTTATTCTTACAACTCTGCAGGGTCCAATCTCTATTTTTGGATAGCCATTATTCCTATTTCAGTAAGTTTTCTAGTTTACCTGCCTCATCTTTGACCAATTAGATGGACCTAAATTTAGGTGGAAATTGGTTAATACATTGACTAATAGTATGTAATGGATTGATTGTAGGCTCATCCTTTGAACTTTTGAGTTGATAAGTAGAACTGTGGATGGTAGCTAGTGCTGCCCTTTATAATCAGTTGAACTTGTGAGAAGACCCTTTGTCTCCATTCTCTAACTTCATGTCATTGCCATGTGGTGCAATTTTTTGTGTAGCTTGTTCTTCTGGTGGGCTCAAAACTGCAGCATGTCATCGCAACCTTATCATTGGAAAATGCTGGAATTTCTGGATACTTATCAGGAGCTAAACTGAGGCCTCGTGATGACCTTTTCTGGTTTAAGAAGCCTGAGCTACTTTTGTCCTTGATCCACTTCATTTTGTTTCAGGTTAGAATCATTTCTAGGATCTATCACAGCGGCTTTCATTTATTTTATTTTTCAGAAAAGCTTGTAATTCTCCATTTGATTAATTGACGCTAATGTGCCTCCAATTTCTGCTTGCATGACCCTTCGGCAGAATGCATTCGAACTAGCTTCATTCTTCTGGTTTTGGGTAATTGCTCTTCCACTGTTCTTTCATATATTAAGGCGAAGTTCACTCCATTCATTTTTAAACATCAGTTCAGGGTTAAATCAAATTTCATTTCGACTGAGTTCTAAAATTAACAGAAACTATTACATTCATGTGAGCTAGGTTTCACTTTGATGTGTGTTTCCTGAATTTCTTTATTTAATTTTACAGTGGCAGTTTGGATATAACTCATGCTTCATTAAAAACCATCTGCTTGTCTACTTACGATTGATTCTGGGGTAAGGATGGATTCCCCGAAATCAAGCACGTTCAATTCATTATAGAGGAGATATTGTTCAGTTGTTGCATGACTGTTGCAATATTACAGGTTTGCTGGACAATTCCTCTGCAGCTATAGCACATTGCCTCTGTATGCTCTGGTTACTCAGGTATAGTGCTGTTCTCCCAAACTCTGGGGTACAAAATGTAATAGGTTACTGAGGCGTAGCAGAATTGCTTTTCAGTGTAAACTCAACTAATGGAGGGAAGCGCCAAATTCATTCTTTTAGCTAAACTATCAAGTAATCATCCTCTGACAATGTTGACAGTTCACTGCAGTTTAAGTTTTTCCAGAAAGGTTTCAACCATATCTAGTTTCTGTGTCTGCATTTAGATTTGACAAAACTAGATGGTTGCCTTTTCTCATCTTGATTCACATGTTAAGCTGTCCAGAGCCTTTTGTCGCCATTCGCTATGTTAAAATCTTGATATAGCGACAAATTTTTGCCAAAAGAACAGTTACTCATCTGGAGATATGTATGGGACTAGTAAAAAAGTAGTTTGGTGCTTTATTGATATTGATTCTTCCTTACAGATGGGAACAAACTACAAGGCAGCCCTGATTCCGCAGAGAATACGAGAAACGATCCATGGGTGGAAGAAGTCTGCTAGGAGGAAGAGACGGCTTGGCATGTTAACGGATGATTCAACAGTACATACAGACACGAGTACAGTTATGTCACTGGACGAAGACGATCATCAGTTGTTTGATGAGCCCACAAATCCAACTGATGGATGCACAGAAATTGAGTTACAAGGAGCTCCTCCTACAATCGTCATTAGTCCTCGAGTTGCTAATGAGACGTCGAGTAGAGTTGGTACACCTCTCCTTCGCCCTTCTGCGTCTCTGTCTTCATCATCCCCTGGGAACTTCCATGCAGATGTTTTTTCAAGATGTAGTTCCATGCCAGCTAGAAGAGAATGATGAGTAAGGTTTTCATGGCTATGATGGGGGCAGCGAAAAGCTCGACTGGTTTTGTTTGTAATGTCACATTTGAGGATGCCATGTCAGAGTTAATCTTAAGAGCATATATTGCGAAATATAGATTGTAAAATTTCCACAGAGGATAGGCGAGAAAGTTAAAATGTAATAGAATTGGTGTAACGAGCAGATACTGACACGGTTATGATACAGGCCTTAGGCTACGTTTGGTTGTCCAGATTTCTAATCAGGATAGGACTGGATATGATAGGATATAAAATCCTGGGATTTTTTTATATCCTGTCCATTGTTTGGTGAATCGTAATATTTAAGTCGGATATGTTTACATCATATCATATACATTTATATATATATATAAATGACATATCATTATAAATGAACCTAAATGTTCATAAACGGAGATGGTGAAAATTTCTCGTAACACTATTCCTTAGTTTTATTTTTTATTTTTCCTTTTATATTATTTTCATTATTATTTCCTTTTTCCGCTTTCATAATTCTTTAATAAAATTTTATCAAACAAAACTATACTAACATACCTAAAATACAAAAATACCTAAATATATAATAAATATAAATATTTAATTTATAGATTGAATGTTTATTATAAGATAGAATTAAAGTTGAATATATAAATTAAAATAAGATTAATTGATTTTTAATTTTTAATTTATTAAATTAGAATTCAAATATTATTTATATTGAAATATGATTTCGATTTTATTAATTGAATAAGTTTGTTATTTAAGAAAAATAACTTTCTTATTATGGACATTAGAAATCCTATCCACCTTTATCCCACCTTCCCAATGGGATAATTTTATCCTGTCTATATCCCCCTTATATCCGATCTTATCCTGTCCAGAGTGAGCACCAAACGTAGGATAGGATAAATCATATCATATCCCGAATTTTATCCCGATCACAAACGCCTTACAGTTTCGAATGGCTTTGTTAAAAATTTCCAGTTCTTTTCATGGCTATACGCAGATAAGAAAATAAAAATAATGTTTTTGCTAACCATTCTGTTCATATAAACAATTTCTGCTAAGAAATTATGCTTATTTATTCTATTCTGGGAATAAATTTTGAGTATTTGAAGACATCTGATAATCATCCAAAATTTCTATTCCCATAATATAAATGTGCTAAAGAGCTTAAAATTTTTAGTCTAAATAATTTTTTTTAATCTTTTAATAATTTTATTAAAATTTTCTGTTTTTCTTTTCTTTATCTTTTCATTTCATGGCAAACAATTGCCCAAACTAGGCCGGCGATGCTAGGTTGGTGTCGCCCAACCAAGGCAAGGGCAACTTGGAGGTGGCTCGGTGAGGTCGAGCCTCGTTCAGCCATGGCAATGCTTGGGCCGATGGGTCTTATTGTTGCTTGGCATCACTTGGGGCTGGCGATGCTTTGGTAAGGTTGTTGGCTCTCATTTGGCCGATTGATGATCATGGTTGAGGGAGTGATTGACCAAAAGGAAGAAGAAGAAGAAAAGGAAAGAAAAAAGGAAAAAATTAGGCTTATTTTTAGAATTGTTTTCATAAACAAATAAGTAATTTTTTTTTACTTCTTAATTTTGTTCTAAATATATTCTCTTAAACAAATTTTTTTTCGGAAAAATAAAAAATTTACCAAATGGATTGCTATTCCAAATCTATACTCTAGAATAAAAAAATATAAATTTATTTAACAATTTTTTATTTTGAGAAATAGATTTAGAATAAAATCAATAAGTGGAAAAAGTTACTTCTTTATTCTCTAATAATAATTTTAAAATCAACCTATTTTTTTTTCTTTTCTTTTTTTTTCATTTTATCTTATTATTCCTCATTGTAGGTTGCCGACCATGGTGATGGCCGATGATCGACTAGGGGAGGTTTGGCGTTGTCATGGGACCTCGCCCTAGCCTAGAGAGGCTTTGATGAGGTCACGGGACCTCACCTAGCTGGCCGCCGACTAGAGAAGAAAAGAGGGATGGAAAAATAAAAGAGAGAAAAAAGAGAAAAAATATAATGAAGCATTAAAAATTAAAAAAATTCCAATCTAGAAAAAATTTGAGATTTGACCAAATGCATTTCTATATTGAGAATATAAATTATGGATGGTTACCAAATTTTTAAGTACAAATTATATTTGGAAACAAAATAGTTATCAAACACATCCTTAAAAATGCATTCCAACTCAATGGTTGACAATAAGAACCTACCTTTTTTCGGTTGTGCTGCAACCTGATCAAAATGGTCATGATCCTTCTTTAGAATTTCTGAATGTAGTACCTCTTCTGAATTCATCTAGTTTTTTTTTTTTGGTAGAGAGATGATGTTTTGCTCTTACGTTACTAGCTGGCATAGCCTGCTGAGTAGTCGGCTTCTCAGTTCCTACAAACCCGGCGATAATTAATGTTTCAGAGAATCTCCTGGAACCCATCTGCCACTTCACAATTTCATATTGACCTATTGGCTCTCCATTTTAGGACAAGTCGGTTTGTTTGCCTTGGCATTGCTTCTAAAAGACGTTCTTCTTTAGTCAGAATGGGAAGAATAGAGCATTTTCTGAGAGCAGCAATGACCAACGTCAAAGAACTACTGGCAATTTAATACTTACCTTTTACCAACAAAAAAAAAAAAAAGTCAAAGAACTACTGGCAAATTTTTGCAACCGTCTCCCATCTTCTATGAGTTTCTCGCGCATGATTTCAAGCCTATACAAATTATTAGGAAAAAAAGAAAAACTTGGCTCATCTTATTATCTCTAGTTCTTTTATGGCAAGCAAATTGGCCCTGATTTCAATTTGGTGGAACTTGATGAAACCAAAATAGTATTATGACCATCCCATGAAGGTCTTATTTTGGAAAGGTACATTAGCGGCTACATGGACGGATCTTCCATTGCTCACTATTAACTAATGGTGTGAATAAGCTCCATCTGATCACGAAGGTCTCATCATCGATCTAAACTCGATCTAAACACCTTGGGCAGCCGCAGGCCCACTAGCACTATCAAAATGTCCATCGGAACCATCTGTCTTGTGTTCATAATGTCCAATACTTGAGAGAGCTCCCTCCATAGCAGCATCGCCTTCTGATCCTTCGGTGTGGCCCGTCTGATGATGTGCTCCTGCTTCTGCTCCTGCATTTTGATGGGAAGTGAATCCCCAAAATGGTGGCAATGGACCTCCCATCACTGGTGGTGGCATACCGAGGGGAAAACCGTAATGGACACCACCACTTGAGCCTGACCCCGAGCCAGAGCCATGAACACCTCCCCAACCGTGGCCATTACCTCCAGCATTGCCAGATCCCAGTCCACCTCCTGCTTCATAACTCGGAACCTGTCCATATCTACCTGGAACACGGCCACCACCTCCACTGACCTGGGAGTGAGACCCATGTACTCCACCATTTCCACCTCCCGAGCCAGACCCGACACCAGTTCCAGGAACTGGTGCTCCTTGTCCTTGCACACCTCCACCTACAGGTACAAGACCAGGCCACACCATTTGCCATCCTGGTGGATAACCTGATGCACCACTACCGCCACCTAAACCATACCCAATTCCTTCGCCAGAAGCTGAGCCAAAGCCACTGCCACTTCCAGACCCATACCCAAACCCACTACCACCAGTCCTACTACCACTTCCAAATCCATAACTAGCTTTCATGGCAGGAATCTCACTTCCCATTCCAGCATCGCTGCTGCTATGGTCGCTGGAGACACCCTCAGAATCCATTCCAAAACCGTGCTCGCTAGCCACACCTAGTCCATCTGAGCTGCCAAAGATTCCACTTCCGCCGGCACTTTCAGTCTTACCTGCCTTGAAATCACCGCTAGAGTCGCCAGAACCAGTTCTATCTCCACCAAAACCACTACCCATGCGAAAGCCACTACGAGAGCCAGACCCTGAATCGGCACCAGCTCCCCAAAACCATGTTCCTCCATTTTCATTTTGGGTGAGAGGATCTTGATGGTTCTGACCAGCTTTGGCATTCCGGATGACTATGTGAGCAGAGCTCAAACCTATGCAAGAAAGAAGGAGAAGACTCATCAGAGCACATTTTCTTGATCCCATCCGAGTCAGAACTTTTTTGCGTTGCGTACTAAAATGAGAGGCTTGTATATTTGCAAACGAGCTTGTATCCAACAGTGATTGAAGGCAGTCCCAAGGTCCAAGTTGATGATATATAGTCGCTATTGCATGCACCCGGAAATAGAGGAGAAATTTCCGTCCGGCAGTTGTAATCGGTGCAAATCGCATGCAAATCATGTCAGATGAAGCACGCCATGCATCGTGCATCATGCACCAAGAGTGTGGGAAGCGCGATGTTAGTGAAGAGCCAATAAAAATAAAATTTTAGGCGACTTTACAGATTTGCCAAGCTCGGTTTGTCCTTTTCCAGGAGCATCATTTTGATGTGAAAACTGGGAAGAGAATTTCATTTTAAATGGTGCGCAACAAGTACCGCGGTTACATCTAATCAGAATCTGATCGAACATTGCTCTAAGCTTCAATGGCTCCACGAAATCTACAAGCGACGTTATAGATTTGCCAACCTCAGTTCGCTCCTTTTCCAGGAGCAATTATTTTCATGTGAAAACTGGGAAGAGAATTTCGTTTTGAATGGCAGTGCAACAAGTACCGTGATTACATCTACTCAATAGTCTGATCAAACAGTGCTCTAAGCTTTGATCTAATCCTGAAACCAAAAGATCTCTTGATTGATAACACCATATCCTGAAAATCAGTCACTACATTTGATGGTCAGAGATACAACCTACCAAGTGCCCCAAAAAGGGCGAAAAGGAAGGAGAAAAAGGAACATCCCTCGATCAGGTGAAAGTACCAAAAAGCTTGCCAGTGTTTCAACAGGAAACAACATCAAGAAAACGTTCCCTTTTATTTTTGTTTTGGGGGGAGGGGATCCATAACATGTTATCACTCAAACTTCCTCCCCGCTACCCACACCAGATTCTGTGGAGTTTAGACTTTCAGCCAACATCCGATCCCTGTTCTGCGTTTGCCTCTCCACAGCAACCATATAAAAACCTAAGCGAAAAAACACAGAAATAATGTAAGTAAGAGAGGAAAGTAAAGAGCACATTACTGAAAGGAAAAAAAAAAGTAGATCAGCCACTTTACAAATAATCTCTCATGGATTTACTCTCTAATAAACACACACGGACACGATATTAATTGTCTTTAGAGTGCATTACAAGGACAATTTCTTTAGAGAATCAGGAAAACAATGTGAATAAGGACATACTTATTACACTTCCCAATGCGCATGCCCAGAGTATCCTCATGGACCATTTATCCCCAATTACTCCTCTGCCTCCCATATCTTGCTGCAGGATATCAATCTAAGGGCTTAAAGAACAGCACCTGAAGACAGTCGACTGCGGTACCAAAAAATGAAAAGAAGACAACTTATTATTTGGAAACAACTGCTTAGCAGATAGTAGCATGACTGCTCGAATAGCCGCCCATGTCATAAAAACAGTCAACTTTGAATAATTGATTAAATTATTAAGTCCCTGCTAGTCACAGTGCTCACTCAAAATTCTCTCTGTTGGCCAAATGAGTGCACATTGTGGTCCTTGTAGTAGACTATCCAAGGCCAAGAAAGGAACTGAATATGGTTGTGGGTTCTTGAAGGAAGAATTAACAATTAAGGAAAGTTATTCGCATTGAAGAATCCTAAAGTGCAGAAAACCTAAAGCACATGATGTAAATTGCAGAAAAGCAAAGATAAAGATAAGAGTGTTAGTATTGATATGGAGAAAGCCTTTACATCCTAATCTTCTCCTCTTTATAGTCTACTTCAAATGAGAAGTGGTTACATCATATAAGGACATCTAGTAGATAAGGACACAAAACAATTAACCACTTAGGATTCTAAAGCAGTTTAACACAATAAGAACACGTGTAAAGCTGGCTCTTCAATGACTCTGCCCTGTTGACGCCATCCAAGGTTGATTACAAATTGCTCTCATCAAATGAAGCCCTTAGATGAACAGACTGATCCTATAGCACAAGTGCAACTTTATCCATGATGTCCATTGCCTTTTTGGCCAGAGTAATTACCTCCTTGACACCAATAGCTACCCAGTCAATGGCAATGACTGCTTTGCCAACACCTAATTTTGAATTTTTTTTTTTTTTTTACACAGTTTGCCAGGCTCACATTACATGTAGATTTTGTGGGTATAAACACATACATTGCTTATATGCTTTATTCATCAAAAGGGCATTTCTGAAGCAAAATATCAATAGAGTCCCATTTAAGCAATGTGCATAGAATTCTCTCTCTGCATCATTTGCCAAAGTCTGCTCTGCATCACAGTCGGCTGTCGATTGCCTCATTTTTCCAACAGAACCAGTGGGCAACTTAATGAATCTGGTTTCCAAGACATGAATTGTTACTGTAAACTGTCCCAATTTTTAAGCACCGAAATTATCTCAGACCTTATCACACAGATGCCAATAACTATGTAAAAGATGAACTCCCATAATACAATTCTACATTGTGCAACAGAATGATTTGCAATTGTTCTCTTTGGACCAAAACTGTCAACTTAAGAAATTGACAGATGACGATTATTGGAACACAAAGCAGACTAAGTGTATGATCAATTTTTAGATCTACCTAAACCTAGCACAGATCTGCATAAGTAAACTATAACATTAAAAAAGAAGAAGGTTAAATCATGATGCTGAGAATACAAGTTTGATGTCTCATACAATATGATTATAAATTCCAAATCCTAGAATTCTTGTGTCACAACCATCTCTTTCCTCAACTAGTAATAATGGTGAACTCTGGCGTGCTCATACATAAACTCTGAAATGGGATGGGGAGTAGAGGCGTCAAGCAAGTTGCTGTTCATCATCCTTGTTGAAACTTATTACATACCAACTCCACAAATTTGTGAAAAAATAAGAAAGGAAAACCTTTGGGGTTCTGAATTCCTAGGTTCCGTTTATTTCATAGAAAATGAATGATTTGGAAAATATTTTCCTAAAAGTAATAGCTTGTATTGCTTGAAGTAGTCAATAATTCATGTCTAATTATTTTTGTAAACGATGAAAATATTTTTTGTTTATTCATTTTTGTAAGTGGAGCAAGGATCATTTTATTTTTACTTTTTTTTATTATTCATTTTCCACATAATAAATGCCCCCTTAAGGAGGACAAATGCAGAGATCGTTCTTACCGTGGAAATGATTTAACAGACAACTATTATTTAATTAATAAAATAAAAAATTGAGTGTGGATCAGTAGGGTTGGAAAAAAAGGGGCCTGGAAGCTACTCAGGCTCCCAATAGTTTCGACGTCCAAACTGCTGGTGAAATTATTTTCAACTTGTTTTCACTGAATTGCTAAGGAAAATATAATTTCAACATACATTCACTAAATAACAATGAAGAAAAGTAAATTCTCAATGCGACACGCACATTGGCACAAAAGGAAGTATATGTCTATTCCTATGCATAACAATATCGATGTGGTGCATATTTACATACGCCAGAAAATATGCAATGCTGCCCCGCCGAGCAAGCATGAATATCAAAATACTTAATCACCAGAAGCAATAGATTGCAACAGTCTATATACATTCACCTGGCATGAGTGGAAGTGATATGTAGTCGTACGATGGATGGAACTTCCAAATGTAATGGATTGACCATGACAATGATTCTTATTAACCTCACACCAAAAGAAAAGTGGGAAAGGACAAGACACAGAGACACAGAGACACAGATTATGAAATCAAAGGGCATAATGGTATTGCCCACGAGACCAAAGATTGCCAAAATTCGCAAGAGGAGAGTCAATTGTGAAAACAAAAGAATCTGATGAAAGCCAAAGCAAACAAATGGGCGCCAATATATTTCACATAAATCAGTCGAAGACTTTTAATGAGGGTGATGGAATCTAAGGTAAGAAGATTTAGGTGGCGAAGTTAGAGTCTCTATAAGCAGCGGTACCATCTCGTTTATATATTAGTGTTTTCCTATCGTATCAGCAATATACAAAACAACACCATATTCCCAGCGACCTAGCCCAAGAAAATTCAAGCAAGTCATGGGATTTCTCATTGCAAATCAGGGAAATGCAGGGTCAATGAAATCTTGGTGCTTTCACTTCGCCCCAACGAATCCCGCCGCTAACTAAGCACCAACTTTCGTGGGTATATTGAGGGCAAAGCTATCGCGCCAGAGGGCGGGACAAAGAACCCGACTTTCTGGGATTCTGCAACCATCGGTCGACTACCAAATTCAAGAACGAGAGAGCCCCAAGAAAAAAAAAGAGCCGACATGAACAGCTGATCAGCCGCGCTCTTCGCGAGCGAAAATTGACGACGAAATTGCGGAGAAGGCAAAATTCAGCAAGTTAAGCGGATCGAAAAAAGAATGAGGAAGTGGAAAGTACCTGGCGAGGAACCGAGAGGGAAGCAAGAGTTGAGAAGAAGGCTCTCTAGTGTCGTACAGAGCTAAGAACCGAAGCTTCAAACCGCAAAGCCATGAGTCGGCGAACGGTGAAGGAGAAATAATTCATCAAATTTTTAAGGGGAAATTTCAATAGCATCCCCGTCCTGGAGAGACTCTCGGGTTTTATTTTATTTTTTTTATTTTTTTAGAATTAATATTATTATAAATTACAGACTTACAACTAATATACTTGTTATAAATTTATTTTAAGAACTCTAAATTAACACATTCGTTTATTTGATTACTAAATTTACTGTTAATTTCATATTTTTGGCGACTAAAATATTAATTTAAGTTAAATTTGTTATTAATATATAAATTTAAATTTTTTTATAGTATTAAGTCTATTTTCAAATTGTAAATCCCATTTGAGTAAAATTGGATGATGCATTTGGTCGAGAGATTGTTTTTGCACATGATTTCATTGAAGGAAAAAGGAAATTATGAATCCCAAATTTAAGTTTATTCTTTTGTTCGAACCCAAATTTAGGTTTAGTAGATATATTAATACTATTGGGAACTGGTGCAAGCAATTTTGCTTGGCGCCTAATATGAGGGTGAGCTTTTTCGTCCAATTACATTTCAGCCTTTCAAATGGTGAGGTAAAATTTTGTATATACCTTTTTAATATTGAAAGAGAAAATATCCCATAAAATATGCGAAATGATGAAATAAATAGAAACCTAAAATATTTGAACTAAAAATATCTTATTTTAATAATATGTGATATTTTTAGGACTATTGAATATAAATGTGAATTAATACTTAATTATTATAATATAGTACGCTACGCGTAGACTGGATTTTGGTTGAACTAAATTTGAAGAGACGAATAGTAGGCGCATTAATCGAATTGCATAAATTCGGGATCCCATTTATTTTGTTGTTTTTGATTTATTATTGTATTCCGCGCAAACTGCGAGGCTAGTAAATTACTAGTTTTTTTTTAAAAACCCTTTTCCGTAGTTTTCCAAAATTAAAAAAAAAAAAAAGTAAATGGGAAACCACCAAAAAATAGCTCCAGTTCAAGCAAGAGCTTCGAGTGTCCGTTGAGCTCGCGGCGGCGCTGAAGAGCGGTGAAGGCCCTAGATCCTCCATCTCGTCGGCTGCAATCTTCGCTGGTCGTCGGGTACGCCATCTCCGGCCGCGATTCGCCGGAGCTGCATCTCCCGTCGCTTATCTGAATCCGTCGGGTTTTCGCTTTTGCGCGCCATTTCTTTTGGTTTCTGTATCTTTTTTACGTCAAGATTCGTCCGCTAGATTGCATCGCCGATTCGCTGATTTCCGCTTGGCCTTCCTTTGGCTCGATCTCTTGATTCTCGGAGGCTCGGCTTTGCTTGATCTCGATCGATTCTTTGGTTGAATCGGCCGCGACGGCGACTGCCGATTTGCCGCCATTTCTGTATGAGCATCGATATTTCGTCGCGGTCCTGCGATGCGACGGTCTTCTGCATTTGCAGTTTCAGTGCATCGAAGTTGAGTCGACTTTGGAGTCAATCGCTTGCTCCGTGCGGACTTCCGAGTCTCCGTTTGGCTTTGCGTGATTCGATCCTGGTTTTCAGAGTCTAGTATTGCATTAGGTGGAGAGCCGAGTGAATGTATTAGGGTTATGTTTAGAGGTCTGTCTCCATGCCACCGACTCCGTTGATTTGCTGGGTTTGATGGACTGGCTATCTCAGATGACATTTTCGTAATTAGGAGGTCAAGTCAGTCGAAATGATCGAACTTAATATGCTTAGATGCTTTATTTTGATTAGGTAAGCAATTGCATTGATAGAACCTGTTCAAGTACATTGGGAACATACAAGACACCAAAAAGAGTCTTATGTAGATGAAAGTACATTACAAGAGTTTGATACATGTAGACCATAATCTATTAAATGTAAGCAGAATGAATTGGGAGAGAAGATTCAAATCCTTCAAAAGGTTGTTTGTTTTGTTCCTTCCAAAGTGATCATTGACATGTGTAACTTCTTTTTCACTGTTCTTTTGGGGACCTGGCCGTAAGTTAGGTTTTCAATATCTAATTTGTGATAGTTGGCATATTACATCTGAATACTCTAGGGAAGTGCAATCGTACATTTGCAGACTAGGCTGTTACCTCTGTTTCATTATTGTCATCGTCTTTCGTCGAGGAGATCCAAGGACATGGTTCAGGCGCTTGTGGGGTTTACCAGTTTTTTCTTTTGCACAAAGTGTCGTGACTTGATGGGTGAAGATAACTGGACATATTAGTCTGCCACTTATTTCCTCAATACATCATTGGAGACTTTTTTGCAATGGTTCATAATAAAAGATAATTTGTGCTTGCTCTTTTTTAGTTCAAGCTTGTTCTTCTTGGATGCCAGATTTAAATTTACATCCATATCACTTGCCATGGCTTGTATTTTGGAAATGCTCTTCCTCAATACCTAACACGGTGACTTTTGCACCTTCTTAGTGAACCTCAATATCCTGTTTTCACTTGACCCCATTCGAGCACATATAATAGAAAACTTGCAGTTGTTATATTTGAACTAGTCTATCATTCTTAATTCGTTGCAGTATTCAACTGGAGAACTTAAACAGGCATTGCTTCTTGAAAATTGTCATGCTACAAGAAGTTTTTGGTACTCTCATGGTGCCAAAATGAGTTGTCTGCTCATATTTTATGATGCACGAATTTCTTTTAAATAAATACGCGTGAACTACAGTTTGCAATATAACTTGATTTTTCAGGACAAGTTTTTTTTTTGCCCTTTATCCTATTTAAAATCATTTCGTTTCTATTTTCCCTCCTCCTGCTAGACTTTGGTGAGAGAAGGAAAGAAAGAGGCTCTGGAGAGGGAAAAATATGGATTACAGCTTAGCAGCGCTAAAACTGCTGAGCTTCCAGTTGAAGGAGGCCGTTGAAGCCACATCATCCTGCTCCTCCTCCTCCTCGTCTTCTTCTCCCAATGCCTTCACTCTCGGTGGCCTCCTCTTTCAGCGAGCCTGGTTACAGGTACGTCTGCATATCTCTCCTTCTCTCCTTGCCGTTCCCATTTGCTCCAATTACACAGATGTTAGATTTAAACATACACCAACTCCAATGCAGGGCATTCTGGTTTTGGTGCATGACCAAGAGCGGTTGCTGATTGATGATGGCACTGGAGTCATCGAGCTCTCTCTCCCTAGCGAGTTTCGCCTCCGCCCCTGGAAAGCAGGTCAGCAATCAATCACCTGCCTCTTTGCCTCTGGTGCCTTTTTGCATTCTTCCTCTGTGAACTACTAAACTACTCTTGACTTCTGTGTTTTTCTGTTTTTTTTTCTTGGCAAAATTAAATATACCAGGAAACACATTTTTTATTTTGTTTTTTTGTTTTTTGTTTTTTGACTTGGTTTTATCACTTAATGTGGGCGTAACGTGCAGGAATGTACGTGATGGTTGTTGGAGCATATTCTGCGCGTGAAGGAGAGCTCCCTATGATTAAGGTATGTTAGTGAAAGTTCTAAAAAACCGTGATGTGGAGTCTTGGATTTTTTTATACATGATTAATAATGTAATAGGTAATGGTAATTTTTCAAATGTGTTAGTCATTCATGTGTGAACTCCATTATTGCACTAATAAATTATCTAATTATATTGGTAAATTATGAATAATTCATGAACTATATAGACTTGTCTGATATGATAGACCAATATTCGGGGAAAAAGACTCCTCTACAATCTGCGTTCTTCTGTTAACGTTCCTTTGGTTAAGGATTTTTTTAGAACTTGGAGTTTCATTGCTTCTTGAGGGAAGAAATTGATCTATGCATTCTTGAATTGAATCATCAGGTTCACAAGATGGTTGATCTCTCAGCATCTCCGGATCGAGAGGCCATGTGGTATCTTGAAGTTCTTGAAGCCTACAGATTGTTTTACAAACCATTGATCGAGGAGTAAAACTGGATTGCCTTTTACTATTGCTTTGAAATTCCCTCACTCCTTCGTGTCCCAAATATGTGCAATGCATCTTAATTTTACCATCTATCCCTGGACAATGCAATACTTTGACTTAAGTAATGAATTCGAGGTTCATTCGATTGCCCACAGCTGCATCTATTTATCACTGTAAGTGCTTCTTCACCAACACACTGAAATTAGAATACTTATGCTAGAATACTCTCATTGATTTCTTCTTCTTTCTCGTTTTATTTATGTGGCTTCCGACAGAGCATTTTAAGGTCCCATGAGGAATTCGACTAGGAAGCTTGGGAATCTGAGGAGGTTCCTAGTTCTTTCTTGTCTCGATTATTTTCAGTGGCTTTAATTGCTCATGGGATGAGATGAAGCTGGTGGCGTTCTTGTCGGAGAACTATGAAGTCTTGCAGAGAATGGGAGCGAACTCTGATCTTGTGGAGGAAACAACGAAGTAAGAAGAACACCAAAGGTAACATAAAACGTTTTTCTGATTTATCGAGTAGAATTCTCTGGAGAAGAAGAACGATTTAGGAGTTTGAATGTTCTGTTTTCGACCCGCTGCTAGAATGTAATTGGATATGAGAAAACAAGGAGGTGCTTCAACGTTTTGTTATGGAGCTGATTATGACAATGTGCCTCTTCTGATCTGTTTTCATTCTATTTTCCTGATTTGTGTCGTTTCCACAAGATTATAATGGATTTCGAACTTCTGCAAAAATAAAAGCTTATTGAGACAAGTTAGACCCAACTGCCTAATTAAATTTAAATATAATTGGGCCTATCCAATGCGCAATGTCCACGTGAGCGCTTGTGATTGCGTCAAGTCGTGGTCTCTAGAAACCTCATAATTTCGATGATTAAAGCCTAATAGAAATCAATCCATGGCCAATTAAAATATCAAATCTGACTTCAAACCGAAAAAAAAAAGAAAAAAGAAATAGATGGATTTAAATATGCCATCAAACATGAAGCTTTGTAAAACTCGAATTACAAAGACTAAGTGCAGGCAAAAAATTGAAAACAAACAAAGAAATTGCCAAGTAACTTTAAATGAACTAGAACATATGGTTTACAAATATAGATGTCATGTTTGCTCGATAACAGAATTTGAACACAAAGGCCGATAAACGAGAGTAAAGCCCACAAGCATTTCCACCTCATGGACAGTGAGCTTGTAGCGACGCAATATTCCATAGACAGAAATGACAGAATATGAAGCGGCCGCCCATCCGGTAAGCCACTAAGCCTATCTTCTCCCCCTCCGCTGCGCAAATTCTCGGTGGGCTCCAATCACTTAACCGCTCCGCGCCTTGAGTTCCATAAGTCTCGAGATTTGAAGCTGCTACCTGAGTTAGACAGGGGTATGCCCAATCTAGAAGTGCTTTTTGCTAGCAAATGAGGTTCTTTCCCCTACGCGTGAATTTACATTACTTCCACCGATACTGTCTCATACATTCGTGTTCTTGTTGGGACCTCTGGTGGTTCTGGCTAGGAATTGATGACGAATCCAAAAAGGATATTTGCGAGGAAAAGAATATCCGTAGTCGTTTCTCATTTCACCTTGGATTCTGGAGGGAGAAGATGAAGTTGGCGAGGTACCTGTTGGGGAGAACTGTGAAGTCTTAGATAGGACGACAGTGCAGTTCCCCGGAGAAGTGCTAGCAGAGGAAATAGTGATATGCAAGGAAGAAATACTGAAGATATACAAGAGTTCTTCAACTTGTGAAGTACAATTACCTGGAGGCAAATGGTTATAGAAGTTTGGTAATTTGTTTTTACTACCGCTAGAATGATGCTATGCTGACGAGAGAACAAAATGCCTCTTTTGTTGATTCTATCTTTGAGCTCTGATTAGATGGACTTTATGAGCTCATTCCTCGAAGAGGCAACTCGGCACCTTTACCCAAAAGTCGCTTGTACTCCGTATGCTGCCCTCTCTCCGTATATATACTGGCCAATTTCATACACAGGCTTCCTGTCAAAAACAGAATCCCTGCAAGTATCCAACTGAACTGCAAGTTAGCAAGGGCTCGAACCCTGCAGTCTGCATTGCCTGAGCCGCAAATTATGGCACCGTGCACTAATTATCCACTAGTGTGAGCAGACAGTGCCGTCCAAACCTTAGGCACGCATTCTGGTACGCAAAGGAAGAACCGACAACCTTGAAAGGTCACAAAGATGGCGAGGACTAGAGATGCCAGGAAACTGGTGGGAAAACATATTGCAGCCAAAGCCGAGAGAAAAGAGACGAGCGCTACGAGCTGCAATTGCCAGTGGTAGCGCCCTTCAAGTCCCAACATAATCATTGGAATGGAAATGAAGCAAGGGTAAGTTCTTGACCAAAAACAGAAGCTGCAAGAACACCCACTAACTTCCAATAAAGTCCCTGTTTTTTGGTTGATCTCGGCGCAAAGAGTGAAACCAGAGAATATTGCAAGGTTGAGAAACACAGTCGTTTGCTCGATGCTATGGACCTCGAAAGCAAGGCAGGTGAAAGGGAAGTCGACCACTTGCGCAAAGATTGCACAGATAGAGAATGAGAACACGTGGATGAGCTCGGAATGCTTGAAATATGGGACCAGAGGCAGTGAATGGATACCAAAGTCATGATTTTGAAGTTGCTCGATCCTTTGAGGAAGTTGCTTCTTGATGTGTTTAAGATTTGTCGTAAACCAAGCAAGGCGACAGCGAGTCCTGGCACCAAGGGCCCTACAAAGTTCCATGGAAGCTCCGGAGAAAGTAGAGAGGGTCTTTTAGTTTGGAGTCTTGGACAGAGGACGTTCCACAAAAGACAGAAGTCCAATCTGGTGATTTATCATGTTGCTTCGGTGCTTGTTGCGTGCGTTACCACAGAATGAAGATTGCTGAAAACAACGTCCAAATTTTGGCTAATGTTTTCAGTGTCCATCTAGAAAGAGCAAGCCTCTAGACACACTCAAAACAAGCTTCAACCAAACCATGGGGAACCACACAAGCAAGCTTTCCCCTGGATATGATGCCAAATCATCTCATGTCTACTAGGCTCGATTCGGATTATACCTATACGTTATGGCCTCCCAGTTGGACATATCATGATTAATTCCTACCATACAACTTCATACGGACTGAAAATCCACATTCTCAAAGCACAAAAAATACTACTGGTTGATGTACGGCAAATGATACTTCCAGAAGCCATGAGGTGATTCTTCTGGCTTATTCAACGTAAATAGCCAATATGCGTATGATACTTCTCAAGTCAGCGATATATGTAAATAGCTTAATCAAAGAATCGCAAGTAGATTAGAAACCGCAACTGCTCACTCACATACTTCTCATTTCTTATTTTTACCCCCCTTGAATGGACACAGGTAACCGCATAAAGAAGTATCTACACATTTCTTCTACAACTTATGGTGCATTTGGACACCCCATTAGCATAATCACAATGCAGTTTACAACAGTTGACAAAGCTGATTTCCCTCCAGAGAACTTCAAAGCACATTGAACTTTCTGTTCACCCAATCAAAATAACAGGCTGCTAGCCATCAAGTGAATTTCTAAGTGTTTCCCTTTCTGGTCCTACAATTACTAAATGTTGAGGTTCTAAAATATGTGAAAACGGCTAGACAGAAATAAGTTGATTTTGAGGAAAAAGAAGCCGACACAATAAGCATAAATTAAAAGAGACATTCCCAAAAATGTCATGATGCATCTCACAATAATGCAATATGGCCAGAAAAGATAAACCCAACTACAGAAAATGACCTAGAGTCGATGAGACCACGAAGATCACCATCAGCATACCTTCAGTTTAATACAGGATTTCGATCTAATTAATGAAATTCCCTATTGTTGTACATCAGAACAAAGCAGTACTATAACTTCGTTTTGACAGATAATGAAGGATTCTATTAAAATAAAAAATATATTCAAGTACATCATAAATGTACAAGGAAAGAAGGAAGGAAAGAAAAGCAATATCCAAAGAAAAACATTGCAAGACTATGGGAAGTCAGAGCAAGATACCAAACCTGAATAAGAGAATTCAAGATAAAAGCAACCCAAGATTCTAAATCTTCTCGATAAGCTAAAGAGAAGTGTAATTCTTGCAAGGTCTATTACAACAAAATCAGATCACTACCTAACATTATACTCAAGATTACCACACGCCCATGATGCAAGATGTTTCAGTAACAATGATTTCAACAACACAATAGCTGATGGGGGGAGCAGCACCCTGATTGACTGGACCAAGAGTTCATAAATTGCTTGTAAATCACGTTACTCTAATGCCTAGTCCTCACTAACATGTACAGAAACAAACCCACGAAACCTCGAATAGGAAGTAACAAATGTTAACAAGCACTAGCAGGTGCAGCGTACGTAGAAGGAAAAACCACAGAGATTGTGAAGGTGCAAAAAATAAAGAGTGGCCTGTTAAACGATGGATTTGTTATTACGGAGATGCAGATGAAAAATCCCATCAAAATCAAGATGCATCTCCTTCCTAGGCAAGATTGACAAAGCAGGAACAAGGCAAGATCAATCAACACTGTCATATTATTCAAAACATCTTCGACATTATTCTATATTATGGCCAAAGGAAAAGACGGAACGAGTGATACATCCTAAACAGTAGCAAATTTCACTCTTCAGAAGCTATCTTCATGGTTCCAAGTTTTCTTGCAGAGACCCTGGCTGAATATAAAGATCACAATTTCCCCGCAATCACATTCCAAACCCACTACTAAGGGGGATTCTCAACAAGAGAAGCAGAAATAGCACTGCTGCAAAATCAATAACTGATCTTTCCCACTTCGTCGTAAAGATCAAGGAGGAGGAAGCAACCTCAACCTCGTTGTATTTCGAATCGTATGCAAACACCAAGTGAAACCAAGAGCAGTACGTATCTATCTATCGCATCCGGATGATCCAAACTTAAACAAGAACAAGATCCAAAACCATCGAATGGAGAACAAGGGGACCACTCCACGAACCCGTCGTATATCAATCAATAGGTTAGTATCATTATTCCCGCAGAATCACGGTACTATAACAATAGGCCTCGACCTCAACTAAGAATTAAATCCAACCCCGCCCAAAAACCGACCTTAAAACTAACCGACGTTACAATCTCAGCGGCTCCCGAGAATCGACCCGAAACTCACGCGACGGCGACGGGCTGCTGCTTGGAGGGCTCCAGGCTCTTCTTGCCGGCGGCGTCGGCGAAGTCCTCGGCGTTGTAGATGACGGTGATGTAGAGGGAGCAGCTAGGGCAGCGGGCGATGTCCTCGCCGAGGCGGAGGTCGTCCTTGGTGATCTGGAAGAGGTCGCCGCAGGGGCAAGGGTAGGTGTACGCCTGGAGCTCCTCGTTCCACTCCATGTCCTCTATCTCCACGTCGTCGTACGACATGGCCGCCCTCTCTCTCTCTCTCTGTCCTCTCGATTTCGTGTGGCTTCGCCGGGGCTAGGGTTTCTCTGGCCGCCCTGCTTTTTCCTTGGGGGAATCGGCGGCGATGGAGATGGCGTGGGGATGGAAGAGTCGGCGGTGCCCGGAGACGCGAGATTGAATATAGGACTAAAGGGGCAAAAGGTCGGTTCCTCCCTCTTCGCCTATTCGTTCAATTTTATTTATTTTTTTGTGATTTGTTGAAAAAATAATTCTAAATACATATTTCGCTTTTTTATTTATTTACGAATAACCTCTTACATATATTTACTTTTACAAATATCTTTCGCACACTCCCAGTCGAAACACCCCCTCCAGATTTCCTCTCCATCCTAGGCTTCATTTATTTTGTGAAATGTACTTTCTGACAAAATATTTTCCTCATTTTTTGGTGTTTGGTTTGTTTAGAAAAATACTGAAACATTTTCTGTAAGAAATGTCATATTTTTCGCAAAATTAGTTCCATTTATTTTATGAAAAATAAATAATTTTAAAATATATATATTTTTAAAAATAATTATTAGTGTAGCCATAGAAACTAAATGGAAATTCTAGGATGTCTTTATACTTCTCTCGGCTAATCATGTGTTTATCTAGTCTCGTATTTTTGTGCAAAGAATGTGGTTTATATAATAATTTATTTCGCCAATTTGGCATGGGAGATAACGAGAAACTCTCGACAATATTGACATTAGTAAAATGACTTAAATGATTTAAATGAGGGGGTCGGATTCCCATTTATAAGAGAACCTCTCCAATTACTACCTATTGACATATTTAGGCGTTCATTGCGTAACAAAATTGAGCATCGACCCCTAAACAAGTATATATCTTTTAATTACAATGCAAACCAGGAGCATTGGTATTAATGGTATTAAGCCCACACAAATTGCATTGGACTGTTGCTAAATAGCCTCAAGCAGGGAGGCCCCGAATTCAACTAAGTCATATGAAGAAGGCCCGCCCCAATTAAAATTCGACCAAGCCCGCTATTTCCCCACGATAGCCGAAAATGTCACAAGCTTAGCACATGGGGGTGTTTTAATTTTGGAAAAATTGGTTGATTGGGATACACCTCTTCGCGCGTTTTTTTTTTTTTTTTTTGGGGGGGGGACTCTGACCGCCAAAAAAAAAAAAAGAACTCGGGGAGTAACTGGGCTTTGTATTGCCAGATCTTGGCCAAATGAAAAATTGATATGATGTGAAGTAATTAAAAATGAGCTCAACTAGATATGTTGATAGGATCGAATTTGAGCCATTCTCACGTAAGGGGGATTATTAAGATGCATGCGCGAGTTTTCTTAGAGAAGAGACAAGTTCAATATAAAAAAATTAATGTGATGTGGAGTAATTAATATATCATAGTTAGCCCATAATAATTTATTAATCCAAACTTTTCAATGAAGATGGGTCAACGGATTCAAACTTGGCTCTCTCTCTCTTAAATAAAAGTATTGGTTTCTGCTGCATGTTCCCAATGATTTGTTGTGTCGCGCTGGTCCTATCATCCTTGTTGGTGGCCATGAGCCCCTTGCCGTTGATTTCTTTAAACTTAAAGATTCAAAATTAGGTAATTGCCTAACCTATTCCAATTTGAATGTACAGTTGCCTAATTTATATTATTTTAATTCTAAAATGATATAATTTGATATTTTAGGCATATCAAAGCAAGAACTCCTCATTTTTGAGTAGAGCATAATAGTCGAGGTCTCGAGATCAGATTTCAATTGTCATTATTTCCTATTTTGAATGTGGTGGATTTTTTATTATTTGAGTTTGAATATTGCATGCTATTAATTTAGGAAACTATTTGTTGACACTCAAAATCATCCTACCGTTACATGCTTGTCACGAGTGTGGAGGATGTAATAATGAGTCAAACAAAGTTACATGTATGTGGGAATCATTGTTACATGACCGATTATCGACGAATGTAAGGACAAAAATTCGATGATCGAAGGCAAGGCAGGAGACTGCCACGTGTTCAATTGTTAAAATACAATGACAAATATCTAGTGGCCGTTCAAGCGGCTTCGGCGGCAAACTTTAATGGACATGATTAAAGTATTTGATTTAGAAAGGTGACAAGAGTATAAGCGGTTGAGAAGCAATTATCATTTTGAAGACCCAGCCATGAAATAGTTGTCGATAAACAGGGAATCATCAAAGCACTATCGAGGCAGTTAAAAAGGAAATGGACTAGTAACTCGTGAAGGGAGAGGAACGTGGATAAAAGGCATATAAGTGCCAAGCGGTTACCAAGCCCTTCAACAAAAAGGCCCCTGATAATCTATCAAAATGTTGTCCCTTCATCTTTAATTTTCATAGCTATAGTTCTCGGATTCCCATCGTTAATTAGATTTCGTTGTGTATCTATACCTTGGTGTAGCATCGTTGATTAAATTCCGACATTGTGTCATTTATCTTGGTGCATTATCATTGATTAAATTTCAGTATTGTATCTAATTATCCATAAGTTGTGAGGTCGATTAGATTCCGATATAGTTTAAATTTGATTTCAAAGTTAGTGGGTCTAATGTCAGGTTGGATTTTGATTTAGCCTGGTATTATACAGCGTTGTTTCAAGCTGGGAGTTCAAATATTTATACCGCATTTAATATCCTCTATTTGGAATTAGCACGGAACCTTTATCCCTTATAAATAAAAACTAAAGAATAACTTTCGGTGAAAGATATTTGTTGCAAGAACAAAATTGACGAACGTCCCATCTTGAAAATCTTGAAAATTACAAAAAAAATAAAAATTGCATTACTTGTTAGGATAGATTATGTTGACATTAATTTCTAATTTAGAATTGTATATGTAGTAACCATGTAGTTAATTAGGAAATTACCTAAATAGAATATGATTTAATATAAATTAGTTCCTAATACAAGCTGGTTATTCACATCGTTTAGATAGTTTCCTATCGCAGCTCTAAAAGATTATCACCAAAAAATACGATGCATGCTTTATATAGAAGGAGTTTCATCTTTGCCATTATCACATTACCATGTCATAAATTCAATGTCATCATAATGCCTATATCATCATGTTGCCGTGTCATCATTTTCATGTCATTGCATCTCATGTTAGATTAATATATAATTCCTTTACTCGTCATTAGAATTAGGTTCCATATAAATTACATTATAATTCATATCACGTGTCATTAATTCGATTTAGAATTCGCATAGACATAATTTAGATAAAGTTGCATCCAGAAGAAGAAAAACCCAAGAAGAACTAAATTTCATTGCATTTAGAAATCATGTTTAGATTATTCAAACAATTTTTTAATTAATATCTTGCAAATATTGGGATGTTAATCTATGTTTTGCTTAATGCATCGAGGTTTTGCCATAATGCTAGAAATTATTTATTTATTACTTTGATATATCACGTGCTACATTATTGATTGCATACATGTATGATCACCTATTGGATGTGAGTTGTTAGAATTAAAATTTGCCAAAATTGCTTGCAAAATATTTTTTTTGAAAATAATGAGAAAATATATTGAAAGGGCGTTAAATTTATTTAGCTTAATTCTTAGCTTAATTCAATAAATCAATGACGACTCCTAATTGAATTAAATTGCATGTTAAATTGTTTAAATTGAAACCTCAAAACAACGATTAGCACAGGCTTGGATAATTCCGCGTTAAGCCTAATTCATCAGCTTTCTTTTCGGTGGCTGGCCTCGAGGAAAGTCATAACTCTGTCGCAAATCTACAATCCGATCTAAGAGTGAACATTGATGTGCAAGCACTGGGATTCGCCCCAATGGTCACCATTCCAACATGGAAGGGGGAGGTGAGAGGTTCAAATCCCCATCTTCTCAAGGAGATGAGGTGGGGACGCGTAATTTTTAGGAGTGGATTTCGACTCTTTACGCCTGTGGCGTATGCGAAGAATACGAGAATGAGTATAAAGTAGAACTGACAAAAAAAAAAAAACATTGATGTGCATTTTCAATAATATTCTTAGTGCATTCTCATATTGCTTTAAGGCCCAATGCTAAACTCTTGGTAAGCCTTCAAACCTCTCGCGCGCGACCCTTGTACAAATACCAGGCAGCCTTTATTCATTCCCCTTGGCCTCTTTGGGCACTGAATGGACTTCATCCATGCAACCCCACACGCTTTATTACAAAGAGAAAAATCACAATCCTGGACTCCTCATAAATTTTCTATGTTTCTTCCATCATCAACTCGTCCTTCTTTTTAGCACCGGAGACATGACATTTCCTCATTAAAAAAAACCCATTCTCCTTGTCTCTTTCGTTAGTTCACCCCCAACCTACCTGAAATTCCTAACAAAAAAAACCACCTAACATTCATGTCATCGCATGCACGCGCAAAATCCCTCCTCAAAGCACCTCCCCACACACAAATGATCCAATTCAAAGTCGACTTAAAAAAAACCTATTATCAAAATGGGTCGTCCTAACAAGCCTGAAACATGACGATCGAGCGAAATAATCGAATTCGCACATGACCCACATGTAATTAATCCATAAAGAAGTTTGAGTTTGACTCGGAAGATTGCAAAAATTCAATCTCCGCCGTGCTCGAACGGACCGCATTTAAGAGAGAGAGAGAGAGGGGAATATTACGGTGGCAGGGGCGGGAATATACATGCGGGAGCGAATATGCCCTTTCCGGATGCGGCTAATCCAAAACGCACCGCGGAGCCCAAGTCGGCCCGCCCAGTTTTAGCGTTCTCATCGCGGCGCCGAGCGACGTCGTTTCGACATGAGCAGCGATGAATATTCTCGAATCGGATGCCAAAAATTCCCTAACCGACGGGACACCGAATTGCGAGCTCTTATTTTCTTTTTCTTTTTCATTTTTTTTATAAACGCCCTAAATTTCAAATCCCCCAAATCGAAAAAGTTCGAGCCCTAACCCTAACCTCCCACCGGTCGCAACTCCTTTTCTCTCTGCAATTCACCAACTTTTGATGGCAACTTCACCCCAATCGGCCACCGCCACCGCCGTCGCCGCCGCCGCGACCACCACCACCACGAAGACCACCGTGACGACCCTCTCGTCGTCATCCTCCGCGATCGACGCCTGTGGGGCCAAGCGCCACAAACCCTCCCCCTTGAGCCAGGTCGAGTCGGACTCCACGATCTCCACCGACGACAGCTCCAACGAGGCGCCGATCGCCGACAGGAGGAGCGGCGTCCGGGTCGTGCGGATCTCCGTCACCGACAGCGACGCTACGGACACGTCCAGCGACGAGGAGTTCGAGGAGCGGTCGAAGCCGCACCACCCCAGCCGCAAGGTCAAGCGCTACGTGAACGAGATTAGGATCGAGCCGCCGCGGCCGGAGCGGCCGGAATTCCAGCCAATTGCGGCCGCGGCGGCGAAGATTACGGCGGAGACTGCGGGATCGAGGAAGTATCGGGGCGTGAGGCGGAGGCCGTGGGGGAGGTGGGTGGCGGAGATAAGGGACGGGAGGCTGAGGCAGTGGCTGGGCACGTACGACACGGCGGAGGAGGCCGCCATGGTCTACGACAGGGCCGCGCTCCGCCTCCGCGGGCCCGACGCCCCAACTAACTTCTCCAAGCAGGAATGCGGCCTTTCCCAGCATGCTGTTCTGCCTTTTAAGAAGAACAAGCTGTACAGATGTTGTGCTTGATTCCATTCGGTCTTTTCTTTCCCTTTTTTTGAATTTGTAATTATGCTGATCTGGTAGTAGGTAGATCGATTTCGCTATGCGCGTCTGCATGTTTTATGTACATGGTGTTCCCCGTGTGTTTGAAATCCACATGGATTGTTGTATATGGACGGTGTCGTGGGTTATCCTCTATCCTGTTCATCCTTATTTCCTTGGTCTCATGTGCCCTTTGCCAATTTCTGTGGGAATCTCTTGCTCTCTCCCCATGATCTGATTGTTTATGATGCTTCTGATGCTATCTCTTTTACAGTTTGCTTCTGCTAGACATGCTTAGGTGAATAAGATTTAAGATCAAGGGATAGCGGTTGTGAAGAAACTTGCTTTTTCGTTCTTCTTGTTCCCTTGGAGACTCGTTCGTGTTTGTTAAGGTAATTACACAAACTCGATGCCCGGCAATTTTAAGTAGCTGGATTGATTAGGATTTGCTGTGAACGTATGGGGACCATGTTTGGTAATTTTCCTTTTGGCAACACTGAGTTTGCATGTGGCACCTATGCCGCAGAATTTCAAAAGTTATGTTGTTTTGGAGGTTTTATTTTCAGAGAGATGTTCACTGAATTTCAGAAAGGAGTCAAGCCATATGTGAGCTACTTTTCTCTGCTCGCTTAGGAATGGCTGGAGACGGCAGGACTCTTCATTGATCTACACCAGTGGGTTATTTGTTACAATGGCAACAAATGTTGGGAGTCTGTAGTATGAAAGCGTTATTTTCCTCTTATAGTAGAAGTTAAGGAATTTATTACTCCATCGGAAAGAGCTTGTTCTTGCATATTTTTGCAGGTTTTCCATGAACCATGGTTCTTGTGGTACCTGTAGAAGATTTTCCCTTCCTGGAGCACGCATTGCGGGGTGGTCAATGCACTTGAAATGTGGTAAACATCTTCGTTGCAATAGTAGATCAATGTGACATATTTTTCCACATTCACAGTGATTTGTAAATAGGAAGATACATTTGAGGTCATTGTCCCACTTTGGGAAAAGGTAGATGGGGGTGTTGAAGACCTTGCATGTTAGCAAATCCACACTGGTCTGAGGTGATGAACTTGGGATAAAATCTTTACATGAGCAAGTAGCCCCAGATTTGCAATCAGGGTGCTACCTGCAAGCAACTTAGGATTAGTTGCTTATATGACATTTAGAACAGATTGTCAATCTGAGTTTGTATTTTGTTTGGAGACTTGGCTTCTGCAGAACTTGAAAGCCTCTCATCTGTGCCCTGAAATTATCTTGATCGTTTCTTTAGTTTTATACGGAGACGTTTGGACTTGGCATTGCCGAAGTTGTGTTTAGGTTCTTGTTTTGCTTTGCGGAGGAGGAGGCTGTGATGCTGCAACATGATACGTGGAAAGGTGATGCACACGGGGCCTAATGCTTGTGAGGATATATGGCTTTGTCAACTGCCAATTGCATCTGATGAGAAAGATACTCTATTGTGGGAAGGTAATCGCAGTGGATCTTTCTCTATTAAGTTAGCTTGTGAAATTTTCACAGGGATCGACATTCAAGAAACTGATAGGATATGGCCCCTTATATGGAAGTGGAGGGGATCTCAGCGTATTAGAATCTTCCTCTGGCTACTAGTGCATACGCGTTTATTGACCAATGAATTGAAGACCTCTCGCAATATGGAACGTAATTCTTACTGTCCGCGTTGTGAATCTTCAGTGGAAACAACGTTGCATGTTTTGCGAGATTGTCTTGTCATTAGGAACATTTGGGTTGATCTCATCCCACAAAATTGTCTTGAAGGGTTCTTCTCCATTAATGATTCTGAATGGTTGAAATTCAACTTGACATATGGAGATTTAACTCCCACTATAATTGGAGTACTAGTTTAATGCAAGTATGTGGCTTTTTGGGCAATGGCGAAACAAGTCTTTTTTTCAATAAAGTTTTGTTTTTCTTTCCAACTGTGTACAAACAATCCTTTCACACACGAAGGAAATCATTCATGATCAACTTGTCTACAAGTGGATCACATACTTCTCTCTATATGGCTGCTTGGGATCCTCATCCTAGAGGATGGATTAAACTGAATATGGATGGAGCATCTAAACGTAGAGCATCTAAACGTAATCGCGGACTTGCAGGAGGCGGAAGATTATTTCGTAATGAAGGGGGAGACTGGCTTGGTGGTTTTACGTCATTTCTTGGAATATGTTTTTTTTTTTTTTGGTAACCGAGGATCCGCTTTCCTTCACTGGGCTTACGCATCGAGTAATCGCAATTATACCTCGAGGGGGACTAGCACAGGAACCCACCACCATGTGGCCCTTTACTTAAAGGGTGAAATAGAATTGGAGATTCGAACTCTCGATCTCCTTGTGCTGGAAGGAAGGACTCTCCTCACCAACTCGACCATGCGCTGGTGGGTATTTCTTGGAATATGTTCATCTTCACAAGTTGAACTATGGGCACTATGGAGGTTTCCACAAAGTCATTATTGAGATGGATTTCAAAATTATTACCAAACTTGTTAATCTAGAGAGAGGAGTGGATAACACCGGTCTTGCACTATCAAAAGGTTATTGAGCTTTCATTTTGAATTCAAAATTCATCACATTTTGTAGGGAAGTAGTTCACCTGTTGATATGCTTGTTAATGCTGGCATAGCGAAGCGTTTGGATACTAAGTTTTACTCAGAGTCTCCTAGAGAATTATCTGACATTTGGTTAGAGCGATAAAATTGATATGGAAGGAAATGCAAATGCTGCCATTTCGTTTCAAGATTGCCCTTTCTTTTAAAGAGAGAATAAGATGAAAGATAATCAAGTCTATTTACGGAATTGAATTCTCGTCTCATCATTCTTACTCCACACGCGTCCAAACATAGGATTTTTGACGTTCCTTCTCTTTCTTTTCTCTCCGTTTCCTGATCAACAAGCAAAGCTCAAGAAACTTTCAACTATAGACATCCGTTTCTGGAGTCGACTCTTGTATCTTTACTCCCTCTCCTCGCTTTGCAGTGTTTGTGTTGATTTACCCACGTAAAGCTCAGGCAAATTAAGAAACGCTTCATCAGTTGAGCATGAAAGAGCCACCCGGGAAGATAGTGGATTGTGTAATGAAGAAAAGGGTACTTCTAAGGATGAGTTCGTACTTAAAGTTGTTTTCAGACCCCAAAAAAAAAAAAAAAAAAAAAAGAAGGATCGAGTATGCTTCCAGAACTTTCTAATCTGCCAGAGGTGTTATTGAGTCAATTAAACCCCTCCGAGTGATTGAGACGTACACGACAAATTGAGTCACGTTAGCTGAGTAGCGGATATCAATCTTTGAAAAAGAGGGATAACGTGCCTCCCGTCCATTTTCTCCTTGTATGGTGGCGTGCATATCTAAGACACCCTCTAGAGTCAAAGGCTTTGGTGCATCTAATCCTAAGTGCGCTCGAGTCATTACACGTTTCTCTTTTCTTTCTTGCAACTTGTAATTCTCACATCGAGCGGATCTTGTAGCGACTTAACTCTCTCCACTCGTTCTCGTCACCCATTCCTAAGGCGGAACTCAGAATTTCCAGACACGGTTTTCTGGACTCTAAATCTGGATATCTTT
The DNA here is from genome assembly GCF_016545825.1 of Eucalyptus grandis. Classification (NCBI taxonomy): domain Eukaryota; kingdom Viridiplantae; phylum Streptophyta; class Magnoliopsida; order Myrtales; family Myrtaceae; genus Eucalyptus; species Eucalyptus grandis. Next base: position 44,131,409 of record NC_052617.1, on the reverse strand, counting down.
CTTTGCCACGAGGGTCTGATGCTCGTCCAGGTAGCATCCCCCTCATCTCTCAGATGCGGTCACGTGCAAATCGTCAGAATAAGAGAAAGAGAGCCTCCCCACATCTGCTGTGCACCAGGCTGGCCGTCTATAATGCTGAGTATATCATATATTGAAAACAGTCTTTCTTTTCTTGCAAACTTCATTTACTTAGCACCATATAGAAAAAGACCCCAAAGCCTACATATTTCAGGATAAATAAGAGCACCGCAGTTGGAAAGAGCAAGTAACAGCGCAGCTACTTTGTACATCCAAGAGCCGACCTCTCATCTCCAAAAACTTGAGGTGATGCTGATGCATCAGGCAGTGACATCACAAGGAGAGAGTTTCAAATGAATAGTCTCGTCACTATTCATAAAGAGGACAAGGGCGGAGCACGGCCATGATGCATCACATGGCAATATTTGGATCCAATCTTCTCTGAATGGCAGCTGCAGCCTACAATACGAGTTATTATAATTTCCAAAGTTAGGCACTAACAAAAACATAATTAATCACGTACTCAAAAGTATGTACATTCACCTCAAAGTTGCCAAGCTTATATTGGTAAGCCATCTCTTCCCTCAATAGAGCCTGTTCTTTCATTGCTTGTGCCTGGTATCCGGGTTCAAATTAAATAATTAATAAGGTTGAGATGTATAATTGCAGAAACAATTAAAATAACTTGAGCTAGATAAGAAGTTAGACTCACCATTCCACCCTGCATTGAACGCTTCAAAGTTTCAACCTCCTGCTCTTTCTGCCTTTCACGTTCTACCATCAGTTCTTGCCTGGATAGGAGGGGAGGAAGGACAGAAAGGTGATTGATTGCAGTGAGAAACATTACATCTACGAAAGTGGTGAGACAGAATTTTTGGTGTTTGAATATGGCACACTTCTTCAAGTACCCATTAGAGAGTTTGCCATGTCACTTGATAAACCATTTATATGTTAGTACTCTAGCAAAAACTACAGAAATGCCCCAAATTACAAGGCAAGTTGCTTGTACTCTTGCTGTTTGAGAGTATAGGTGCTACTGTGACACAACCATCTTATCTACTCCAACGACAAGGATCAACTCCAATCATTACTAATACGTGTACCAAAGCAAATTTTCATGACAAGAAAAGCTCTTTGTAATCTTTTTCCCACTTCCAAGCCAATTGATCATTTAAAATTGCCACATGTTCATTTTTTTCATACCCTTTTGGAAGATAACAAAAATAAATGCACGGATAATATCATCGATCACAGAAGACATTGAGGCCATAATTAATTAACAATATTTTCATCTTTTGTAAAGAGCAGCAACAGATATATTTATAAAATCTAACTTGCAGTAGAAGGACATACCGGCGCTGTTCTTCATCATTGAAAACTATGCGTTCTTTGGAGACAACCTTCTTGAGACCCTTTTTCAGTTCCTTTTCCATTTGGTGTCGGTGATAAGCATCGAGGTTATAATACCTGCAATCAAACACAAGAGGAATATGACTTAAAACTCATTGAGTGAAGCATAGGCACCGAATAATCAGAGACAATCCTCCAGGATAATAAGTCAAAACATCAGGAATAATATACTTAGGTTAAAATACTTATAATGAAAACAAAAGGCATAACCCAAGAAATATTACTTTTTAGAAGGGAAGGTAGCTGTGTTATGGTCTTCCATAAACCTGCAAAATACGTCCATGTATCTTAAATAATGGCAAAATAATTGCGAGAAAAAAAGAATGCGTTTGGTAAAAATAAGACTCATGTCATATATAAATAAAGTATCTACGCACTCTTTAAACATCTGTTTCTCTTCCCAGTTAGCCAGGCTTTCCAGGTTCACCTGCAATGCAATGCATAAGCAATAGAACATGCATAAAAGATTTCACTACACTTCAATGAAACAATACTACGTAATTTCAGAACCAAAATAATATGCATTTGAGAAAACTAAGTTCCTGAAAAGCTGTTCATGTTAGATGACTTGGTTGCAGCAAACATTACGGATAGAAGGAAAAATTGTAGGGAAGTAAACAGCAAAAAGCTTACATAGCCTTCATTTTTTATTTACTTTTTGATTTGGGGGTAGTCGAGGGTACTATTTACCTCGATTAATGGGCAAATGTAGTCAGTAAAATAAGTCTCTGTCCTCAAGTTCAGTTTTTATCTTCCATACAAGGAGGTCCTCGCTCCAAGAAGCAAGAAAAGTCATATCAAGAGCTTTGGCACTATCTAAAGCTTAAGTATGTCAAGCTCTTCAAGATAAAGTATGATTCACTGCTGGTGCATCAGTTGGGTCACTGGGAAAAGAAAGAGACTTTTCTTTTCTTTTTTTTTTTTTTTTTTTGGGGGTGGGTGTTTAAAAAATGTTGTACCCCACTAGAAAAAAGAAAAAAAAAAGAGCACGAGCAGTGTCTTACTCAGGATATACATGCATCATGGGCAGCCTACAGACATGTGCATCTATCTGGGTACAATAATTAAATACGGAAGCGAAATGAACCCCAAGGAAGTACCTTTTTTACTTCTGCTAACCAAGCAGTGAACTCAGGACGTTTATTCCTGCAAGAATTTAATGTCCATGCATTAGAATAAGATCAATAACTTGATGATTAATAAACCATGGAAATCCATGGCTGCAGAAACCATATCTTGACGATTGGCCCTTCCAGTTTAAACATGTAAAAGTTGTAAATAGTTGTTAAAGAGTTTTATACTGAGTTATAAAATAAACTCAAGTTCTGACTTTCATCGTAATCAGAGAGTTCCACCAGAACCTATTGCATTATGGGAGGATTGCCTCACCGAAGGGAATACTTTCCCATCCAATCTCAGCAAAGGAATACAAAGAAAAGATAAAATTTTGATTTACATTCAACCCAACATATACTTCCATTTATCATTGGCATTCTAATCCTAATCAGATTTTAATCCAGTCTGATATTGTCTCATTTTGTGCTTTTGTTGCTAGGAGTCTGAGATTGTCCTCTAATACATCTCCAACAGAAATAGTCAACTAAAACTTCTGCTGTCTGTGACATATAATTATCAACTTCATCAAATCTCAACACCTGATAAGAATGGACAGAGAAGAGCACAGTGTAAAGCACTGGGTAAGGGCATCCGGGTTGCATAACATGGTTTTTAGAAGGAAAAAAAGCGAAAAGAGTGAGTATCCTTCTGACTTGTGTTGTGATCCCTAAGTCAAACTCGATCATCTATTAAGCAGAGCTAGAAGCATTATCCTTGTCATGCTGTCATTCATCACAAAGAGAAACTAACTGAATGTTGCTGTTGATGGCAAAGCACCTGGAGTAAGTTTTTTTCAATGGACATATAATTATCAACTTCATCAAATCTCAACACCTGATAAGAATGGACAGCACAGTGTAAAGCACTGGGTAAGGGCATCCGGGTTGCATAACATGGTTTTAGAAGGAAAAAAAAGCGAAAAGAGTGAGTATCCTTCTGACTTGTGTTGTGATCCCTAAGTCAAACTCGATCATCTATTAAGCAGAGCTAGAAGCATTATCCTTGTCATGCTGTCATTCATCACAAAGAGAAACTAACTGAATGTTGCTGTTGATGGCACAAGCAAGTCTCTCTATCTCCAATGGAGTAATACAGTTTTTTCACTTTTACAAGCAACAGGTCACAAATCTCACTGCGAGATCAAAGCACAATGGTCAACAAACAGCGAGAGTGGCAAACAATTACAGTCTACAGTCCAGCGCTACCGACATGGCCATCTCAAAAACAGATTAAAATAGTTTACTTTGTCTTCATCTTCTTCTTAACCACTCGTGCCCACATAATTCATCCAATACCAACAGCAAATAATTGTAAGCCCTAGACAGAAAAGATAAAAATAAAAATAATTAAAAAAGAAAAACCTATTCAATGAGGTTCCTTCATTCACACGGTAACCATTCATCATCTATGAAATACGACAAGCAAACTCATTGCAGACATGCTCAACAAAGTAGCAACCTTTTCCCCTTTTAGGATCGACAAAGAGGCATGAAATAGCACGAGAAATCGAGTTTCAAACATGGAAGATAGAATCATCACCACATGTCAGTTTCTCTGATGATCCCGTATTTTCCCCAGCAGTTGGTCACTGCACCCGTTTTGCCTCTCTCGGCCCTCTCCTTCTGTTTACCCTTCTTCCTCTCTTTCTTCTTCTTCTCCTCCTTCTTCTTCTTCTTCTTGCTTCTCTCTTCCTCCTCTCCTTCATCATCGTCTCTCCTGCTCCTCCTCCTCCTCTTCTCCTTGTCTTTCTTCCTCCTCTTCCTCTCTCTCTCCTCCTCCCTCCTCCGCTTCTCTCTCCTCTTCCTCCTCCTCCTCCTCCTCTCCTCTTCACTCTCGCTCACTGAACCCGAACCCTCCGATTCCGATTCCGATTCCGATTCCGAATCGGCATCCTCCGAGCCCGAATCGTCGGAGCCCGACTCGCTACTGTACCGTCGCCGCGACCTCCTCCTCTTCGTCCTGCCGCTCTTCTTCCCTCTCCTCTCCTCAATCTCCTCGGAATCCGAGCTCCCTCTCGTTTTCTCGCTCCTCCTGCTGGATTTGCGTTCTCCGTTCCCCAAGTCGGAGCTCTCCCTCGATCTCTTGCTGGTCTCGGAGCTTTCGCGCATTTTCCCGTCGGTCTCGGGAGCGTCTCGGGATTTTCTCCGGGGTTTTCTCTCTTCCCCCTCCTCCTCCTCGGCCGAATAGTCTGGCCTTTCTCGCATTTTCTCTCGGTTTCTCTGGCTCCGGCGATTTTCTGGGAAAGGAAGAGGAAAGAAAAGAAAATCGGTACGCTCTTTCCATCGGAGGGTTTTATTTAAAAAGCCCACAAGTCGAGGCCCGACAATTTCTGGGCCATAAGTTGCTTGTTTCTTTCAAAACTCCGAAAATTAACCTATACATTTTCCCTTATTACATCACGTGCCACTAGGTTTTAGTTTCTTGATGGAAAAATGAAATAAACAGTCAATCAACTTTGGTCCGATATCTAATATGATCTCTAAAATTTTAATTTATTTCAATGCGATTCATGAAATTTTAATCCAATATCCAATATTATTCTCAAACTTTAATTTGTTTCAATATGTTATTGTCCATGGTTTTGAATTAATAGAAGGAAAATATTAAATATTTCCATATAAAATTTAATGATTATATTGAATATGTACCATAAGTTTCAGGATCACATAGAATGGTTTAAAATTTTAGGGACCGTATTGAAACAAATTAAAAGTTTAGAAATCCTATTGCACATTAAGCCAAAATTTATGAGTCATTTATGTTATTATTCCTTTGTTGATGAGTCAATCTTAATCAAGGGTAGCGATTACCACAATTTGCTAAACATTAGCTTCATCGATCCTAAACCGAAATTCAGTTGGAGATCAATTTTACAAAGGACACAAAGATAGAACTTCAGTAGTACTATCAATAATATTTAACTTTGCATAAACGTTTTCCATGGCATTGGACTCAAGGGTGAAGTAGAGAGAAGTGGAAATTGGGATGGTAATTTTGTAATTTTCCATTTTTTTATCATTATTTTTTTTTGCCAGGGTTTATTTTATTAGTTCAAGAATTAAATATTCGCTTACACAATGCACAATTCAGCTATCCAGGAGAAACAAGAAATCAGCAGTACTTGCATCAAACTAAGGCAATGAGTAGAAACCGCGAAAGAAAAGTGATTTCTTCGAAGTCCACTGAATCTATTCAGGGAACAAGTAACCACACAATACTGATATCATTCACTTACAACAAGGAAAACTAGAACAACAGCAAAGTGATTGACACTAGTCTTTTTCCCCATCGCCCTTCCATGAATCATGGTCATGCCTCGTCTCCTTCGATGGCTGGTGCGCATTCAACATTACATTTTCTTCTTCCTTCCATGCATCAAAACACTTTCAATCATCATCCGCCTTTTCCTTGGCATGTCATGGTGCGTGTTTACGGCATTGTGTAACAGTCTCCTGCATCACTGGATACATAAAAGCGAAAGCAAATACTGACCGTCACTTCTCTGCCGCACTTCCATCCAAGTATAGAGAAGGAATGCTTTCCCTCGTTGTAAGTCAACAATTGCAACTTGAAAAGTCAGTGAATGTAAAGTAGCCGCGGGTGTTGTGAGGTGAGGGACGAAGCACTAGCAAAGGAAGCGGCAGCAATGCTTTATATAACTGCTATTAGGTACAGTGGTTCATCCCTTAGTCTGTGAGGAAAAGGAGCTCTTAAAGAAAGAGGAGCTGGCGACGAGACCCGGCAACAAAGTCCCTGGTAAAAGCAAAATTGAAAGTGCTAACATGGAACGTTATAGGCATGGTCTGATGGAAGAAAGACAGACCATCGAATTTGCTTACTACAGCAAAGCTACTATATTTTAGTATAAAAGATATACCAGAGAGAAAGAAAAGGCCCAGATATTTTCCAGGAATAGGGAATCTTCTTCTCAACTGGATACTGAAACATCGAACATCAACAAGCAGATTCAAAGATATACGGCCCAATTTTCTGAATCCTTAAGGCAACCGTTTGTTTAACAAATCCAACCTTTTCCTTTTAAAGATTCTCCTCTTGCATAATATCCTCATTGGAGCTGTCAGCACTGACTGTCTCCAGCAGATTGATCGCCTTTTGATCGAAGGACGGTACAGTGTTCAACAAACTAAGAAAGGATTCTACTTCACTTGCTCTGTTCACTTTAACCCAATTCAGTATGATTGAGACCACCTGGTTTTTGGGTCGCCATGCTTCGCTTTGGGACTGTAAAGCCAGGGCTTCTTTCATGCACTCAAAAGCCTTCTCCATGTTATCCTTGTCTACGTAACCTGCCGCGACAATGGACCAACTATTTGGTATGGGAGTCTTCCCTAGCTTGATAATCTCAAGTAGCATTTGCTCGGCCTTTTCAGGCCATCCCTTCTGACAGTATCCAATGAGGAGGGTATTTGGCACGCGGAAATCATAGAATTCACAAGACGCTTCCCACTCACGAAGCAATTTCTCAGCCTCTTCAATCTCCCCAAGCTTCACCAAGGAACCTAGCATAGTAATGTAATCTTTGTTAGACTGCCTCTTGCGCACTGCTTTTCTAAGGGCCCACAACCTCTTCACTTCCTTACAGTTCCCAAGAGCTGAATAGAGTGAGATTAAATGGTTATATCCAGGTGAGTCTCTTTGCACATTCTCCTCACATTTTCTCAGATAAATCAGAGCTTTTTCTTTGATGCCGGCTTTTATGAAATGATTAGCCACAACTGAATAAGTGGACCAGTCCACGGACATGTGCTGGAGGCACTCCATTTCTTTCAGAAGATCCTCCATATGATCCATATCAGATCTTGCACCGTAAGAATTCAAGCAAATTCTGTAGGTGAAGTTATCAGGAGAAATATTGGCTTCCTTCATTTCTGAAAGCACGTTGGGAACCTTTTCGAGCTGGCCAACGTTTGTGTAGAGGCACATCTCACAATTGTACGTCAGAGCAGATGAAGCATAACCCATCTCTTTCATTTTTCGCAGAAGGGAAAGAGATTTGTCGGTAGCGCATTCCCTGACATAACAATTCAGAAGAGCACCATATGTTTTCTCGACTTTGTCTTGATCCCTTAAGTTATTAAAATAGTTTTCTGCGACATCCAGCCCTTGAACTTTACCAATTAGATCTAGCTTCAGAGCATGGTCCGCAGGCGTTAATAACCCCTCTGTCTTGCTGCTCATCCACTCAGCAACCTGTGTGGTGAGAAAGAAAAGTCATTACAGAAGAAATTTTCGATGGCTGAACGAAAACTCAGCATCTAAGACTCAAAAGCTCCAATATTCCAAAAAATTCTGCATATGCAAGAAGAAAGTATGAATCTCGAGTTTACTTCACTTTGTGGGTCTATGCATAGGGAGAGCAAAGTCGACTGTGGACGATGTTAAGTGGATAATAACAATTTGTACAAAAACAAGAAACACAGAGGACATGAAAATAATCCTCTGTAAACCACCGTATTGTCCTCAGAAAACAATGCAAATTCGGAAGCTGATTAGTGCTCAATCTATTTTAGGAAGCAACAACAAACGTAATCTCTAGCTTCATCTGCTTATTTATCCTAGAGTCCAAAGGTCGGTCTTACTAGAGCAGCAGTTCATAAGCTCTAGCCTCTAATCTAAATTCTGTTATCCTTGGACATAAGACATGTTGATGTACTCTCGAAACATGGCATTCCCGTCCACTAAAGCCAATCACCAAGCGGCATCGCATGACAATTTATGGATTTCCTTTTTCCCTTTCAAAATGACAACATTTCGCATGTACGATTGGCTTGGGCGAATGAGAAACGATCATTGCTCCGCAAGCGTCTCGACATTTCTCCAACAATCATGGACATATCAAACAGGTGCCCACTAAAAAGCATAGCACAAGAATGAACTCTTCAGTACTCCAGAATATAAATCTTGAAAAATTATAAATAAATAAAAATGTATGTGCATTTACTTGTAAAAATTTAAATTTTACAAAAAGATTTGAGTGTTTCGAACCCCACCAAAAAAAAAAAAAAAAAATCAGTGCAGACAGTCCCTCGGTCAGGGAGCATTAACCATGACTTTTCTGCACTTTCTCGCAAGCATGAGCTTCCCATCGCTTTATCAATGGAAAATGACATAAGGGAAAAACCCAAAAAGAAGAGAGAGAGAGAGAGAGATCACCTGAAGGGCATGAGTATATCGCCTCCGAGATCGGAGGTCGCGAATGATGCGCTTGAGGTCAAGACCCTTGACCTTGTTGCCCTCTTCGACCCACTTATCGAGAACCGGCACGACGCTCTTCTTCGGGTCGCCGATCGGACTGATTCTCGAGAACAGGTCCTTCTTGACGTACCTTAGGTACGCGGAGTACGGCCTCATCAAGAAGGCGTTGATGATTCTCGAGGGGTTCCGACAGCTTTTCAGGACACCGGCGAAGGATCTCGAGGCCATCGCCGCGCTGCGAGACTGGAACTTCGCTATGGTGATAGGGTTTAAGCTTTGACCAGAAGGGGTTTTGACGAGAAAAGGACGAAAATTTATGTTTTTGACCTTGTACCGCGGGCAGTTCTTCATTTCGACCCATACCTACTGCCGCGTCTTTCATTTTAGTCCTCTATCCCAGTATTTTGCCTCCAAATTCGTCCCCCAGATGCCACATTCTCATTCTGGCAGGGTTCAATATGTAATTTTTACAGACGAAATGGGAAACAAATGAATGCATAGGGACTACAATGAAAACACCCGAAAGAACAAGGTGCATTTTTCCCCCTACTAAAATTCAATCCATCGCTTGCCTGCCACGTGAAGCAAGGGAGGATCCATCCGGCACGACATAGGTCAAACGATACATTATCATGTTTTGTACCAATTTAATCAGATTCCAAGTCCTTCAACTTCCCCAGTCCGCTAAAGGAAGTGATAAGATCAAGTCATGCACGGATCCGCATTTTAATATTTACGGGGAGAAGATGGCTTCACTCGGTCCAAAGAAAGATGCATGCATTTTCCGAACCGAAACGAAGCACGGTAGTTGAATAATACGAGTGGACTGACTTATGTCCTCCTCAAGTCTTCTCTCTCTTTCCTTCCTTCTTTCCTGTCCTCGTGCATTGAAGGTCTTGCATCTGCTTCGTCTAACTCGTATGGGGTCACCACAGAACTGGGTGTTTTCTTCCGCTATAGCTCAAAGCTTCTCTCTCTAGAAATTTTGCTAGCAGTCCAGCAACTTCTTTAGCCCGCTTCGGCTTGGCTCAAGGTACTCTTGTCTGTACTCTCCAGTCTTTCTGAAGTGTCCAATTTCGTTGCATATGCAGTAGTAAACTTGTCTGCAGAGATGATGATCCTCGAGGTGCCTTTGCCCGTAAAATTTAGCAGAAACAATGAGTTTGTGCGTATGCGATATGTGTTTGTGTGTGTTGGCACGTATTATTTTGTATATATGATCTTCAGAGCTTTGTTTAGCAATATCATAGGCCAAAGTGATTGTGGGTTGGGGTCGGAAGGAACACGGAAGAGGTTGACTTACAAGTTGTTCTTTCCGTGTCTTAGGAATGGAACCGTCAATGATACTTGGCTTTTTTGAGCTCATAAAAAGTTACACTGGTCTTGGCCAGAAGATGCAAACACTTCTTTGCGAACTGGACAAGTTAACTGGTAAGGAAGATGAGGTAGTTTCACAAGTTAAAAACGAAGAATGTAAGCTCGGAAGGAAGCGGAAGAGAGACGTTGATGACTGGCTACGAGACGTGAAAAGAACAAAAGCCAGAGTGTCATGCTTAGAGCAAGAAGTCGCGGATAGAAGATGGTATTCCTACGTGAACTTAGTAAATCACGTGAACGAGTTGATCAAACAGGTGGATGAACTTCAAAAGCAAGGTGAATTCACTTGTGGACTCACACTGATTGCAGAGGACAACATTGGATATGAGCTTCCAACAGTGGAATTATCAGGGGATGCTTTTCGGAAGAATCTGAACAAGGTATTATCTCGCCTCAGAGATGACAAAGTGTTGAAGATCGGCATTTGTGGAATGGGTGGCGTTGGGAAAACAGCCCTAGTCACCCACATCCACAATCATTTACTAAAGGAAAGCACCAAGGGGAAGGTCCTTTGGGTTACAGTGTCCCAAGAGTGCAGTGTTCATATGTTGCAGGATAAGATAGCCAAGAGTCTAGACCATACCCTGTCGAATGTCGATGACCAAATTCAACGGGCAGCGGAACTGTCACACTTTCTGAAGAGAGAGAGACATGTCCTTATTCTGGATGACGTATGGTGCTCGTACAGTCTAGAAGAGGTGGGAATTCAGCTTGGCTTCAATGAATGCAAGTTAATTCTGACAAGTCGATCCTTACACGTGTGTAAGCAAATGGCGTGCAATGAAGTGATCAAATTGGAGCCTCTTCCTGAGGATGAAGCCTGGAACTTGTTCATGATGAATCTCGGACATGCGATTGTCTTCTCTCCAGGAGTGGAAAGTGTCGCACAATCTGTCGCAGAGGAATGCGGAGGATTGCCTTTGGGGATCCTGGTGGTTTCAGGAAGCATGAGAGGACTGGCAGACATCCAGGAGTGGAGAAATGCGCTAAATGAGTTAAGAGAAGCGAGATTTAATGAAGACTGTATGGAGGAGAAGGTATTTAGAGTTTTAAAGTTCAGCTATACACGTCTGAATGATCTGATGCTGCAGAGGTGTTTCTTGCATTTTGCACTATACCCTGAGGATCACCGAATATCGACAGAGAACTTGATACGAGATTTTTTCATGGTCGGATTGCTAAGCGACTCTAAAAGTTGGGAAGCAGAATACGACAGGGCTTACACCATCATTAATAGGTTAGTCAATGCGTGCCTGCTAGAAAGAAGTAAAATATCAAATGCTTATTATGAACGTGACTATTTGAAGATTCATGATTTAGTCAGGGACATGACTATAAGTATGGTGCGCTCCCAATCAATGATAAAATCTGGGTTGGGTTTGCGAGAACTGCCAAGTGAGGAAGAATGGACAGAGGACTTAGAGAGAGTCTCTTTAATGTATAATTTCATAAAGGAGATACCGGCAGGGGTATCACCAAGTTGTCCTCGGCTGTTGGCCCTCCTCATGAATAATAATTACTTCTTGAAAGAGATCCATGGTTCGTTCTTAAGCCGCATGCCAGCTCTACAGGTTCTGAACCTGTCTTATACGGGGATTGAGATGTTGCCTGAGTCTATCTCTGACTTGCATAACCTCAGCGCACTATTGGTGCATAAATGCGAGAAACTAAGGTACGTGCCTTCGATGGTGAAACTGAGGGCGTTAAGAACATTGGACCTATCTTGGAGTGGTATTAGGAAAACTCCTGCGGGACTTGAGGGACTGGTGAATCTCAGAACCCTGGATGCTGGCTATTCAAAACTAAAAGAAATGCCCGAAGGAATTCTGCCCAAACTCTCTCATCTGAAACAGCTTGATCTTAAGAGTGCAGACAAGAGCTTGAAAGTGAAGAATGCGAGGGAATTAATCAGTCTGAAAAGGTTGGAGAAAGTGAGGTGCAGGTTTAAGGATATCAGAGAATATAATGCATATGTGGAATATCTAAAACTACAGGATGGGGATGGCGGTCCCAAGCAGTGGGAACTAATATTGCCAATAATATACAAAGAGGAGAATGCCTCCAGGGTCTTTGGTCCTCCGATCTGCAGTAAAACTGTGAGGCTGGGGGCATGTCGTGTCAAGGAAGGAGGAGGTGAAGAGCTTCCTCTGTTCCCGAAAGGCATCGAGTGTTTGAGCATCAAAGATCCTCTGGATGGCATGGGAAGCTTGATGGACATTCCAAGCATCATAAACTGTAACTTGAGGGTATGCGGGCTAAAGAGAATTCCTGGGATGGAGCATCTGGTGCTACTGTCCTTGAATACTCCTGCAGATTATTATGCTCCTCTGCAAAGCCTTGAGTATCTCAAATTGGATGCGTTAGACGATCTGCATGCTTTAGTCGAGGCAGTTGCTTTTGCTGCCAGGCCTTTGCCGGGGTGGATCTCCGAAGGCAAAGGCTTTTGGGGTCTTAAAACAGTCTACATCTACAAGTGCTGCAAAATGAAGAACCTCCTGATGGACACGCTCCTGTCCCTCCTTGCAAACCTAGAAAATCTTCACATTCAAGAATGTGAAGTGATGGAGGAGGTCATAGCAGTGACCGAAGCAGATGATCTTACTTCCACTCTAAGCCTCCCCAAGTTAAGGACCTTATGTTTAAGGGATCTTCAGGCACTGAAAAGCATTTGTGGGAGGACGATAATGTGTAATTCTCTCCAATATGTAACACTACAACAATGCAAGAAGATAGAAAGGATAGCACTTCGTGTGAGCCTCCCTCATGACGGTGAACTACCTGGTGGCAAGGATAATTCTCTTCGGGCAATTCATGTTGGGAAAGATGAGAAGGAATGGTGGGAGTCAGTGAAGTGGGACAGTCCCCTGGACAAGTCCCTCCTTCGGCCTTATGTCCGATACAGATGACGTTGTGAATTGGAAGCGTGCTACCGCAGTAACTTGGCTCGGGAGGATATGGTGCTGTGTGTCATGCGTTCTCCGTTGCTGCAAGCTATCAATTCCTCTGCTTGCTGTTCTCGACCCGGAGAGGGTGGTGCTCAGAAGTGAATTTATATATCTGGACACATGATTTTTTCCCTGTAGGTTCTTCAGTTTTGTATCTAATGTAAGACGTATGGTTTGTGTCAGAGAATGATCTGTTCACCTTTGACTCCTCGTCTGTCTTTCGAGCTCCACTTCCTGTTCCATCACATTCACAGCTAGAATCATCTACAGCTTACCCATTTCCGCCTGTCAAATACTTTCCTTCACCAAGTGGCGTGCACATTCATTTGGCCGCATTCATTGCACGAACTCGTATCACAATTTGGATATCCATCGCAGCTAAGCTTTCGAGTCATTGAGGATTATCAGCTCAAATTTCTCCTCGATGTGCAAATTCACGGAACAATATATGTCATATCCCTAAGCCGCAGAAATGTTTTTATACAAAAAAAAAAAGAAGGAACAGAAAAATCAACTAGAAGAATGTAAAGAGATGAGTAATAAGACTAGCAGCCGGAGAGATCCAAGTGATGCCATGGAAAGTTAGTCACGGATTATGATGCCGCTTTTTGGGGACGTGGTGAAGCACCTCTTCATGGTACCTTCTAGTTCTTGTACAGAAACCTCCAAACAAGTAAATTTCACCGCACGACGTAGTGACTTAAATACCCACAAAACAAATGCTTCCCTTCTCCATCAAAGATTAACTCTTTGTTATCAGGAGTCCCTTTGAGACATGCGCATAATCATCACATCCGGAGAAGAAAAGCAATGGCGTGACGAGACACAAGTCGAATCAATATATAGATTATTGGACAGTTCTATCATTGAATAGGGCAAGAATCAAAGCGCCGTTCCGTGCCAGTTAAATGTTTGAAGAGCTTGCGATTCTCAAGGCCTGTTGTTAAGGAAAGTTTGACGAACAACTTGTTAAATCAGCAACACCTTCAACAAAATACCCACAACCAACGGATCGTTTTAAATTACTTCATTACTTCAATAACTTATCGGTATTAAGTAGCTCATAAGTGAGTTAAAAGGTAATAATTTTTACAGAAAATCCATTCGATTTCACTCAGCAATGTTTATTTGATTACAGGATCCAAGAAACATTGGAGAAGAGAGAAGAGATTAGGAAGGAAAGAAATTCAGAGAGGTCGTACGCTCTGATGCGTCATGGGTTAGTTCGAGAAAGAAAAGGGAGGGAGGGGATGGGAAAAGTCGGAGAAAAAATCCTGAGTTATTCACATCAAGTATAGGTGATAAATGAAGAGCCAAAGGATCATTGACTCCGTCTTGCAGGGCCGGCAAGTCAAACAACATCCAAGAAGCAAGTGGATTGGCTAGGTGGGTAGCTGTATTAATGGATATATTGGGATTTCTTCAGGTTGATCTCTTTCCTGGAAGTTGAGCCTTTGGATGTGATGAATTTTCCTGATCAATAGATATATGGTGGGTCAAACCAGAAACAAAACAGAAGCTTTTGTTTGCTTCTCCACAGCCTACAGGCCCTTCTTCTCTGGAATTAGTAAGCCTGAGTCGAGGGACACTTGCTAAATCTATGTTCAGAAGTTCATCATCCGAATTTGTTCATTACTTGACATAATATGTATGTAACGATTCCTTGAGTTAAAGAAGAAGGTAGTTTTTATATTGTCATTAGCTCTCGTTTATGAAGTGACCGGGGCATCTCACGGAACACTCGGAGATAGTTTATGCAATCAGGCCTACATGAGCTTGGCTCCCCTATATCTGACAAATTTAGAGGGAAAAAGTTCATTCTGCCGATTATCCAGGCATAAAGAATCTTGAGAATATTGACCTCCTGAATGGCAATATTTGTGTACACGAGATTAATGCATGTTTTGATGGTGATCCTTCATGTCCCTCAGCTCAGAAACATGAGTAGAAATCTGCAACATAAACCTTCAGTTTGTATGTTTAACATTATGGCTATGATCTGTTTTCCGTTGTGTCTTTTCCATAGTTTCAATTTGGGTCAGAAAACCAAACTGAATCCAACGCCGCTATCAAATGACATTTTATAGTCCTTACCTTTTATGATGCTCAAAAGAAAGAAATCCTAATTCTACGAATCTGCTTTGAGTGCACAAATTCTGTTCACTATGTCTGAGTCAGTTAAGTGGCTTTAACTGATATATTTCTCGAAAGGCTTCTGAGTGATTAGTTAATTAAACTGGTCCAAAATGTTCTCCTTGGTGTCAAACACTAACAGCACATTAAATTCAGTTCTGATGTCTTCCCAATGAGGTGCACTATTGGTGACGGAGACTATCGCTTGTTTTATGTTCTCTTGCCAGGTAAAATATTATCTAATTGCTTATCTAGAACCGATATAATGAAGGTTCGGCATGTACATCAGCTTCAAGTAAACTCTTCGGGAGAACGGGAATTTTATCCCAATCAATATCAGTTGTTTTTTGGCTTAGTAAAATGTGATACCACATTCTCATTCTGGCAGGGTTTTATTTATAAATTTTGTGGAGACGAAATCGTAAGCAAATGAAAGAATGGGGACCAGAATGAAAACATTCGAAAGAACAAGGTGCAGTTTCCCCCACTAAAATTTGATTCATCGCTTGCCGAGTGAATTAAGAAAAAACTGATCCAGCACGACATAGGCGAAACATCGTCAATTTTGGGACCATTTAATCGGATTCAAGGCTCAAACTTTCCCCAATCCGTCAGTGGAAGTGATGATTGTTCTAAGCTTAAAACTCTCTCTAAAATCTCACTCTCTCACACACACTGAACTAACGTAACCCTATATCTAAAAGTACTTCACCGCATGGACTTCAAACCTGCAAGAGTTAAATTTGAACTTTACTTCTTGGCAGTCAAAAGAAACGTGGGCTGCGTATCTCTTCTTCTTGGAGTCTTCAGCAGCAACTATAATATTTTATTGTGTGCCCAAGACTTGTACTTTCTTCATGATTTTTCTTCTCCGGCGGCTTAGAGACGTGGTGCTGTAGCACACGTTTCTTTGACGGTTTACAAACCTAATAACTCTTATTTACACACACACAGCCAAAAAACAATAAAAAGACAAATAAGCTAGTCAAAACACAAAACCAATTTTACTATTTTCTAACAATGATCAAGTCATGCGCGCATCCGCATTTTAATATTACATGGAGAAAATGGCTTGACCTGGTTCAAAGAATGATGGTGCATGCAATTTCCGAACGGAAAGGTGGCACAGCAATTAAATAGTACAAGTGGACATACTTTAGTCCTCCTAGCTCTCTATAATTTCTGCCTATCCTCGTACATTGAAAATCTTGTGTCTGCTTCGTTTACTCGTATGATGTCACCACAAAATGATGTTTTCTCCGCCATAACTCAAAGCTTCTCTCTCTAGAATTTTTTTTGCAAGTGCAGCAGCTTCTTTAGTCCACTTTGACTTCGCTCAAGGTACACTTGCTCGTTCTCTCGTGTTTCTCTGAAATGTCCAATTTCGTCACATATTGAGTTTTATCAAAATATACAATGATCCAATCAAACGGTTTCCATCTTTCGTCCTATTTTTTGTTTGATTCTTTTTGGAGATTGAGGAAACATGTCTAAAGTGATGATGATCCTTGATGTACCTTTGCCCTTGAGATTCAGCAGAAACGGTGAATTGGTCAACCATCCTTTAACTTTTCTGGGAAAATTTGCGTGCATTCTCATGTTCCTTGGTATGATTATGTTTGGTCCTGTGAAAAGTGCTTCTTTTGTTTTTTTTTCTTTCTTTTTTCCTTTTTTCGCCTATGATTGGTGAACAATTGTCAGTTTGAAGTGTAAAGTACAGAAGAAAAACTCGTTCCCATAAGATACAACAACAATCAGGTTCTATGATGTGCAGCTGTCCGTAGAGAAGCAATCGCAACAGTAAGTTTTTGGAGTCTCATATCTCCTTTTATTTTGGAACTTGAAAGAGAGAAATGGAGGCACCGCATTTGCTAACCTATAATTTTGGAAGTCAGGATTATGCGTTTGTGTGTGAACATATTGTTGTGTAGAATAACATTTTTTCTAGCAATATCTTAGGGCAAAGTGATTGGAGTTGTTTGGGGTAGTGGTAAGGGATGGAAGGAAAATGGTAGAGGTTGACTTACAAGTTGCACTTTCGCCGTGTTAGGGATGGACCTGTCGATGATACTTGGCATTGCTCAGCTCATAAAAGATTACACTGGTCTTGAACAGAAGACGCAAACACTTCTCCACGAACTGGAGAAGTTAACCCGCAAGGAAGATGACGTAGTTTCACAAGTAAAAAATGAAGAATCTAAGCTCGGAAGGAAGAGGAAGAGAGATGTTGACGACTGGTTAGAACAAGTGGAAAGGACAAAAGCCAAAGCGTCGTGCTTAGAGCGAGAAGTTGCAGCCAGAAGATGGTATTCATACTTTAACTTAGTAAATGGTGTGAAACAGTTGATCAAACAGGTGGATGAACTTCGAAAGCAAGGTGAATTCACTTGTGGACTCACACTCATCGCAGAGGATAACAATGGATATGAGCTTCCAACGGTAGAATTATCAGGGATGCTTTTCAGAAGCATCTGAGTAAGGTATTATCTCGCCTGAGAGATGACAAAGTGTTGAAAATCGGCATTTTTGGAATGGGGGGTGTCGGGAAAACAACCCTCGTCACCCACATCCACAATCATCTACTAAAGGAAACCACCAATGGGAAGGTCCTTTGGGTTACAGTTTCCCAAGAGTGCAGCATTCATATGTTGCAGGATAAGATAGCCAAATGTCTTGACCGTACCCTGTCAAATGTCGATGATCAGATTCAACGGGCAGCTGAACTGTCACACTATCTGAAAAGAGAAAGACATGTCCTCATTCTGGATGACTTATGGTGCTCGTATAGTCTAGAAGATGTGGGAATTCAGCTTGGCTTTGACAGATGCAAGCTAATTCTAACAAGTCGATCCTTAAATGTGTGTAAGCAAATGCTGTGCGATGAAGTGATCAGATTGGAGCCTCTTCCTGCGGATGAAGCCTGGAACCTGTTTGTGAGGAATCTCAAACACCCGATTGTCTTCTATCCGGGAGTGGAAAGTGTCGCACGATCTGTTGCAGATGAATGTGGGGGGTTGCCTTTGGGGATCATGGTGATTTCAGGAAGCATGAGAGGAATGACGGACATCGAGGAGTGGAGAAATGCGCTATATGAGTTAAGAGAAGCGAGATTTAGTGGAGACTGTATGGAGGAGAAGGTATTTAGAATTTTAAAGTTCAGTTATACACGTCTGAATGATCCGACGCTGCAGCAGTGTTTCCTACATCTTGCATTATACCCTGAGGATCACCGAATATCGAGAGAGAACTTGATACGAGATTTTCTCATGGTCGGATTGCTAAGCGACTCCAAAAGTTGGGAAGAGGAGTATGATATGGTTTACACCATCATCAATAAATTAGTCAACGCGTGCCTTCTTGAAAGAATTCAAATATCCCATGCTTATTATGAACGTGACTATTTGAAGATTCATGATTTATTTAGGGACATGGCTATAAGTATGGTGCGCTCCCAATTCATGATAAAAGCCGGACTGGGCTTGCGAGAACTGCCAGCTGAGGAAGAATGGAGAGAGGGCTTAGAGAGAGTATCTTTGATGCATAATTGGATAAAGGAGATACCAGCAGGGATATCACCAAGTTGTCCTCGGCTGTTGGTACTCCTCATGAATAATAATTACTTCTTGAAAGAGATCCATTATTCGTTCTTAAGCCGCATGCCAGCTCTACAGGTTCTGAACCTGTCTTATACGGGGATTGAGACATTGCCCAGTTCGATCTCTGACTTGCATAACCTCAGTGCATTACTGCTGCATAAATGTGAGAAACTGAGGTACGTGCCTTCATTGGTGAAGCTAAAGGCGTTAAGGACATTGGACCTATCTTGGAGTGCTATTAAGAAAGCTCCTGCAGGACTCGAGGGACTGGTGAATTTAAGAACCTTCGATGCTGGCTATTCGAAACTAAAAGAAATGCCCAATGGAATTCTGCCCAAACTCTCTCATCTGAAACACCTTGATCTTAAGAGTGCAGACAAGAGCTTGGCAGTGAAGAATGCGAGGGAATTAATCAGTCTGAAAAGGTTGGAGAAAGTGAGGTGCAGGTTTAAGGATATCAGAGAATACAATGCATATGTGGAATATCTAAAGCTACGGGATGGGGATGGCGGTCCCAAGCAGTGGGAACTAATAATGCCAATTATATACAAAGAGGAGAATGCCTCCAGGGTATTTGGTCCTCCGATCTGCAGTAAAACTGTGAGGCTGGGCGCCTGTCATATCAAGGAAGGAGGAGGTGAAGAGCTTCCTCTGTTCCCGAAAGGCATAGAGTGTTTGAGCATCAAAGATCCTTTTGATGGCATGAGAAGCTTGATGGACATTCCAAGCATCGCAGACTGTAAGTTGAGGGTATGTGGGCTAAAGAGAATTCCTGGGATGGAGCATTTGGTGCTATTGTCCTCGAGTTCTCCTGCAGACTATTACGCTCCTCTGCAAAGCCTTGAGTATCTGAAATTGGATGCGTTAGATGACCTGCGTGCTCTAGTCGAGGCGGCTGCTGCTGCCGCTGCTGCTGCCGGGCCTTTGCCAGGGTGGATCTCTGAAGGTGAAGGCTTTTGGGGTCTTAAAACAGTCTACATCTACAAGTGCTGCAAAATGAAGAACCTTCTGACGGACACGCTCCTGTCCCTCCTCGCAAACCTAGAAAATCTTCACATTCAAGAATGTGAAGCAATGGAGGAGGTCATAGCAGTGACCAAAGCCGATGATCTTACTTCCACTCTAAGCCTCCCCAAGTTAAGGACCTTATGTTTAAGGGATCTTAAGGCACTGAAAAGCATTTGTACGAAGACGATAATGTGTAATTCTCTCCAATATGTAACACTACAACAATGCAAGAAGCTAGAGAGGATAGCACTTCATGTAGGCCTCCCTCATGACGGTGAACTACCCGGTGGCAAGGATAATTGTCTTCGGGCAATTCATGTTGGGAAAGATGAGAAGGAATGGTGGGAGTCAGTGAATTGGGACAGTCCCGTGGACAAGTCCCTCCTTCGGCCTTATGTCCGATACAGATGACGTTGTGAATTGGAAGCGTGCTACCGCAGTAACTTGGCTCGGGAGAACATGGTGCTGCGTGTCATGTGTTCTCCGTTGCTGCAAGCTATCAGTTCCTCTGCTTGCTGTTGTCGACTCGGAGAGGTTGGTGCTCAGAAGTGAATTTATATATATGGACACATGATTTTTTCCCTCTAGGTTCTTCACTTTCGCATCTAATGTAAGAACGTAAGGTTCATGACAGAGTATGATCTGTTAACCCTTTGACTCCTCGTCCGTCTTTTGAGCTCCACTTCCTGATCCATCGCAGCTAGAATCATCTACAGCTTACCCATTTCGTGCCTGTCGATACTTTCCTTCACCAGGTGGCGAGCACATTCGTTCGACTGTTTCGCCGCATTCATTGACGAACTTTAAATTCACGTTTGCCGAAATCCAACACGTTCAAACATCGCGTCCCAGTCACCAACTGAAGACCCAAAACCCCGGGGTCCGAACGTACCACCTCGAAAATCACGTCTGCCGTCGGAGTCGTCGCTTCACCTTCACTCCATCTTCGAGTTCATTTTCCCTTCATTTTCGTTTTTTCTTTTGGTCTTTTCGTTTTCAGAGTGGTTTATCAGTGCCTCCTTTTTTTCTTTTTTTCTTTTTTTTTTTTTTTTTTTTGCGGTCAAAGGTTTTATAATACCTAATAAGTAATGAGAGCTTTTAAAAATCACTTTTTAAAAACACTCGAGAAGCCTATGCTTACACGTATTTCTGGTTCTCTGGCGATTATTCACTGCTCGTGGGGTACGATGTAAGACTAAAACACCCTCATCTATATCTATTGCATAATCAAAACATTCAAACATTTTATTATTAAAAAAAATAATATTTCCCTTCTCCATAAAAGATCGACTCTTTATTATCAACAGTCCCTGAAACATGCGCGTAATCATCGCATACGGATAACGAAAGCAATGGCATGACGAGACACAAGTTGAATCGTTATATAGATTATTGGATAGTTCTGCCATTGAATAGGACAAGAATCGTCCGTGCCAGTAAAAAGTGAGAAGAGCTTGCAATTCTCAGGGCCCATTTTAACAAAATTTTGACGAACTTGTTAGATCAGCAACACTTTCAACAAAATACCTGTAACCAATGGATCGCAATACTTCAATAACTTATCGGTATAAAATTAAGTAGCTCACACGTGTTAAAAGTTAATAATTTTCACAGAAAATTCATTTGATCCCACTTAGCAACGTTTATGTGGTTACAGGATCCACGAAACATTGGAGAAGAGAGAAGAGATTAGGAAGGAAAGGAATTCAGAGAGGTCATGCGCTCTGACGAGTCACGGGTCAATTGAAGAAAGAAAAGGAAGGGAGAGGATGGGAAAAAATTCAAGGAAAAATTCCTGAGTTAGTCACATCAAGTGTATAACAGAGCCAAGGGATCATTGACTCTCTCTTGCAAGGCCGGCAAGTCAAACAACATCCTAGAAGCAAGTGGATTGGCTTTCTTCAGCTTTATCTCTTTCCTGGAAATCGAGCCTTTGGATATGATCGAGGTTTCCTGATCAATAGATACTTGGTGGGTCAGACCGAAAACAAAAGAAAATGCCATTTCATATCCACAGAAGCTTTTGCTTGCTTCTCCACAGCCTACAGGCCCTTCTTCTCCGGAATTAGTAAGCCTGAGTCGAGGTACACTTGCTAAATCTATGCTCAGAAGTTCATCATCCGAATTTGTTCATTACTTGACATAATATGTCCAGTCATGATGATTCCTTGAGTTAAAGAAGAAGGTAGTTTTTATGTTGTTGTCAGCTCTCGTTTATAATGTGACAGGGGCATCTCATGGAACACTCAGAGATAGCTGATGCAACCAGGCCTGCGAGAGCTCGGCTCCCCCATATCCAACATATTAAAAAGGAAAAACTTCATTCTCCAGATTATCCAGGCATAAAGAATCTTGAAAATATAGACCTCCTGAATCGCAATATTTGTACACTATTGCATGTTTTGATGATGTTCATGTCCCTCAGCCCAGAAACATCAGTAGAAATCCGAGGCATACACCTTCAGTTTGTGTGGAAGGTTTAGCATTATGGATACCATCTGTTTTCCGTTGGTGTCTTTTCCATAGTTTCAGTTTGGGTCAGAAAGCCAAATTGAATCCACCGCCACTATCGAATGACATATAAAGTCCCAACATTTTATAATGCTCAAAAGAAAGAAATCCCGATTCTAAGAATCTGGTTCGAGTTTAATAATTCCGTTCACTACGTCTGATTCAACTAATTGGTTTTAACTGGTATGTTTCACTCTCAAAAGGCTTCTGAGTGCTTGGTTAATTAAACTTGTCCAAAACGATCTCCTCAGTATCAAACAGCACATTAAATTTAGTTGTGACTTGATTCGGCTGTTGTTCTGACTGATATCTTCCCAATGCAGTGCACTATTAGTGACGTAGACTATCACTCGATTTATGTTCTCTTGCCGGGTAAAATATTATCTAATTGCTCATCTAGAACAGATATAATGAAGGTTTGGCATGTACATCAGCTTAAAATATTACAGGAGATTTTATCCCAATCAATATCAGTTGTTTTTTGGCTTAGTAAAAGGTATAGATAGCATTGAAATCACCCATAGAGAGAATTTCTCTTCCACGTCAGACCGCTAAACTTGTCCTTTTCAGGTAACAGGATGCAATATTCTACATCGATGAAGCAGCAGGTTTGCTCGTAATTTTTATATTGTCTGGGGTTGCATCATCAATTATAGTGATCCTGTTGGGAAGATGCACATCCTTGAAAGCGAGTTCGAGAGTCTAATTAGTAGAGAAGCAGAGATAATTGTGGAAGTAGAACATGCGGAGTCAACTCTCGGAAGAAAAAGAAAGAGAGAAGTTAAGAATTGGCTGAGAAATGTACGAAGGAAAAAGGATGAATTTTTGGTATGGGAGGTTTTGGGAAGAGCACTCTGATAAGACAATATCTACATTAAGCTTTTGAAGGTGCATAACACTAATCAGATGGTCATTTTGGTGGTTGCATCCCAAAAATGTGGCCTTGACGAGCTGCAATACAAGATTGAAAATGTCTGAATCTTGATCTGTCAAATGTGGATGATAGGATTAATCCAGCTGGAAGACTATCGAACTTCCTGAGGGGAAAAAAATTTGTCCTCATCTTGGATGATATATGGAGTATGTATGATCTAAAAGAGGTAAGACTTCCAGTAGAAGAGAGCGGCTGTAACTGATCCTGACAACCGGGAAGCTGGATGTGTGTAACCAGATGGAATGCCTAGTTTCTGTCGAAGTGGAGACTCTCATCGAGAATGAATCTTGGCACTTGCTCATGAAGAATCTAGGGCACACCAAAGTCTTCCCACCTGAAATATAAAATATAGCAAGGTCTGTAGCACAGGAATGCAGAGATTTGCCTCTCGGGATTGTGGTGATTTCTGGAAGCATGAGAGGGCTGAAGGACGTGTATGAGTGGAGAAATGCATTAGAAGCATCGAAAGAAGCAAACTTCAGGGAAGAATGCATGGAAGAGAAGGTTTTTGGTGTTCTGAGAAATGATGCGATGTCGCAACGGTGTTTCCTGCATATGGCATTATATCCTAAGGATTACGTGATTGAAAGAAGTGAGCACATCTGATATTCCATGGATATTCGATAGAAGTCGGGAAGTGGAGTACAATAGGGGAAATGCATTGCTGAATAAATTGCGTAAACGTCTGCTTGTTGGAAAGTGTTAAACGCACTAACATCTCTGGACAAGAAATCGAGGAATATAAGATGCGTGACTTCCTCAGGGACATGGCAATCAACATGATGAGATCCAGATATATGGTGAAAGCAGGGTTGCATTTGAAAGAGATACCTGAAGAGGCAAAATGGACACAGAATCTTGAGGGAGTTCCCTTAATGGGAAATCTTATTGAGGTAATCCCAGAAGGGGTAAGGGCCAAGTGTCCTAAACTCGAGTTTCTTTGCTTGAGCAATAACACTTCCTTGAAGTCGATCTATCTTGGACAAATATCAAGTAGCTGCCAAGTTCAACATCCAACTTGAAGAACCTCATTGCACTGTTGCTCTGGGGGTGCAGGGATTTAGAATTAGTCCCCTCTGTGGCAAAGATGGAGGAGCTAAGAACTTTAAATCTGCGAGAAAGTGGAATCTGGGATGCACCTGAAGGGTTAGAGAGATTGGTAAATCTAAGAGTTTTGATTTGAATGGTCAGAACTAAGGAAACTGCCTCTTGGAGCTCTGCTGAAACTTGCTCATCTGCAATACCTCAACCTTGACAAGAAAATTGTACGCGGAAGGAAGGGAGATAATGAGCATGAGAAACTTGGAAGCTTTAAAATGCAAATTTGGCTGATGAAAATGAATTTAATCCGTGTGCGGCATATCTGATGATGAAAAAGGTCCAAAGAAATGGGACTTGAGATGGATGCGTTCATAATGATGAGGCTCTAAGAGAAGGCATGGAAGATTATGGTAAAATTGCGAGATTAAGTGGCGTTGCTCATGGATGGCATGAATTGGTGATAATTGAAAGGTTTGTGGAGGATGACCTGAGAAGCCTAATGGACATCCCAACATTTCACCAGGTAACCAACATGAAGGCCTGCATCATTGGGAGAGTTAAATCCTTGGAGTAAGTGGGTCCGCAGTCCAAGGATTTCCTTCCACACAAATACACCCCTCTTTGAAGCCTCGACTTTCTAAGACTAGATTCACTTGAGGACCTCCGTATCCTGGTGGAGGTAGAAGAGAACTTTGCTGGTGCAAATGCATTTCCACGGGCGCTATCCAAAGGTAATACCTTCTGCGGTCTGAAAATGCTCGAAATCAGTGATGCATGTGCTGCCACCGCTGTCGCAAACTTGGAGGTACTTTCTGTGCAATGCTGCAGCGAAGTTGAGGAGCTCATAAAAGTGAGAGAAAACGAGACAACTTCTGCTTTACTCTCCCAAAGCTAAAAAACTTTAATATCAAGGGATTTAAACGCCCTAAAAAGCATATGTAGCAGCACAATAGTCTGTGATTCTCTTGGGCATATGACACTCAAAGGGTGTCACGAAATGGAAAGGATTCCGCTCCGTGTATACATCCCTCGAGATGGGGAACCACCATCTTCTGATCATTTTTCCGCTGGATCTCATAATGTCCGACGGATAGAGATCAAGTACAATGACATGGGATGGTGGAAACTGGAAACGGGTGGAGAGGGACCATATCGGGGACAAGTCGCTCCTTAAACCTTACGTGCACGGCTTGCTGATGAGACCTTGGTTGCTCGGTCATTGCTATGACCTCCTCCATTTGATCACACCATTTGATAGAAAGCTCCTCCAGGTTGGCAAGGACGGGTAGCAACACATGCGTCAGGAGCCTCTTCATTTTTTTACAATCATAGATATAGAGTACCTTGAGACCCCAAAACTAGTTACCTTCATATAGCACTCCTGGGACTGCAGGTGCAGCAGCACAGAGTTCTTCCTCAGCTAGCACATGTAGATCCATTGAGTTCGAGAAACTCTAGGCTTGGAAGAGGAGAAGATGAGGATTGTGACACTGACACCACATGCTTCATGCTGTGTATTCCCGCCAGTGTGCACCTCGTCAGCTTTGAGTTTGTTATGCTTGGAATGTCCGTTAAGCTCTTAAGCCCATCAACTGCATCTCGGATCTCCAAGTGCTGAACATCTTTTGGGAGCATGAGGGGGGATGTAGGTCCATCTCCTCTGACACAACACCCATGTAGCCTCACTGTTCTACTGCAAATGGGAAAAGTCACAAAGATGTCATTATCAATACCCCCAGGACCTTCAAGTAACTTAAGTTTCCACTCTCTGGGACCTCTGGCCTGTAAATGTTTCACGTACGAGTCATAGCTTTGGACATCGCCAAACTCGCAACTCAGCTTCTCCAACTTGCTCAAACTCATTATTTCCTGAACCTGTACTGTCAAGCTGTTGCACCGACCCTCAAGACAGAGGGTTTGCAGGTTAGAGTTCTGGCAGAATTCCAGGAGGCAATTGCTTTAGTCTTGACACGCCAAAATCCAGGCATCTTAAATTCACCAATTCCTGCAGCCCGGCAGGCACTTCTTCAATTCCACTGCCATAGAGATCCAACGTTCTTAATGCCTTCAGTTTTGCCAATGAAGGCATGTGCCGTAACAACTGACAATAATTAATTTGTCGTTTTCTTTTTCTAACATAGATGGATACCGAAGATGGACATGTTAACTCACCATTTTTAAAAATCTAACTTAGCATATAATAATCCTCGTCATCAAATAACATATGATTTGTCATCTAAGCAAACGAAAAGATAACATTGAACATTTGCCAATAGTTTTGGACTATATTAAACAAGTTAAAAGTTCAAGGATAACATTATATAAGATAATTTATGTCATTTTTTTTCCAAAAGACAAATTAAGAGTTTCTTGATTAATTTAAACATTTCTTAATTGAAAGTTATGTTTTGGCCCTGAACATGTCTTTAAAAGGCTCAAGCGGAGAAAACTGGTAGGAGATCCACCTTGAGATGAGAGACCTCGTAATGTCTCCTTGTATTTCCAAAGAAAAAAAAATATACGGGTGGGAATTAGAGAGGTTTTGATTGTGCAGGTATAAGAAATGTAGTCGTGTCCGCTCATCTAGATAACTAGGCAGGCCGGGCAGCCCCAACATGAGAGGTCAAACTCTCTGCCGTCTGGTCAGGTAAACCTGTAATTGAACACGAAGGATCCAAGTTGTATTCCTGATTAATTTAAACATTTTTCATTTGAAAGTAATCTTTCGGTTCCCCTAATAATGTTTGTCGTGCCTGACTGCTACTTTCTACTTTTTTTGGCCGCATTGTCTCCTTCCTAGCGCTTTCCTTCCTTCCTGGCAAGAAATTTAGATCAGGAAAACTGTGCTGGTTGACTTGAAGTCACTGCTCTGTTTTATAAAGTCCTCCGAGGCCATAAAGCAGTTTCCGCTTCTCCAAAACCCTAACCCATCCAGTTGCTCTCTCTATATTATTTGAACAGCAGTATCACCGTCCGTCTTCTCTCTTTGCATCCTGCGCGTCGGAAGTTCTTCCACAGGTATTGGTGCGGCTGGCTTCAGGTACGCTCGTCGTTTCTTTCTTTAGATAGCTGAAGCCCACTTCTTTTTGCACGCATGATTTGTGAATCAATGAGCGGAGGTTGGGTGGGTTTGCCTTCTAGTAGCGTTATGAACTTTTAGACAGAGTTGATCCATCCTTGTGTTCTTGATCTACTGGAGTCGTCCGAGTTTTTTGATGTACGAGATTAGAACTTAAATCCTTTGGTAAGTTTTTGTTTTCAAAAATTGATTTGGAAGAGAATAAAAAAGAAAATCGCTTTTTTATTTTCCCGAAAGCAACTTCAAAATCAAGATAACTTTCTTTTTTTCTCTTTTCTTTTCTTCTTTTCTTCCTTTTGTCGGTTGGCCTCAGTGATGGTCAGCGGCTAGACGAGGTCGGCCTTGCCAAGATTTGGCAAGGTCAAGCCTCACCAAGCCACCGTGAGGCCGGCATTGCTCGCTCGTGACTGGACGAGGTTGACCTCACCTTGTGTCGTTGAGGCTCGGGCCAACGAGGCTCGGCCTCTCTGGGGTCAATGACGCTCCGACGAGGTCGCCGGTCCTCATCTAGTCGGTTGCCGGCCATGATGAAGGTTGGCGACCGACTAAAGGATGAAGAAGTAGGGGGAAAAAAAGAAAAAAAAGAAGAAGGAAAATGTAATAAAATTATTAGAAAATTAAAAGAATTTATAAGTCACATAAGGGTCGTAACAAACACAATTCTATCTAAGGAGTAGAATTTTGGATACTTACTGAAAACCTTCAAATATTCGAAACTCGTCTAGAAAAGAAATCGAAAAAATCATTTCTTAACAGAAATTGTTTTCGAGAACAGAATTATTATCAAACTTTTAATTTATTCAACTTGATCTTTGAATTTTTAATTTGTTCAATTTAGTTATTGACTATATGAGAATATTTAATATTGTTCCTAATCTTGAATTAATGAAATGACCATTTTAAATATTTTAATATAATTCAGGGATTACATAGAACATATATCAAAAGTTCAGGAATTATATTAAATTAAAAATTTAAGGACAACATTGAACACTAAGCTAACGTTCAGGGATCATATTGAATAAATTGAAAATTTAAGGATCATTTATATCTTTATCCCAAGAAAAAATGGTATGCAAACCGTAGTTTGGTAAACAAAAGACATATGTTTGGGTTGTTTGCGGTAGATATGATCT
The DNA here is from genome assembly GCF_016545825.1 of Eucalyptus grandis. Taxonomy (NCBI): domain Eukaryota; kingdom Viridiplantae; phylum Streptophyta; class Magnoliopsida; order Myrtales; family Myrtaceae; genus Eucalyptus; species Eucalyptus grandis. The sequence continues at coordinate 44,102,889 of NC_052617.1, read as the reverse complement.
CAATAGAAAGATTGCATTCAAAAGCAATCTGAATATGGTTAAGCTGAATATGGGTAAATTTGTCCTTTCAGGCTGCAGGAATGGACAAGCTGAATATGGTTAAGGAAGCGATGGAAACGGTGGGCGCGAGCATTGGTCTTGCTCGAACGGTCGGTTCTTTCACTAATGTTGGTGGGAAGATGGATAACCTTCATCAAAAGCTGGAGAGACTAACTGGCAGGGAATCTGACATCCTTACGGAAGTTCAATATGCAGAATCAAGGCTCGGACAAAAAAGGAAGAGAGAAGTTGGGGACTGGCAGATAAATGTCCAGAGATTAAGGGGCGACATCTCGGGATTAGAACCACGAGTTGCAGAAGGGGGAGTTCGTCAACGGGTAAGCTTGGTGAATCAAATAAACCAATTGACCACGAAGGCGGAGGAACTTATAGAGCAAGGTGGATTTTCTGGTGGGCTCACACATGCCGAAGAAGATACCAGGGCATATGAGTTGGTGACTAAGGAGTTAGTTGGTGAGGCTTCCGGACAAAATCTAAATAAAGTGCTGTCTCGTTTGATGGAAGATGACGTATTGACCATCGGCATTTATGGTATGGGTGGAGTTGGAAAAACAACCCTTGTCACCCATATCCATAACCGTCTCCTAGAAGAGGCAAGCACTTCGAGGAAAGTATTCTGGGTGACAGTGTCCCAAGAACGTGATGTTCTCAAGTTGCAACAAATGATATCGGAATGTTTTAACCATGCCCTGAGAGAGAAGGAAGATAAGCTCAAACGGGCTGCTGAATTGTCACACTTACTGATGAGAGAAAGCACTGTCATCATTTTAGATGATCTATGGCACACTTATGATCCGCAGGAGATTGGAATTCCGCTTGGTGTGGATGCATGTAAGTTAATTCTAACAACTCGGTCCTTGGACATATGTCGGCAGATGGAATGCGATGAACTGATCAAGTTAGAGTCGCTTCCTGAAAATGAAGCCTGGCAACTGTTTGTAAAAAATCTTGGACGGAGAGTTGTTTTCACTCCTGAAGTAGAAAGTGTTGCGAAGTCTGTGGCAAAGGAGTGTGCAGGATTGCCTCTTGGGATCGTGGTGGTTTCCGGAAGTATGCGAGGGAAGGAGGAAATTCACGAGTGGAGAAGTGCCCTGAAAGAGTTGAAAGAAGCAAGGTTTGAAGGTAAAGGCATGGAAGATAAGGTATTCCGAATATTAAAGTTCAGTTTCATTCGCCTGAATGATCCAGTCGTGCAACGGTGTTTCCTGCACCTGGCACTGTACCCTGAGGATTTTAAAATTTTAACCACAGACTTGCTGCGAAATCTTGTTTATCTCGATTTCTTTAGTGACTTGAAAAGTCTTGAAGCACAGTATGATAGGGGTCACACCATTATGAATAAATTAGTCAACGTGTGCTTGCTGGAAAGATCATGGATATCCGAAATCGAATTTTTGAAGATGCATGATTTAGTTAGGGACATGGCAATCAATGTGATGGGCTCTCGATGCATGGTGAAAGCGGGGCTAGGTTTGAGCACACTTCCAGCGCAGGAAGAATGGGTTAAGGACCTAGAGAAAGTGTCCTTGATTAAAAATTCAATAGAAGAAATCCCAGCAGCGAAACAGCAAAGTTGGGCTCTGCCTCGACTTTTGGAACTTCATATGAGTCGAAATCATTCCTTGGGAAGCATAGATGGTTCATTCTTTAGTTGCATTCCCACCCTTCAAGTTCTAGACCTTTCCCACACGATGATTGAGATGTTGCCCAGCTCAATCTCTAACCTGGTGAACCTCACGCATTTGTTATTGCGTTTTTGTCGCAATTTACGGCACATGCCTTCATTGGCAAAACTGAAGGCATTAAGAACGTTGGATCTCTATGAAAGTGGGATTGAAGAAGTCCCTGAAGGGCTGCGGGAATTGGTGAATTTAAGATGCCTGGATTTTTGCTCTTCAGGACTAAAGCAATTGCCTCTGGGAATTCTGCCAGAACTCTCTAATCTGCAAACCCTTTATCTTAAGGGTCAGCGCAACAGCTTGACAGTACAGGCTCGGGAAATAATGAGTTTGAGCAAGTTGGAGAAGCTGAGTTGCAAGTTTGGCGATGTCCAAACCTATGACTCGTATGTGGAACATTTACAGGTTGGCGGTCCCAAGGAGTGGGAACTAGAGTTAGTTGAAGGTCCTTCGGGTAAAAATCTTCTCCTTAGGAGTCTTCCCAATTTCAGTAGAACAGTGAGGCTACATGGGTTTTGTGTCAGAGGAGATGGACTTAAACTCCCCGCCATGCTCCCAAAAGATGTTCAGCACTTGGAGATCCGAGGTGCAGTTGATGGGCTTAAGAGCTTGACGGACATTCCAAGCATAACAAACTCCAAACTGAAGAGGTGCACACTGGGGGAAATACATGGCATGAAGTATGTGGTGTCAGTGTCGCAATCCTCATCTTCTTTTCTTCCAAGCCTAGAGTTTCTAGAACTCATAGGCATGAAGGATCTACGTGCGCTAGCTGAGAAAGAACTCTGTGCTGCTACGCCTGCAGTCCCAGGAGTGCTACATGAAGGTAACAAGTTTTGGGGTCTCAAGGGACTCGAAATCTCTGATTGTAAGAAAATGAAGAGGCTCCTGACGCATGTGTTGCTACCCCTCCTTGCAAACCTGGAGAAGCTTCTTATCGTAGGCTGTGATCAAATGGAGGAGGTCATAGAAATGACGGAAGTAGATATTGAGTGTCAGGGCGAGGGGGAAACCAGTGGGAGCTATACGAGGAGTGAGGCCAATCATGTTCATCTCGCTTCCCCTCCATCCCTCAATAAGATGAAGACCTTACGGTTATGGCGTCTTCCTGCACTAAAAAGCATATGCAGGGCGACAATAAGCTGTCCTTCTCTCCAAAGAGTATCCCTAATCAATTGTCCGAAGCTAGCATGCACCTCTCTCCTTGTGCAACTCCCTCGAGATGGGGAACCTCCTTCTAATTGTCTACAAGAACTTAAGATTCAAATAGGTGAGTGGGAATCAGCGGTGATGTGGAACCATCCCCTTTCCAAGTCCTTGCTTGACCCGTGAGTCAGAGACGAGTAGTGCAAGAGAATTGGGTTTTTCTTCGGTGATGTAGGTACATTATGCACGCACTTCACCGCAACTGTTGGATTGTTAAATTGTGCGGGTCATGTAGGACACGCACGATCCAAGGGATGTGATACTGTCCAACTCATGTATGGCGCATACGATACACTAGTGAATACATATCTTGTCCGTATCTATATATATTAATGAAAGTGAGTGAAGTTCAAGTGTGATCGTGCCACGTAGCTCAACCGCATGTGAACTTTACCTATTTTGGGGTTGCATCATTTTTTTTTGTCGATCCATGGTAGCATTTTCTGAGTGCAACGAGCACAACTGCACAACCGCACTTAGATAGCTGCGATCTCATGCACCCCGAGCAGGCACGATTTTGTCCTCTTTGCTATGGATAGGTGTGTCAAAGAAGTAAAGGATCAAGAGGAGTCGTCCTTGGCTACTGTAAATTTATTCCAGGTTACATGTCTATTTACGCACAAGAGTACATCCTTGTGATTCCGCCTTTGATTGCGGAAGAACTCGCGCGGGTACCTAATTAGACCACTCGCCAGAGCATCTCGCACAGGTTGTCGTGCCATGGGAGGAACAGATACTAGGGTTGAGATCGCTGTTTTCTCTGGAACATGCGACGGTATTGATCGGGATCCTTAGTATGAACTGTCCCAATGATAAGACTAGTCCTCAAATAAAAAAATAAAAAATAAAAAAATTGCTGACGAATGCCCTGTTATTAAGGCAGGTCGGTTTATTGAACATTGTTGATTCGACACATTGGGTTGCTCTCTGTGCAGCTGAACTCCAACCCCCGTCGAAGAATATCTTTCCTACGTACACGGTTGTGTGGATATCCGCACACCAATTGATCTCCCTGAAAACTAGGCAAATGACTTTAGATCAATAGTATCAACTTCCTTGTCAATTAATAATCTCGATCAAAAGAAAATGTGACATCACAATCACATTTTTTGATGATCCAAAAGTGATTCCTCCCTTTGATCTCTCTAAAAAATCATTTTTGTCGCCATAAAAATGGGTCACTAATCTGATGTACTTTAATGATAATTTAGGTCATGTACTGAGTACTTCCCTGTGCCAACTTGGTCATGCTCCCTTAAGCTATTGAATCTTTTCTACCTAATGTTGGCTGCAAGAAATAAAATTATGTATGTTTTCTGTAAAACGATTTTGCCATATGCAAATCACATCAACCCCACATCAGGCTCTTCCGACCCCTTACTGATGAGGAATTCAAAATGAAAAGAAAAGTTTAGGGTTAAATATGGTGATGAAATGTCAAATACGAAGTCAAGATTAATGATAAGAGCCATCACAATATAATGTTTAATACGGAATTACTTTCCATATATTGATAAATAAGCTATTAGAGAGAGAGAGAGAGGGGCCTGTCTCTGTGCAAGCGCGAGTGTAAAGATAGAGAGATTGATAAATTGGAAGAACTCATGAATTTAATATTAAAAAAAAATGAAGAGATTGTTAAGAGGATTTTAAAGCGAAATAGAAAGAGAAAATGGTCCACGGCCCTGGCTGCCACGTGCAAGGCGGATCCACACATAGCGGCAAGGGCTGCGACAAGTACCGGTGAGCCTGGCTTGAGGTACACCGGTAATTCCCTTTTTAGATTTCTAAACTCCAATTTCATTTGCATGTTTTACTTTGTCATCAAATTATAGAGTAAAGAACCACACCAAATCTATTTGCATTTTAGTCTGGAGATATGATTTTTGCATGTGGGCTTTGCCAATAATGAGAAGTAAAACGATCGTCTAATTTATTGGGAAATTTCCCATGAATTCGAAGAATACTTCGCAAAAAAATCCAAAAATGGGATGCAGTTGCTCTTTACCGTTATTAGAAAATTTTAGATTGAGATGATCCATATTCTCCTCTAGTCTCGCAAAAAAAAAAAGGAAAAAGTTCATTTTGCCGATTATCCAGTCATAAAGATCTTGAAATATAGACTTACTGAATAACATTATTTGTGTACATGAAACTAATGCATGTTTTGATGATGACCGCTCATGTGCCTCAGCCCAGAAACATCAGTAGAAATCCGAAGTGAAGATAAACCTTCAGTTTGGGTGGAAAGTTTAACTATATGGATATGATCTGTTTCCTGTTAGCATTTTTTTCATTGTTTCGGTTTTGGGTGAGAAATTTTCCAAACTGCATCCAACACCACTATTGAATGATGTTTAAAGTCCCAACCTCTAAACATGCTCAAAAGAAAGAAATCCCGGTCTCTATGACTCTGGTATGAGTTCAAGAATTCTGTCCACTATTTCTGATTCAGCTTAGTGGTTTTAACTGATGTTTGTCACTGTCAAAGCTTCTAAGTGGAAAGGTTTCTCCACTCAAGAATGCTTAGTTAATTAGACTTGTCCATAATAATCTCCTTATTGTCAGACAGCAAATCAGATTTAGCTGTGACTCGTTTTAGCTCAAGTTGTTTAACTATCTTCCCAAAGTGGTGCACCACTAAAGACGTAGACCATCGCTTGCTTTTATGTTCTCTTGGCTGGTAAAATAAGATCTCATTGCGTATCTTTAACAGATACAATGGAGGTGCAGCATGTACATGAGCTTCAACTAAACTCTATAGGAGGATGGAATTGTTATCCCAATCAATATTGGTCGTTTTTTGGCTTAGTAAAATGTATAGAGTTGATAGCAACGACGGAATGGCATCGAAATCAACTATAGATATAATTTCCCTTCCACTTTGGACTGCTAAACTTGTCCTCTTTCAGGTAATAGGATGCAACACTACATCAATGCAGCAGCAGAATTTGGTCATAATCTTCAGATCATCTGAAGTCGCATCAGCAATTCTGGTGATCTCAGTGGCAAGATGCACATCCTTGAAAGCGAGCTCTAGAGTCTTGTTAGCAGAGGAGGAAACATAATCGTGGAAGTGGAACATGCCAAGTCAACTCTTGGAAGAAAGATGTTGAGAATTGGCTGACCAATGTACGAAGGAAAAAGGATGAATTCTCAAGCTTAGAATGGGAAGTTGCAAATGCGGGACTTCTCTCAAGAATCACTTCATCGATCAACTTGGTAAATCGTATAAATCAATTGATCAAAGAGGTGAAGGAACTTAGAAAGCAAGGTGAATTTAGTGGCGGAGTCACACGAAATTATGTCAGGGGAAATGAACTGCCGACAAAGGAATTAGTCAGTGAATTCTTTTAGACAAAATCTGCAAAAGATATGATCTTACCTGATGAATGATTATGTGTGGAGAATTGGAGTTTTTGGTATGGGAGGTGTTGGGAAGACCACTCTGATAACACATCTACAATATAAGCTTTTGAAGGCGCATAACACTAATCAGATGGTCAGTTTGGTGGTTGTCTCCCAAAAATATAGCCCTGACGAGCTGTAATACAAGATTGCAAAATGTCTGAATCTTGATCTGTCAAATGTGGATGATAGGGTCCATCGAGCTGCAAGATTATTGAACTTCCTGAGGGGAAAAAAATTTGTTCTCATCTCGGATGATATATGGAATATGTGTGATCCAAAGGAGGTGGGACTTCTGCTAGACAAGAACGGCTGTAAACTGATCCTGACAACCAGGAAGCTAGATGTGTGTCACCAGATGGAATGCCAAGTTTCTGTCAAAGTAGAGACTCTCCTTGAGAATAAAGCTTGACAATTGTTCATGAAGAATCTACGGCGCACAAAAGTCTTCCCACCTGAAGTAGAAAATATAGCAAGGTCCATCGCACAGGAGTGTACAGGTTTGCCTCCTGGGATTGTGGTGGTTTCTGAAAGCAAGAGAAAACTGAGGACATCCATGAGTGGAGAAATGCATTAGAAGCATTGAAATAAGCAAACTTCACGGAAGGATGCATACAAAAGGTGTTTGGTGTTCTGAGATTTAGCTATGCTTGACTAAATGATGCGATGGCACAACAGTGTTTCCTGCGTATGGCATTATATCCTGAGGATTACACGATTGAAAGAAGTGAGCTCATCCAATATTCATGGATATGCAATTGATACACAGCAGAAGTCAGGAAGTGGAGTACCATAGGGGACATGCATTGGTGAATAAATTACTTAACGTCTGCTTGTTGGAAAGTGCGAAACGCACAAGCATCTCTGGACAAGAAATAGAGGAATTGAAGATGCATGACTTGCTCAGGGACATGGCAATCAACACGATGAGATCTAGATATATGGTGAAAGCGGGTTGCATTTGAGAAAGATACCTAAAGAGGTAAAATGGACACAGAATCTGGAGGGAGTCTCCTTAATGGGAAATCTCATTGAGGGCATCCCAGAAGGGATAGAGCCCAAGTGTCCTAGACTCAAGTTCCTATGCTTGAGCAGTAACACTTCCTGGAAGGCGTTACCTTGATGCGTTCCTCGAGAACATGCCTGCTCTCCAAGTTCTTGATCTATCTTGGACAAAAATCAAGTTTCTGCCAAGTTCAACATCCAACTTGAAGAACCTCATTGCACTGTTACTCCAGGGCTGCAGGGAGTTAGAATTAGTCCCGTCTGGGGCCAAGATAGAGGAGTTAAGAACTTTAGATCTGTGTGAAAGTGGAATCCGGGATGCACCCGAAGGGTTAGAGAGATTGGTAAATCTAAAAGTTTTGATTTGAATGGTTCGGAACTAAGGAAACTGCCTCTTGGAGCTCTGCTAAAACTTGCTCATCTGCAATACCTCAACCTTGACAGAAAATTGTATACGGAAGGAAGGGAGATAATGAGCATGAGAAACTTGGAAGCTTTAATTTGCAAATTTGGCTGATGGAAATGAATTTAATCCGTACGTGGCATATCTGAATGATGAAAAAGGTCCAGAGAAATGGGACTTGAGACGGATGCGTTCATAATGATGAGGCTCTAAGAAAAGGCTTGGAAGATTATGGCAAAATCGTGAGATTAAGTGGCATTGCTCATGGATGGCATGAATTAGTGATAATTGAAAGGTTTCTGGAGGATGACCTGAGAAGCCTAATGGACATCCCAACATTTCACCAGGTAACCGACATGAAGACCTGCATCATTGGGAGAGTTAAATCCTTGGAGTGAGTGGTTCCGCGGTCCAAGGATTTCCTCCACACAAATACACCCCCTCTTTGAAGCCTCGAGTTTCCAAGACTAGATCCACTTGAGGACCTCCGTATCCTGGTGGAGGTAGAAGAGAACTTTGCTGGTGCAAGTGCATTCCCACGGGCGCTATCCGAAGGTAATACCTTCTGGGGTCTGAAAATGCTCAAAATCAGTGACGCACGTGCTGCCACCCCTGCTCGCAAACATGGAGGTACTTTCTGTGCAATGCTGCAGCGAAGTTGAGAAGCTCATAGAAGCGAGAGGGAACGAGACAACTTCTGCTTTTAACTCTCCCAAAGCTTAAAAACTTTAGTATCACGGGGATTTACACGCGCTAAAAAGCATATGTAGCAGCACAATAGTCTGTGATTCTCTTGGGCATACGACACTCAAGGGTGTCGCAAAATGGAAAGGATTCCGCTCTGTGTATACCTCCCTCGAGATGGGGAACCGCCATCTTCTTATCATTTTTCCGCTGGATCTCATAATCTCCGACGGACAGAGATCAAGTACAATGACATGGGATGGTGGAAACTGGAAACGGGTGGAGAGGGACCATAACAGGGACAAGTCGCTCCTTAGACCTTACGTGCAGGGCTTGCTGATGAGACTTTGGTTGCTCGGTCATATTGTTTCTCCGCCACCTACCGAAGCCACATACAGGAGTTCGCTTTGCTATTCTCTGCTATTCATAATCGTTCAATTTTGTGCTTTTCTTTTACGCATTTACTGGACTCCAGCATATTCGCAGGTAGTTGGTGGGGTTCCACGTGAGAGAGTATTGCGTCAGACATTAATACCCCGTGATATGGGTTCACGTTGCGTCGCTTGTTCAATGGAGATAGATCATTTTCAGGGTGCATTTGAAAAACACAGATATTCGAGCATGTTTGATCGAACAAGTGAAATCATAAGGTAGGCCGATTGTTGCTTTGCAGCTGTGACTTTGAGAGCCTGAGTTGGAGGGGAAAATTATCCTAATAATCGGGCATGTTCAATGAGATATATGTTCTCGTATGTTGATTTTTGGCCTTCACCGATTCTCTTCCATCCACAACAGTCAAATGTCTTAGTTGATGATTTGTAATAGTGGTCTGTAGTTGTCTTGTCGACAACGCATCACAAACTCTCATCGATCCATTATAACTTGAATTATTTTTCCCGAGAAAGCATCAAAATAGTCTTGAACTTATCGTATTTGTGTCAATTTAGTCCTAAAATTTTAACATTATGCAAATTAATCATTTCAATTAATTTTGGTCGAATATTGCTGAAGTAGATGTAAGTTCGCTTGTGTGATACAACCAACGCTGATGTAGATAACTTTAATAATATCTTAATTTTTTATTTCTATTTATTTCTTTTATTTTTTTTCCTTCCCTTCCTTCTTCCTCTACGCGGTGACCAACCACAAGTGAGGATCAGCAAGGTTAATCTTGACGAGGCTCGACTTCTTTGAATTTGGCGAGGTCATGCCTCGCCAAGGATTGGGTGAGCCTCGCCAATGGCTAGTAAGGATCGTCCAAGGCCAACGATACCTCATTGGCCCTCATCTTTGGTCAATTGCCAAGGTCCGGCAACCAACCGGAGGAAGAAGGAAGGAAAGGTAAAAAATAAAAATTCAAATAAAATGAAATATTATTAAAAATTATCTACGTCAGTAATATTTAGCCAAAATTAATTAGAATTACTAAATTGGCACTAAGTAAAAAATATTATGACTAAATTGACATGAATGTAATAGGTTTAGACTTTTCTAACATCTTTGCCTATATTTTGGACGTGAACAAGCACATAATGACTTTTCAATCTGATAAATAAGTTACTAGAGAGGCCTCTGTGTGTGTGTGAAGATGGAGGGATTGACGGACTGAAGAACTCATGAATTAAAAGAACGAAGAGAATGTTGAGAGGATTTTAAAGGGAGATAGCAAGAGAAAATGGCCCGCGGGCTTGGCCGACGAGCGCAAGGCCCACGTGGCAGCGAGGGCTGAGACAAGTACCGGTGCGCTTGGCTCGAGGTGCACTGGGCATTCCCTTTTGAGATTTCTAAACTCCAATTTCATTTGCGTGTTTTACTTTGTCATCAAATTATAGAGGAAAGAACCACATCAAGTCTGTTTGCATTCTAGTCTGGATATATGATTTTGCATTGTGGGCTTTGCCAATAATAAGTAGTAGTGCAATCGTCTTATTCATTGGGAAATTTCCCATGAATCTGGAGGATATTTCCCAAGAATGTCCAAAAATTGGACGCAGCTGCTCTTTACCCGTATTGGAAAATATTTGACTGAGATGATCTCCTCTAGCCTCGCAAAAAGTGAAAAAGAGCCAAAAATGGACTGAAATGTATCTCTGGATCAAATCTGGCATGCAAAGTATAACTTGGCAAGCAAAAGAGACTGGTTTTGTTACCTATTAACTGGAGACGGCGATCACTATTCTCTCTTTTGTGGGCGATTAGTTTTGCTTTTTGTCACAATTCTCGCTTCGTTGGGTCAAACTTTGTGGACGATTAGTTGAATCACCGCCCTTTCCAGTTTCCACGAAAGTGTATCAGAAGCATGTGATGATGCCTCTCTCTTTCGCCACGCGACGTGGCAACATGATAGCCCCAGCCTCAGGTTTCCCACTTTATGAAAAGGGTGTTCCTACCAAAGACCCCACGAAGGTGTTCTTAGTGATCACGTGTAAAGAAGGGGTACCGCCACAAATAATTCAAAAATTTTGATCTAATCTGTAATTTAATCCATAAATTTTAATTTATTTAATTTGATTCTTGAATTTTTATTTAATGTGTAATGTAATCTTTGATTTTTTTTTATTCATTCTATATAATCCCTAAGATAACTGTTCAACTTAATCTCCAAATTATATAAAAATATTTCATATTTTCATTTCATTAATTTAAGTTCGATGGCAATATTAAATATTTTCATAAATTTAGAGATTAAACCGAACGTATACCAAAAGTTTATGAATCACATTGAATAAATTGAAAGTTCATGGATCACATTGCACATTAAGTTATATTGTGGGGACTAAATTAAGTATATATGAAAAGTTTATAGATCACATTAAACAAATTAAAAGGTAAATGACTATGTTTCCCTATAAAGAATAAAAACAATGGTGAAATTGTTTGAGAAACGTCCTTAATATAATATTTACTATGATAAGTGTAAATATTACCGAATATTTATTAAAGGACAAAAGTGATACTTGAGAAGAATAGAAATTGTATCTTGTCCTGTTCGTAAGTAGGACCAACTAACAAAATGATAAGCTATTGTTAATGTTTATATCAAGTTGCGAATGTCAAGGCATTGGTGATGTTGGTACATTGACCATTTGAGGGTGTTCATTGAAGGAGTCTAATACTTGTGTGAACCTAGAAGAAACATGGCGGTGGCGGAAGAATTGGAAGTTGTCAGAGAGCCAAAAATAGTTTTTGTCAATAATGTCAGAAGTTATCATCGACAAGACAGCACTTGTAGAACTTTTTTTGGGATGCCTGCTAAACGTTCACAGGGAAGGACCGTCTAGGCAGTCCACCTACTAAACAGTGGCGCGACAAAGAATCTAATGGCTACTTGTCTCTTTGGATCATCTCCAACGGGCAGGATTGAATATGTCTATCTAAGAAAAGCTCTTTGAAGCCGAGAAGGTTGGAAGACATAAACAAGAGGAACCAAAAATAGTTCAACACTGTACACTAAGTTGATGTTGTTTCAATCTCTTGAGATCTTCATTGTGTTGTTCTTGGTACTTTGTAATCATGAGAAAGATCAAGTGTACAACTATGATAACAACAAATGAGTTCTAATAATGGTATTATAATTTATAATAGAATTAGTGCCGGCTGATTGTAGCTTGTCTTATAGATTATTAGTGTAATCCAGTTAGACTTATGACCATTAGTGTGAATATTAGACATAAGTTAGATGATAAAGTCAAATCACTATAAATTTCTTTGTGCCCTTGTTTGTTTTCTATATCATCTACTCTAACATATAAGCACTTCACGATGTTTGAAATATTTGCTACACCTGAATTCTATAGTAGCTACTAGTTTATGCAAAATTGTAAAACTTTTTGAAACAATCCATTCACCCCACTCTCTAGGTTGTATTGTTTAGCCCAAACAATAATGAGACACGAGTTAAATTGATATAGAAAGTGAGTTTGTTTCATAGAAAATGAATAATTTGAAAATTATTTTTAAAAAAAATAATTGCTTATATTGCTTAAGAAAATTGGTTAATAAAAAATATCTTCATTATCAACAACAATTTGTGACTAGATATTTTCGTGGACAATGAAAATACTTTAAGTTTGTTTATTTTTGTAAGCGATATAAATGATTAATTTTAGAAAAATATTTTTCAAATCATTTATTTTTCATAAAACAAATGTACTTGGACTATTGTTCAATTCTACTATTGAATAGGGCAAAAATCAGATGACTATTCCATGCTAGCAAAGTATGAAAAGATTTTGTAATCGTCAAAACTCGTTGTCAAATAAAATTTTTACCGGTAACTTGTTATGTCAATAACACGGTAATAAGTTACTAATACTTTTTGACAAAATAAAAACAATTAATTGATTGTCTTAAATTACTGACTATTCCAATAATTATCAACACTAAGTTAAGCAACTTGCACCAACATTGTTTGAGCTCATTTCTCAAAGTTACTAAATTTTTGTTTTCTTTTTTTAAAGTAGATAGATACAAAAGATGGACATGTTAACTAGTAAAAATTATCTATGTTTTCAAATAACATATGATTTGTCATCTAAACAAACGAAAAGATGATATTGAACAAGTTAAAAGTTTATGGATGATATTGTATATTCAACCAAATTTAAAGACAATCTACGTCAATTTTTTTTTTTCAAATGACAAATTAAGATTTTCTTAATTTTTTATTTAAAAATCATTTTCATTAAAGAGAATTTGTCGCGTCTGACTGCTACTTTCTACTTTCTACTTTCTTAGGCCCCATAGTCTCTCCTTCCCGGTGGTTTCCTTCCTTTCTGGCGAGAAAAATTATCAGGGAGAACTGTGTTGGTTGACTTGAAGTCAATGCTCTGTTTTTTCAAGTCCTCCGAGGCCATAAAGCAGTTACCCCCTTCTCCGCAAACCTACACCAGTCATTCGCTCTCTCTATTGAATTTGAGTAGCAGAATCACCGTCTGTCTTCTCTCTTTGCATCCAGTTCTTCGGAAGTTCTTCCACAAGCATTGGTGCGGTTGGCTCCAGGTACGCTCGTCGTTTCTCTCTTTAGATAGCTAAAGCCCATTTCCTTTCGCACGCATGAAATGTGAATCAATGAGCGAAGGCTGGGTGCGTTTGCCTTCTAGTAGCGTCATAAACTTATAGACAGAGTTGATTTGTCCTTGTATTCTTGATCTACTGGAGTTGTTCGAGTTTTTTGACATATAAGATTAGAACATAAATTTATTAGGTAACTTTTTATTTAAGAAAATAGTTTTAAAATAGAATTAAGAAAAAGCTGCTCTTTTTTCTTTCTCGAAAATAACATCAAAATCAAAACACCTTCCTTTTTTTCTTTTTTCTTTTTTCTTCCTTTTGCGAGTTGCCACCCTTGGTGATGGCAGGCAGCTGGAGCAAGATTGGCCTTGCAAGATCTGGGCAAGCCTAACCTTGCCCAGCGATGGCAAGGCACGGGTTGACGAAACTCAACCTCTCTAAGGGTCGACAACGCTCTGATGAGGTTGCTGGGCCTCGTCTGGCCGATCGCTAGTTATGGTAGAGGTCGTGACCGAAGAAGAAGTAAAAATATATAATAATAATATTATTAAAAAATAAAAGAAATTATAAGTCAAATCTTTTTGAGGATCGTATCAAACATATTTTTATTTGGGGAATAGAAATTTTGGACACTTACTAAGCGCCTTCAAATGCTCAAAAATTCATCTAGAGAAAAGAATAAGAAAAAACCATTTTTTAGCAAAACTTATTTCCGAAACATAAAAATTACCAAACTTTTAATTTATTTAACACGATTCTGAATTTTTAATTTGTTCAATTTAGTTCATTGAATATACGAATATAATGAAATGACTATTTTGAAATTCATGAACTACATAGAACATATATCAAATGTCCATGGATCATACTAAATAAATTAAAAATTTAAAGACAATATTAAATATTAAATTAAAATTTATGGATCATATTGAATAAATTAAAAGTTTAATGACCATTTATATTTTTATCCCAAGAAAAAAATGGTATGCAAACCATAGTTTGGTAAACAAAGGACATATGTTTGGGTTGTTTGCGGCAGATATGATCTTTATAGAAAGATTGCATTCAAAAAGCAATCTGATCGAAATCTCTCTTTTAAAGGTTTTGGGCAAATTTGTCCTTTCAGGTTGCAGGAATGGACACGGTGTTAGCCGCGGTTCAACTGGTCAGTCCTTACACTTCTAGTGTTCGTGGGAAGATGGATAACCTTCATCAAAAGCTGGAGAGACTAAAGGGCGCGTTTGGTAACGTTTACGTTTAAAAATTGTTTAAAGGAACAGAAATAGAAAAAGTATTTACTTCCTAACAATTTTTGAACAAAAATACGCGTTTGGTAAACTTGTTCGGGAATAAAAATAAACAGAAACATGTTTGGTAAATTTGGATAATTTTTTTATTTCTTTTATTTTTTTTTTTTTTTCTTATTTTTCCTTTTTTTTTCTTTTTCATTTTTTTCTTCTTTTGGCCGGTCGCCGGCGGGGCCGAGCTCGCCCGGCGGCGGGCGAGGCACGGCCTCGCGGGCCACCGCCCGGCGAGGCCGAGGCTCGCCGGCCCGGGCGAGCTCGGCCTCGCCCCCGGGCGAGCTCGAGGCGGATCTGGCGAGATCGAGCTCGCCCGGGCCGGCGCGAGGTCGGCCTCGCCTTGATCCGGGCGAGCCGAGCTCGCCCGGCGGCGGGCGCGGCCTCGCGGCCACCGCCGAGCGAGGCCGAGGCTCGCCGGCCGGCTGGGCGGCCTCGCCGGATGGGCGAGATCGAGCTCGCCCGCCGGCACGAGTCGGCCTCGGCGGGGACGGCGAGCGTCGGCCTCGCCGGGGCCGGCGAGCCTCGCCGTGGGCTGGGCGAGCCGCCGGCCCTCGTCGGCCGGTCGCCGGCCATGGCCGAGGCCGGCGACCGGCCAAAAGAAAGAAGAACAAAAAATAAGAGAAAAAGAAAAAGAAAAAAGTGTTTCGATTTGTGTTAAGAAACACAAAATTTGTGTTTCTTGTTTCTGTTTTTTTTGTTCCTGGGAACAAAAGAACAAAAAGGAACAGAAACGCACAAAACGCGTTTACTGTTCCTTTTGTTCCCAGGAACAAAAAAACAGAAATTTCTGTTCCTGGGAACAGAAATAGGGTGCAACCATGCAGGCCCTAACTGGCAGGGAATCTGACATCCTTACGGAAGTTGAATATGCAGAATCAAGGCTCGGACAAAAAAGGAAGAGAGAAGTTGAGGACTGGCTGAGAAATTTCCAGAGATTTAAGGGCGA
Organism: Eucalyptus grandis; assembly: GCF_016545825.1. Lineage (NCBI taxonomy): Eukaryota > Viridiplantae > Streptophyta > Magnoliopsida > Myrtales > Myrtaceae > Eucalyptus > Eucalyptus grandis. The sequence continues at coordinate 44,087,184 of NC_052617.1, read as the reverse complement.
CATCTCGGGATTAGAACCACGAGTTGCAGCAGGGAGAGTTCTTCAACGGGTAAGCTTGGTGAATCAAATAAACCAATTGACCACGAAGGCGGAGGAACTTATAGAGCAAGGTGGATTTTCTGGTGGGCTCACACATGCCGAAGAAGAGACCAATGCATATGAGTTGGTGACTAAGGAGTTAGTTGGTGAGGCTTTCGGACAAAATCTAACTAAAGTGCTGTCTCGTTTGAGGGAAAATGACGTATTGACCGTCGGCATTTATGGTATGGGTGGAGTTGGAAAAACAACCCTTGTCACCCATATCCATAACCGTCTCCTAGAAGAGGCAAGCGCTCCGAGGAAAGTACGCTGGGTAACAGTGTCCCAAGAACGTAATGTTCTCAAGTTGCAACAAATGATATCGGAATGTTTTAACCATGCCCTGAGAGAGAAAAAAGATAAGATCAAACGGGCTGCTGAATTGTCACACTTACTGAAGAGAGAAAGCACTGTCATCATTTTAGATGATCTATGGCACACTTATGATCCACAGGAGGTTGGAATTCCGCTTGGTGTGGATGCATGTAAGTTAATTCTAACAACTCGGTCCTTGGACATATGTCGGCATATGGAATGCGATGAACTGATCAAGTTAGAGTCGCTTCCTGAAACTGAAGCCTGGCAACTGTTTGTAAAAAATCTTGGACGAAGAGTTGTTTTCACTCCTGAAGTAGAAAGTGTTGCGAAGTCTGTGGCAAAGGAGTGTGCAGGATTGCCTCTTGGGATCGTGGTGGTTTCCGGAAGTATGCGAGGGAAGGAGGAAATTCACGAGTGGAGAAGTGCCCTGAAAGAGTTGAAAGAAGCAAGGTTTGAAGGAGAAGGCATGGAAGATAAGGTATTCAGAGTATTGAAGTTCAGTTTCATTCGCCTGAATGATCCGGTCGTGCAACGGTGTTTCCTGCATCTGGCACTGTACCCTGAGGATTTTAAAATTGAGACAGCAGACTTGCTGCGAAATCTTGTTTATCTCGATTTCTTTAGTGACTTGAAAAGTCTCGAAGCACAGTATGATAGGGGTCACACCGTTGTGAATAAATTAGTCAACGTGTGCTTGCTGGAAAGATCACGGTATTCCAATTCCGAGTTCTTGCTGGAAAGATCACGGGATTCCAATTCCGATTCCGAATGTTTGAAGATGCATGATTTAGTTAGGGACATGGCAATCAATATGATGGGCTCTCGATGCATGGTGAAAGCGGGGCTATATTTGAGCACACTTCCAGCGCAGGAAGAATGGGTTAAGGACTTAGAGATAGTGTCCTTGATTCGGAATTCAATAACAGAAATCCCAGCAGTGAGACAGCAAAGTTGGGCTCTGCCTCGACTTTTGGAACTTCATATGAGTCGAAATTTCTTGAGAAGCATAGATGATTCATTCTTTGGTTGCATGCCCACTCTTCAAGTTCTAGACCTTTCCAGGACGAGTATTGTGATGTTGCCCAACTCAATCTCTAACCTGGTGAACCTCACGCATTTGTTATTGCGTTTTTGTTCCGATTTATGTCACATGCCTTCATTGGCAAAACTGAAGGCATTAAGAACGTTGGATCTCTACGACAGTGGGATTGAAGAAGTCCCTGAAGGGCTGCAGGCATTGGTGAATTTAAGATGCCTGGATTTTGGCAATTCAAAGCTAAAGCGATGGCCTCCTAGAATTCTGCCAAAACTCTCTAACCTGCAAACCCTTCGTCTTTATGGTCGGTGGAACTGCTTGAGAGTACAGGCTCGGGAAATAATGAGTTTGAGCAATTTGTTTATAAAAGCAAATTGAGAGGTGCCTTGTCCCACATCGAAAAGATATGAGTGCGCACGCAAGAAAATTCGGATTTATTTATATAAAATATTAACTACAAAATCTTGTTGAAATAATGAGAACCTGCGCTTTTAGAGATCTTAATATTATATTATTTGATGGCAACGATATATTCAGCACCGAGTGGGGAACACTACAACGTTTCATCGGAATCCCGGGAAGCATGACCAGGACGTGCTGAACGAGATCAAGATGAACCGCTTCCTTTGACGAAATCGGGCTCTGGATGAAGTTCCTGGATACGGCGTATTTCGGGGGTTCTGCCAGCCGAGCGGGGACTTGAATCTGGTCTGCACGATGCACGCCAGTGTCGGCCTCAACAACAAGATCCACGATCTCAAAATTCCGCTCGATGATTGGAGGCAATACATGAAGTCGCTCCCTAACGCAAACCCGTCCCTGTCCTGGAGCGTCTCGCAAGACTGCAAGGGGTCCTTCCACAAGCCGCATCATCATCATAGGCATGATTAACACGGGGAATCACTCCATTTTGGGATATCTTTTTTGATGGGGGAAACGGTGGTTCATCGGGGAATGGGTCGTTTATCATGCCTGAATTGAGTGCATTCATCTACGACAACAGTAGCGAGATGACATAGATGACATAATCGAGTCTCTTGCCAACGTCGATTACAACATCTTCGAGGCACACGTGGCCGTAGATTTAGACGCAAGAAACAGATTCTTCCATTGATACAGATAAGTATATTTATTTAAAATTCACTAAGAATATGCTGTTTTAGTATATTTGATGAAAATCGTAGTCAGTTTGTAAACATGAACAGGTTTGAAGGTAGTAGTTGTATGAGAGGAAACTAAAGTGAAGAAATGAATCTTGAGAACATGATCAAATAATGAATTCGTTTCAAAAAAAAAAAAAAAAAAAAAAAAATGATTAAAATCTTTTGACTCGAATTTTGTCATACTTGTTCAGTTGCAAATGAAAGAGCTATGCTTACTTAAAAGTGAGTTTGGGAATAGTGTTTGTTTCCTCTAGCCAGCAACCTTGCTCTGAATGTGAATGATGCATAATGTATTTGATTCATTTGAACTTCAAATGTCAAGTCCAACTTTTATGTCTGGATTGTGCGTAAGTTCCTCTAACTACTGCTGAAGTATGTATATTCATTTGTACATTCCTCAATTTTGCATGTTTAATTATCATTTGCTGATTTTGACGGTTTGGCCTCTTGAAGTGGCTGCATTTGTTTAGACAACTTATATAGGTCGGATATGTCTCGCTTTATGCCTTGTAATGCTTAATAGAGCTTGCCAGTTTGGCGACGTCCAAAACTAGACTTTGACATAATTATACTATGACTTGTTATGGCGAAATGATGCAGTCTTGCATGCCAAATTTCTTTAGGTATTAAATGTGCCATGGTTAATAGCGAAACATTTTTGAAGGGACTATGGAATTTTCTAGAACACTAGTTACAAGATTTAATGGGTAAGAACATTTACAGGCTGAATTGAATTCTAATGAAGTATGATACCAGAAACACAGGTAGGTACTTCCGGCGGTCCCAAGGAGTGGAAACTTGAGTTAGTTGAAGCTTGTCGTCGTTATGATGGTTCCACCTATGTGAATGTTCCCAATTGCAGTAGAAGAGTGAGGCTATTTGGGTGTCATGTCGGAAAAGATGGACCTAAATCCCGCCTCCCAAAAGATGTTCAGCACTTGGAGGTCCGACATGCACTTAATGAGCTTCGGAGCTTGACGGACATTCCAGGCATAACAGACACAAAGCTGACGATATGCACACTCGGAACGATACGTGGCATGAAGTATGTGGTGTCAGTGTCACAATCCTCATCTTCTTCTCTTCCAAGCCTAGAGTTTCTCGAACTCATAGACATGGTGGACCTATGTGTGCTAGCTGAGAAAGAATTATGTGCTGCTACGCCTGCCGTCCCAGGAGTGCTACATGAAGGTAACAAGTTTTGGAGTCTCAGGGGACTCCAAATCCATGGTTGTAAGAAAATGAAGAGGCTCCTGACGCATGTGCTGCTACCCCTCCTTGCAAACCTGGAGGAGCTTTCTATCGGAGGGTGTGATCGAATGGAGGAGGTTATAGCAATGACGGAAGTAGATATGGAGTGTAAGGACGAGGGGGACGCCAGTGGGAGCTTTACGAGGAGTGAGGCCAATCATGTTCATCTCGCTTCCACTCTATCCTCAATAAGATGAAGACCTTAGGGTTACGAGGTCTTCCTGCACTAAAAAGCATATGTAGGGCGACAATAAGCTGTCCTTCTCTCCAAACAGTAACCCTAAGGGAATGTCCGAAGCTAGCATGCATCTCTCTCCTTGTGCAACTCCTCGAGATGGGGAACCTCCTTCTAATTGTCTACAAGAAATTAAGATTTCAAGATATGAGAAGAAATGGTGGAAATCGGTGGTGTGGAACCATCCGCATTCCAAGTCATTGCTTGAACCGTATGTCAGATACGAGTAGTGCAAGAGAATTGGATTTTTCTTCGGTGATGTGGGTACATTATGCACGCACTTCACCACAACTGTTGAATTGTTAAATTGTGCGGGTCATGTAGAGGACACGCATGATTCAAGGGATGTGATAATGTCCAACTCGCGTATGGCGCATACAATACAGTAGTCAATACATATCTTGTCCGTATTTGTATATATTAATGAAAGTGGATGAAGCTCAAGTGTGATTGTGCCACGTAGCTTGACTGCACGTGAACTTTACCTATTTTGGTTGGATCATCTTTTTTGTCGAGCCGTACTAGCATTTTCTGAGTGCAGCGAGCACAACTGCACAACCGCCCTTAGATAGCTGCAATCTCATGCACCCCAAGCAGGCACGATTTTGTCCTCTTTGCTATGGATAGGTATGTCGAAGAAGAAGTAAAGGATCAAGAGGAGTCGTCCTTGGCTACTGTAAAAATATTCCAGGTTACATATCTATTTACACACACGACTACATCTATGCGATTCCGCCTTTGATTGCAGAAGAAAAGAACTCGTGCAGGTACCTAATCGGACCACTTGCCAGAGCATCTGTCACAAGTTGTCGTGCCATGGGAGGAACAGATACTATGTTGAGATCGCTGCTTTCCCTGGAACACGCCACAGTATCGGTCGGGATCTGTAGTATGAACTGTCCCAATGATAAGGCTAGTCTTCGGAAAAAAAAAGAAAAAATTTGTTCACGAGTGCTCTGTTATTAAGACAGAATAGTTTATCGAACATTGTCGATTCAACACATTGGGTTGCTCTCTGTGCAATCAAACTCCAACCCCTGTTAAAGGTATCTTTCCTAGTTACATAGTCATGTGGATATATGCACACCAATTGATCTCCCTGAGAATTAGGCAAATGACTTAAGATCAAAAGTATCAAGTTCCCCATCGCTTTATAATCTCGATCAAAAGAAAAGGTGATGTCAGAATCACATTTTGTGATGATCCAAAAGTGATTCCTCACTTTCTCTCTAATAAATCAATTTTGTCACCATAAAAATGGGTCACTAATCTAATGTACCTTAATAATAATTTAGGTTATGTACCGAGTACTTTCCTGTGCCAAATTGGTCATGCTCGCTTAAGCTATTGAACCTTTTCCACTAAATTTTGACTGCAAGAAATAAAATTATGCATCTTTTTTGTAAAACGATTTTGCAATATGCAAACTGCATCACACCACATCAGGCTCTTCCAACCCCTTACTGATGAGGAATTCAAAATGAAAAGAAGAGCTGAGGGTTGAATATGGTGATGAAATGTCAAACACGAAGTCGAGATTAACGATAAGAGCCATCACAACATGAGATTTAATCAAATTAGTACAGAATTACTTTCCAGATATTGATAAATAAGCTACTTGAGAGAGAGAGAGAGAGAGAGGCCTTTCTCTGTGCGAGCGCGTGTAAAGATAGAGGGATGATAAATTAGAAGAACTCATGAATTTAATATTAAAAAAAATGAAGAGATTGTTAAGAGGATTTTAAAGCGAAATAGAAAGAGATAACGGTCCACGGCCCCGGCCCCGGCCGCCGCGTGCAAGGCCGACCTACACATGGCGGCAAGGGCTGCGACAAGTACCGGTGTGCTTGGCTTGAGGTGCACCAGTAATCCCCCTTTTAGATTTCTAAACTCCGATTTCATTTGCATGTTTTACTTTGTTATCAAATTATAGAGGAAAGAACCACACCAAGTGTGTTTGCATTTTAGTCTGGAGATATGAAATTTTGCATGTGGGCTTTGCCAATAATGAGAAGTAAAACAATCATCTAATTTATTGGGAAATATCCCATGAATTCGAGGAATATTTCCCAAAAAAATCCAAAAATGGGATGCAGTTGCTCTTTACCATTATTAGAAAATTTTAGACTGAGATGATCCATATTCTCCTCTAGTCTCGCAAAAAGGAAAAAAAGAGAAAGAGAGAGCCAAAAATGGACTAAGTTTTATCTCTTGATCGAATCTGGGATGCAAGGTATAACTTGGTAAACAAAAGCGATTGACTTCGTTCAACAAGCTAAAGATACGATAGAGTCTCCATAAGATAAAGACTTTGAGGACTCTGCAGGTTCAATAACATGCTTGAACTCAATGCACATCCTGGATCCACGAAACATCAGAGGTCATACACTCTTCTGAGTCACGGGTCGATTCAAGAGACTAAAGAAGGGGAAAGCAAAAGCAGGGAGAGGATGGGTAGAATTGAAGAAAATATTTTGAGTTAATCACACCAAGGGTAGGTGATATATAAAGACCCAAAGGATCATTGATTCTGTCTTGCAAGGCCGGCAAGTCGCATAACATTTTAGAAGCAAGTGCATTGACTTTCTGCATGCTTCTCTTTTTCCTGGATATTAAGCCTCTGAACATGAAGATTGATGAGCGTTCCTGATCTAAAGGAATATGGTGGTCAAAACAAAAAGAAAACAAAATGCCATTTTATATTTCCGCAGAAGCTTTTGCTTGCTTCTCCACAGCGTACCAGCCCTTTTCTGGAAGTTCTTTGAGAAGGATTTAACTAGCTTGAGTCGCGGTACTCTTGTTAGTTATATGTACAAAAGTTAATCATCCAAATTTATTTACTTCTTAATTTCATGATATGTCCAGTCATGTGATTCCTAGAGATATAGAAGGAAGTTTTTAAATTGTTAAATTGTTATCAGCTCTCATTTATGTAGCAATCGGGGCATCTCACGGAGCACTAAGAGATGGTTGATGTAATAAGGCTTGCCTGGGATTGGCTCCTGACATAATAAAAGGAAAAAGTTCATTTTGCTGATTATCCAGTCATAAAGATCTTGAAATATATACCTACTGAATAACATTATTTGTCTACATGAAACTAATGCATGTTTTGATGATGACCGCTCATGTGCCTCAGCCAGGAAACATCAGTAGAAATCCGAAGTGAAGATAAACCTTCAGTTTGGTTGGAAAGTTTAACTATATGGATATGATCTGTTTCCTGTTAGCATTTTTTTCATTGTTTCGGTTTGGGTGAGAAATTTTCCAAACTGAATCCAACACCATTACTGAATGATGTTTAAAGTCCCAACCTCTAATCATGCTCAAAAGAAAGAAATCCCGGTCTCCATGACTCTGGTATGAGTTCAAGAATTCTGTCCACTATGTCTGATTCAGCTTAGTGGTTTTAACTGATGTTTGTCACTGCCAAAGCTTCTAAGTGGAAAGGTTTCTCCACTCAAGAATGCATTGTGACCTATGTGTCCAGCTGCTTGGTTAATTAGACTTGTCCATAATAATCTCCTTATTTTCAGACAGCATATCAGATTTAGTTGTCGCTCGTTTGAGCTCAAGTTGTTTAACTATCTTCCCAAAGTGATGCACTATTAGTGATGTAGACCATCGCTTGCTTTTATGTTCTCTTGGCTGGTAAAAATAAGATGTCACTGCATATCTTTAACAGATACAATGGAGGTTCAGCATGTACATGAGCTTCAACTAAAGTCTACAGGAGGATGGAAATGTTATCCTAATCGATATCAGTTGTTTTTTGGCTTAGTAAAATGTATAGTGTTGATAGCAACAAAGAATGGCATTCAAATCAACTATAGATAGAATTTCTCTTCCACGTTGGACTGCTAAACTTGTCCTCTTTCTGGTAATAGGATGCAACACTACATCAATGCAGCAGCAGAATTTGGTCATAATCTTCAGATCGTCTGAAGTCGCATCAGCAATTATGGTGATCTCAGTGGCAAGATGCACATCCTTGAAAGCGAGCTCTAGAGTCTTATTAGTAGAGGAGGAAACATGATTGTGGAAGTGGAACATGCCGAGTCAACTCTTGGAAGAAAGATGTTGAGAATTGGCTGAGCAATGTACGAAGGAAAAAGGATGAATTCTCAAGCTTAGAATGGGAAGTTGCAAATGCAGGACTTCTCTCAAGAATCACTTCAACGATCAACTTGGTAAATCGTATAAATCAATTGATTGAAGAGGTGAACTTAGAAAGCAAGGTGAATTTAGTGGCGTAGTCACACAAAATTATATCAGGGGAAATGAACTACCAACAAAGGAATTAGTCAGCGAATTCTTTTAGACAAAATCTGCAAAAGATATGATCTTACCTGATGAATGATTATGTGTGGAGAATTGGAGTTTTTGGTATGGGAGGTGTTGGGAAGACCACTCTGATAACACATCTTCAATATAAGCTTTTGAAGGCACATAACACTAATCAGACGGTCAGTTTGGTGGTTGTGTCCCAAAAATATAGCCCTGACGAGCTGTAATACAAGATTGCAAAATGTCTGAATCTTGATCTGTCAAATGTGGATGACAGGGTCCATCGAGCTGGAAGATTATTAAGCTTCCTAAGGGGAAAAAAATTTGTTCTCATCTCGGATGATATATGGAATATGTATGATCCAAAAGAGGTGGGACTTCTGCTAGACGAGAACGGCTGTAAACTGATCCTGACAACCAGGAAGCTGGATGTGTGTCACCAGATGGAATGCCAAGTTTCTTTCAAAGTAGAGACTCTCCTTGAGAATGAAGATTGGCACTTGTTCATGAGGAATCTACGGTGCACAAAAGTCTTCCCAACTGAAGTAGAAAATATAGCAAGGTCCATTGCACAGGAGTGTGCAGGTTTGCCTCCTGGGATTGTGGTGGTTTCGGAAAGTGTAAGAGAACAGAGGACACCCATGAGTGGAGAAATGCATTAGAAGCATTGAAATAAGCAAACTTCACAGAAGGATGCATACAAAAGGTATTTGGTGTTCTGAGATTTAGCTATACTCGACTAAATGATGCGACGGCACAACAGTGTTTCCTGCATATGGCATTATATCCTGAGGATTACACGATTGAAAGAAGTGAGCTCATCTGGTATTTCATGGATATCCGATTGATATACAGCAGAAGTCGGGAAGTGGAGTACGATAGGGGACATGCATTTGTGAATAAATTACTTAACGTCTGCTTGTTGGAAAGTGCAAAATGCACAAGCAACTCTGGACAAGAAATAGAGGAATTGAAGATGCATGACTTGCTCAGGGACATGGCAATCAACATGATGAGATCTAGATATATGGTGAAAGTAGGCTGCATTTGAGAAAGATACCTGAAGAGGTAAAATGGACACAGAATCTGGAGGGAGTCTCCTTAATGGGAAATCTCATTGAGGGCATCCCAAAGGGATAGCGCCCAAGTGTCCTAGACTCAAGTTCCTTTGCTTGAGCAATGACACTTCTTGAAGGCATTACCTTGATGCGTTCCTTGAGAACATGCCTGCTCTCCAAGTTCTTGATCTATCTTGGACAAAAATCAAGTGTCTGCCAAGTTCAACATCCAACTTGAAGAACCTCATTGCACTGTTGCTCCGGGGTTGCAGGGAATTAGAATTAGTCCCGTCTGTGGCAAAGATGGAGGATTTAAGAACTCTAGATCTGTGTGAAAGTGGAATCCGGGTTAGAGAGATTGGTAAATCTAAGAGTTTTGATTTGAATGGTTCAGAACTAAGGAAACTGCCAGATGGAGTTCTGCCAAATCTTGCTCACCTGCAATACCTCAGCAGTAAATTATATGTGGGAGGGAGATAATGAGTATGAGAAACTTGGAAGTTTTAAAATGCAATTTCGCTAATGAAAATGAATTTAATCTGTACACGGCATAACTGAATGATGAAAAAGGTTCAAAGAAATGGGAGTTGAGACTGGGATGTGTTAATAATGATGAGGCTCTAAGAGGAGGCATGGAAGATTGTCGTAAAATCGTGAGATCGAGTGGCGTTGCTCATGGATGGCATGAATTGCTGATAATTGAAAGGTCTGTGGAGGATGACCTGAGAAGCCTAATGGACATCCCAACATTTCACCAGGTAACCAGCATGAAGGTCTGCATCATTGGGAGAGTTAAATCCACGGAGTGAGTGGTTCCCCTGTCCAAGGATTTCCTTCCACACAAATACACCCCTCTTTGAAGCCTCGAGTTTCTAAGACTAGATTCACTTAGAGGACCTCCGTGTCGTGGTGGAGTAAGAAGAGAACTTTGCTGCTGCGAGTGCATTTCCACGGGCACTATCCGAAGATAATACCTTCTGGGGTCAGAAAAAGCTTGAAATTAGTAAATGCTGCCAAATGAAGAAGCTGCTGACGCACATACTGCTGCCTCTCCTCACAAACTTGGAGGTGCTTTCTATCCAATGCTGCAGCGAAGTTAAGGAGCTCATAAAAGTGACAGGAGACAAAACAACTTCTATTTTAACTCTCCCAGAGTTAAGGACTTTAGTGTTAAGGGATTTACACACGCTGGAAAGCGTATGTAACAGCTCAATAGTCTGTGATCCTCTTGAGTATAACACTAAAAGGGTGTTGCAACCTGAAAAGGATACCGCTCTGTGTATGCGTCCCTCAGGAGATGGAGCCACCTTCTTCTTATCATTCTTTTGTAGTTAGTTGGGCGGGAGAAACTATTCCATCCAGCATTTATACGCCATGATATATGTTCACGTTGTGTCACTCATTCAATAGATAGATCATTTTCACGATGTGTTCGAACAGTAAACACGAGTATTTAACCGAGTGACATTATAGATTGTTGGCTTGCAGCTGTGACATTGAGGGCGAGAGTTGGAGTCAGTCATGCTCTGTACAGCCATGTGTTCTTTTGGCTATGGAGTCAAGTCGTCTAGAGCTTCCTCTTTTCCTTGTTCACTTGTATCGAGCTTATGCTCCCTTAGCTCGGCATAACTGCGTTTCTTCATGCTCATCTTTATTTGATGACTCTAAAGCAACAGCGATATAGAAGCCAGATATAGGAATATCCGTCAACTTTATAGTTGATATTCACACATTATAGGCATTAGATCCTGAATATGTTCTAAATAAATATGTTTCATACCAATGGCTCAAGATATGATCTAGGATAAAGGAAAACTAGTTAGATGATTTCTGGTATGTTAAAAATCCTATTCAATCAATTTTCAAATTGGGTTAGAATTCCTAAGGTGGTCACAATGTGAGATTATGATATGCTATGATTTGTGAGAGTAGGTGCGAAATGAGTATGGCCAAGAGCTTCTTCACCATCTGCAGAGCTAAAAAATGGAAGCTCTGCCACAGAGTGATTCGAAACTTCCATCTCTAGGACGGTTTGCTTAACTTTCTTTTAGATTAAAAACGAAGCTCGGGGTTAAAGCGCGTAGACAGGTTTAGAGGGTTAGCTTTGACTGAGCAGACTGCTTCAGCATCACCATGAAAACATAACCATGAATATCCATTTGGCTCCACTTTGAGAGATAACACGGTTCTCAGGCCTCAGCTTTGTCTCCCAAATGCTCAGCCTTCTCCAAAATTTGAGCTTCTGGGGTTTCCTAATGTAAGTGGCCCATCAATCCGACTGGTTCTATCAGGACTCGGGTTCCACAAGAATGTTGCGCACTCAGAAAGGATCCCACTCCTTTCACAATTCCCTGATCGATGGTAGTTAAGCTTGTGCAGAGCTTCTGTTCATGTAAGAGAGTTCGGAGAAAATAAAGACTGGCGGTTATCGCTGGACTAAAGCCATACCCATGCGGAGACTTGTCTTCCATAATCTTCGTCTACTTATTTGAGATGTCATTAGGACAACCCCATTTTACCACCCCTATCGACAACATTTGCTCTCTATGCAGCTAATTCCGAGTTCCAACCCACATTACCTCTCAATATCATCCGCCAAACATAGAATAAAATAAAATAAAATCACTCAAAATCACAGTAGAAGCAAGCAATGAGAGGTTGCTGTTACTTATGGAGAAGAAACCCCCTAAAGAAGAAACCTCTCTTGACCACGCGACAGAACTATGCATTTTAAGCACTCAAATCTTTGGAAATTTCTGTGACTTAATATTCAAAATAACGGCATTGATTTATATCCCATTGCGGAGTTTTGGTTTCTTCTCCCCTCCTCATCGAAAAAAATTGTCAAATAATAAGATTCTTGATGACTGTCAAATGGTTGAAAACTTAAATAATGCAAACTTAGCCCCAAAAATAGAGTCATCAGCCATTAGAAAAAGATGAAGAAATCATGAGTTATTAAGAAAAGCTGAGTCATGCATCCCATTCAGGCATTAAACCAACTGAAGTCCTGAGACCTACAAGATCCAACAAATAAAATCCCACTCAAGAAGCGAGCTTCCTCCATTTAACGTAAGAGGTGATTATCACAAAACCAGTCTCCTAGAACTCTCAAAAGGCACACAAGCAACAGGAATATTCTCATGAAGACACAGCACAACTTCTTCTAGATCTAGAATTACTGTGGTACAAAGAGGAAGATCATCCTCAGAGAATGTACTAAACTCCTAAGTAATGTCCAGCTGAATATAGAAATATTGGTTACCAGCTCAAGAATCAAGACTCTACTACTCTTTTAACAGGTAAGTTTTGCTAACACTGAAGCTCCGACATACTTTCGGCACCAGGTTGCAAACACAAAGGTAATGCACACACATATGAGCAATGGAAGAGCTGGATACCAAATTCACCAGATGATGTTATACAGCCGATATTGACATTAAGCAAGTAGATAATACAGCCCCACTTCACTATACAGAAGTCGCACAATGCAGCCCTCAGACAGAGAAAATGCAGATTTGACAAAAGTTATGCTTAACTTTATTTGCTGCAAGGGCATCTCATGCTTACTACTTTCACAAGAATTTCTCAATGCTAGTGGTCAATGTGGACTTGGGAACAGCACCAATAACAGCATCTTTCTTCTCACCACTCTTAAATATCATGACAGTCGGTATGCTTCTGATGCCATATCGAGTGGCAACTGAAGGGCTCTCATCAGTGTTAACTTTGTAGCACTTCAATTTCCCTGCATACTGCTTTGCCAATTCATCAATGACAGGGTGGATCATTCGGCAGGGACCACACCATGGAGCCCAAAACTCAACCAGTACTGGAGATTCAGACTCCAAAACAAGTGATTGCCATGTCGCATCAGTCACACCAGCCACTACATCAAAAATAAGAAATGACTGTTAATGCTCAAACATATCTCTTTCTGAATCACTCTTCCAATTTTAGAGTGGTGACCATCTCAGTTCCTCTAATACATAACAAAATGCAGACCCAGAAAGCAAGATATGGCCTTAACCTTTTGAAATTTGCTTTAAAAAACCAGGATTTCTCGTTTTCTACAGCAAACTTGTGCATATACTTGGCACACGAACAATACATAAGAGATCCCAAATTATGGTTGCATCAGTATATGACGGATCCCCAGTTATGGCTGCAATTTTTTCCATTTTCAGAATGTGCCCATGAAGAGCTTTCCAGAGAAGTTTTACCTATACTGCAGCACTATAGAGATTTGCAAAGTGCTTATGCTGAGCTCAAGCTAAAGCATTCAACAAGTTCTGCTTTAGTGATTGTTGGTTATGAATGAGTTTGTTGGCGACGATTGCCCTAAAGTTCTAAGAGTTTTCATTTACGATTGCCCTAAAGTTCTAAGAGTTTTCATTTCCTCAAAACCTATGATAATCTCATTAATGATGTAGATTAGCAAGGGGATGCAATTATACGATAATATATATCCATATCGGTACACCACAATTTCTATTTCCTCTAACAAGAGAGGACTGTATCCAAGAAAAACAAACCTTTCTTGTGCAATTTCTTTGGCATCGAGTCATTCATTTGCAAAAAGTTGACAACTGGAGCCTTCTTTTACACAAACAATAAGAATTAGGCTCGTTGGCTTCAAGGACACAGCTAAGGCATCCTTTTTTCGCCGCAAACATTATTACTAAAGGTAGGTCTAGCAGAGAGCTCATCCACATATCAACAGAGAACTCTGGCGACACTTCTTATGCCTACTGCAATCATTTTGTGTAATCTCTTATAGCATAGGATAGTTCGTCCACGACTAAGTGCGACCCAATACTAAGCCTTCAGTTCCGCATAACTGAACTAGGCCAGGCAATCAAATCAAATCATATCTACGGATACACCGACGATAAATGAATCGAAGAACAAGTTCAGGTAACTCCACAAACGAGAGAAAAATCACAGAAACACTGACATTAGCATTAAAAAAAAAAAAAAAAAGGAAGAAATGGCGTGAGCTTGAGGAATCCGACCTTCAACCGCAGTATCCTGAGCCTCGCAGACAACGGCCGGCGCACGCCTCGGGCGCTGACTCGGAGATCTCAGCGACCGAGCGACCGAAACCGGCCCGATCCTCAACCCGCTGGCCTGCGGGAACGTGGCCGATCGCCGGCGGCCGGCGGTGGGGGCGAGGGAGGACGCGGAGGCGACCGGAGAGAGAGCGGCGGCGGACGCCGCGCCGGAGGAGCGGGGCACGGCGAGGGACTCGAGCACGGCGGCCATGGGAGACGGGGGACCGGGAGGCGCGAACGGCGAAGCGAAGAGACGTCACTGCGAAGGGCACGAAGAAGAAGAAGAAGAAGAAGCGGAGAGTGGAGAGATTCTTTTTCTAGAGGGAGAGGGATGTGTTTGGCTGGCGTTTGTTTGGAACGTAGCGATGGAATGGATGATGAGATCGGCAGTGGATGAGGATGAGGGTCACGTTTGGGAAACCATTGCACTAATTGATTTTGGAAAAATAACAAAAATGACCCTTGAACTATGACTCGATGTAATAACGGGATTAATATGATGTTTGAATTTATTGTTTGGTATGACCTTTGAACTTGATCTTAGTAGACAATATCATCTTGAACTTTTAATTCATTAAATGTGATGTGATCCTTAAAATTTTTATATTTATTTGAAATAATCCTAAATTATATAAAAATATTTAATATTATCTCTAAACTTAGACCGATTAAAGTATAATCTTAGATATTTTCATATAGTTTCAAGAAAGTCAATTTTTAAGAAAATGATAATATATATATTTTATTTTTGGCTGAAACCTAAGAATAAATTGAAAAATATTTTTTGTTATTTAGTATGAAAAATCTAATTTGACTTTTCTAAATAAAACTATTTTTTTAGGGTAAAATGACATAAACTATCGAGGTACCATTAACTTGCACATGGGTAACTAGGAACTGGGTATAAGCACCAGAGTTTTGATTTTGGCCTCGATGGACCTTGACTCAAGTGCCAAGATCAGGGCAAGAGCACCTACTCCCGAGCTTGGCCTTGATGGATTGTGGCGTGAGCGTGTAGTCGATGGGGCCAAGTATGGACATAGGGTTCCAAGTTTGGCCTCAATAAACCTGAGCACAAGCATTGGGGTTACAAACCTTGTCCTCAATAAACCCTAGATCAAGTGCTAAGGACCCAAACTCGAGCAACAAAGACTAGGGAATGGCCTTTGTAAACCTGAGCTTAAGATCCGAGGGCTAGAGCTTCAGCAACGAGGACCCTCGCCTGAGTGTTAGGGGACTAGTATCAAGATCCATGCTTGCCCTTTGTGAACCCAAGCTCGAGTGTTAGGGCATTGGTTATGGACACGAACACTAGAGCTTTAGGCTTCGGCTAATGGTAGGGGCTAGGGCATGGACATTGAGGTCTCGAGCTTAACCTCAATGGAACCTAGGTGCGGGCGCTTGGAACTTAGGCACTAGCATCGAAGTCACACATCCAACCCTAATGGACTAGGGGTTAGGCACCAAAGACATGGTACATGGTCTTAAATATCAAGGACTCAAGAATCAACATTAAGATTCTGGTGTCTAAGCATAGAGCTTCAAATCTAAGCCTAAATATCTAATCATATTTTGAAAAATTATTTTCGATTTTTTAAAGAAAATTTATTTATCTGAATTTAATCATATATTTTCTTTGATCATTAAAATATTTGCCGTTGATTTATTTTTTTAAGTAATTTAAATATTTAAAAATGAGGGAAATATTTTTCATGGAAGAGACGGACTCTGGACATAAAAATCTTGCGTGATCAAGGGTCGGTCGAAAGAGACGAGATTAGACAAAGTCAACGAGAACGGCAGCACAGTCTTTCCATGCTTCCCTCGTGTCTTCATATTTTCCTCCGTAAGATGCAGTCTTCTTTTCAAACCAATGACTCCTCTCCTCCCAATTGGCATTCAAACACGTCCCTGTCTGTCTGAACCTTGGCACGACTCGTCCAAGCGACAATCACAGAAACGCACGACCCGTCGATGTTTACCATATTTTTATAAACTAAAGTAATTGCTCTCTCTCTCTCTCTCTCTCTATTTGCTTTAGTCCTGGTGGAGTGGGTGGTCGTGGTACTCCAATAGGTTCTCATTCTGTCAAACCCATTTCCCGGTCAAAGTTCCAAAACTTCACCAACTCTCCCTCTCCCTCTCTCTCTCTCTCTCTCTCTGTCTTTCTAAAACATGGAGAAGAAGCAAGGCCAGCTGAGCGAAAAAGAGAAGCAAGTCGAGCAGAATGATCGAATTCATCAACGGAACAAGGTCGAGAGGCACGACAAGTCCCCGAAAGAAGAAGTGCTGAGGCTAGCTGCGATCGCGGTCAGCTTCGACATGAGGCTGAGATCGTCGGACATGCCCGTCCACATGCAAGAGCACGCCCTTCGCTGCACCCGATCCTTCCTCGACTCATCTCCCAACCTCCCTCCCAACAACACCCACTTGGCTCGTGCTCTCAAGAAGGTACGTCGAGAAAGACGTGATTTTGAGCGCCAAGAACGAGACTCTGTGCCATGAAAAAAGACGTGATTTTGTGCGAAAAGAACGAGGCTTTGTGCCGCTTCTTGTTGATAAACCTTCGACAGAAATTTCATCGTTTCATGGGCTTGTCTGATTTATCTGTATCGTTTCTTTAGTTAGTCGATCATCTTTTCGCCGTCTTGAATTTTGTGTTGTTGCAGGAGTTCGACTCGGTCTACGGGCCGGCGTGGCACTGCGTGGTGGGGAAGAGTTTCGGGTCGTTCGTAACCCACTCCCCTGGTGGCTTCCTCTACTTTTCTCTCGACTCGCTGTCCGTTCTCCTGTTCCAGACGGTGGTCCAAATGGTCACGGAACCGGCCAAGTCGTAGATGAAATTTGACCCGCTTCTTCTCGTCGCTATAGATTCTCGGAAATTTTTGCCAATCGCCCAATCGAATTGGATCAGTGGAAACGAGGAATTTTGTAGTTTTCTAGGGAGATTGCTTTCCACGGGATTTCTGATTGTTGTGCTCGCTGCTCACATGCGATACATGATATCTGCTGTCATATGAGAGGGGAATGCAGTATTGCATGTATATGAAATACGATTCACGTGCCTTTTTTTTGCCCCCCTTCTCTTTTCGTGCCTTTGCTTTAGAAATTAGCATATTCCATTTTTGGACAGTTATATTGCATGTTCTTGAACAACGCTCCTCCAGAAGGGAACAGCTCTTGAGAATTTAGGAGGATCATGCATCTATCAATCCACCCGGCCTTAACAAAAATATGCTTGATGAAATAGGTACCTGCACATATGTCCGGACCTTGCCATTGACGAGTTTCCATGAAAGGGTGTCTCATATCCTCGATAGATACTCAAGTACGAATCATTTCTAGGTGGCAATGATTCGATCTGCTGTATGGGAGTTGCTATTGTTTTTTGGGAATCGCCGTGAAAATTTTGTCATATCAAATCATCTTCGGGCGCTAGTGGGGGACCGACAGAGAGGTCCACTTCTTTGACTAGTCGACGGGCGTGCCCTGAGGTTTTCTTGTTTTTCCCTTTCGAACACGCAAGCCATGGACACCACATCTAACGATTTCCTTTCGTCTCCTACGGGCTTTCGCAGGCCCTAGGGCGAAGCAGTTTGAATTAAAGAAAGGGGGCCGAAAAATGGGTTGTGTCGTACGTTTCGGTTGGTCTTCCCTAGATGGATACGTTACTTAAAATAGGGGCATTTGCTATTTTCTCGCTCTTTCTTCTGACTAAAGTCTCGACCCGTCTCAGGCTCTCAGTTTTGTGATTCCTGCTCCATTCCAAAGTCCTCACCATCCTCGCCTCTGTTTCTGCGTTGTCTATCAACAAGACCGAGCACTGTCAAGGCATTGTTTTTTCTTCTCGTCTATTGCAATGACCGTGACCCCCGAGTCTCCAATTGAAGAACATGACGCTTGCCGTGCTATTCAGGTCACAAACTCTACAGCTTATTACTCCGTTTTGTGTACTTGACCCAAGCGAATGGATCGATCATCACAAATTGTGTCCGAGCAGGGATGCTATGCCCTGGCGCTGAATTATTTTTCGTGGTTTTATTTGCGCGGGAATGCTGAACTGTAGCCCCTCCCCGTTTACACACAAAGCAAATAAGGCTCCATGGAATCACCAAGAAATACATCGGCTCCTCAAACCAGGGTCTTTTAGCTCGGTAATGATAACACAATGGACTAATTTTTAAGTCCTGCTAGGTCGGTACACATGAAAATTTCGCTCGCCAAGGCACAATCAAGAAGGCGAGGAGTGGCCAACATGGAATATCTGCAACGTTCTCCATTTTCTTGAACTAAGATTTGATAAAGTTCCAGTTTACATCCCTTTCTTAGTACGATTCAGAGATCTTAGTTTGGTATTTGTTGATCTTCCGCCTCGCATCCCTCCTAGGGAAACAAAACTTTGCCTGCTTTACATTTCTTTGGACTTCAGAGTACACAATTTTTCGGGCAGCCATAGTCCAATTAGATGCAAAAGCCAACATAGCAGATCGTCTGCAAACGAAACTGTCCCTAGTGATCGATGTAAATAGGAGGCAACACAGCCTTAGTTATTGGCTCAAGTTTTCACCAAATAATGGCATTGCCAAGATAGGTGAAACATCCAAATGCTGATGAGCCATGTCTCCTATATTTGGAGTGAAATTCCAGTACAAGCCTGTCTCTTCTGTGTCGCCAGGGCCTCCTCGACTCAATTTTGTGGGACGACTAGGAAAAAGCGGCCTAAGAAATCTGCAATTTTGAGTCCTCTTTCGACAATATAGTCCATCGAGGTCTTGCCGCCGTTCCATCTTGTCTCTCTTATCTCCATGCCCGCAACAACATCGGCCTCATCTTCATCAGCATTAGTACCGCCACCGTCGCAATCTTCCTCCTTGTCATCCTCATCGTGTATGTCCTTACCAAGTAATCCTCCCCTCGAGTTAGTCGAGGCTGGGCTTCGGACCCCATTGCCTGTCCCGAGTCGGGGGAGGTTTGGCTCGGGTTCCCCGAGGCTAAGCTAGGACCTCGGTGCCCGTACCCAAGTCCCTTGAGGTAGGATCTAAAGCCTTCGTTTAGAGAAAAAAAAAAAACTTTTGCATGCATCAAGAATTGAAGCATGGCCTCCCTCAACGCGGTGGACAACCGGGACTCAAGCTAGGAGGCCGCTTCGAACGGCCACGGACCTTCTACATTTGTCTACCTGAGAGACGGATTCGACCATGCCCCAAACACGGCACCGCCAAGGGAGGCACGTAAGAGGGCAGAGAGACGAAAGGCAACGAGCCCTACAAAATCGGCGGCATTTACGTGGATGATTTTGTGGAAAGCGCACTCCATCAGGTATTTTCCTTCGTCTAAACATATGCTTCCCTCTTCCTGCACTGATCCCTAGTTGAGCACTCAATTTCTATCGTGTGCCTTAACTCTGTTTTACATGAATGGATCCACTCGTATATATCTCGATTCTAGTAAGAATCGCATTAAATAGTGGGCACGATTCGGCCAACTTTCTGCTCTATTTCAATTCGATGAAATGGTCGAAAGATCGATGCGCTTAAAAGTACAACGCTCGCACGCTCACTCGCTAAAACAGTCTCACTAAAACTCGCGAATTTCCACAAGTTGGCCAGCACTGAGTTGGTAAACAGAACACGACGCTGACGAAACGAGAAACAGAGAGAAATATATTTCGAATCTCATTTTCTCCTCTCCCGAGGCGCATCAGAATCGCCATCGTCTTCGTCGTCGTCGTCGCCATCCTCATCGTCGTCGTCGAAATCCTCCCAACCAACAGCACAATCGCTATCGAAACCTCCATCCTCAGAACCGAAATCGTCTTCCTCGTTCTCGTCCTCAACCTCCTGGCGCCGACGCATCTCGAGCTCATCTCCAGCCGAGAGAAGGTACTCCCTCCCCAAATCCCTCCTCCGATCTTCACCACCGACGAGCGACGATCGGCCCAACAAATGAGGAATCGACGCCGTCACCTGCCGATTCACATCGGCAAACAAGGGGTCCCAGAATTGGCTTTGGCCGAGGACGACGCCGCTCGGGGCAAGCAAGCTCTGGTCTTCGACCGTGGCGGTATTCGGCCGGCAGAGCAGCGAACTGCGGACGAAGCGGAGCGAGGCCTTGCCGCCGTTGAAGAGAGACCGAGCCACCGGAGTCGCCATTTTCGGAGCTGCGGAATGGGAGTACAGTGACGGCGGTGAGTCAACTCGATCAAGAGCTCGGAGGCGAGTCGGGGATCAAGAGCGGTTTATATGGAGGGGAAGGGTTTAGGGTTTAAGGGGCTGGGCGGTTCTAGAGACTTCGTTCCTGAGTTGCCACGTGTCTGTCCTGCGGGCCCCGACTTCGGGGCGCATCCCGCCTGTTTCGGTTCCCGCCGCTCGCTTGGCCAATCAATTAGTAATAAATCATTTCTTCGTATCGGTGTAGATAGTTTCTCTCCATTAATTAGTAATTCTGATACTTCGTGACTAGACGATATTGCGAAATCAATTTTTTTGCACAGTGCCTGTGCCTTTGTTTGTACCACAGAATTAAATGGACGCAAAGGGCACCTTTGGTCGCTTGATAATAATTATCGCTTTTTTCTTTTTTGGTCAGAACAATAATTTATCAGTATAGTTCGTAAAAGATGTTGCAAATCACTTTCTATATCCCAAATACCAACAAGAATACTAAAATATTAGAAATCTTGCAACACAAGCCTCATTACCTCCAGCGTTTCGGTTCAGAGTTCGATCCCTCAACGGCCAAATCTTCATGCTGCTTGATTATCGCTTATCGCCTAAACCTTCCTTTTTATTAGCCTATGCTATACTAAATAAGGTCTCAAATAGGATCATGGCTGCAGGCTGCAATAAATAAAATAGAGAGAGAGAGAGAGAGAGAGAGAGATTACAGAGAGATGAAGCTATACTTGCATTGTCAGAAAACCTTCACTGATTCCTACCCTTTTCCCCTAAAAGAAAATTGAGCTCAGAGATGAAAGGATAATCAAGACACGAACGATGACTCTCAGATATTAATTGAAGGAATGGAAAAGCAGATGAATTTGCAGCACTCAGATCAGAACCATCTGCATATACAAGCTACTTGAAGAATGACAATGCAACGGATCATACAATCAATCACGAAGCAATCATCAAATTTGTTAGTTACATGCCTGGCTTTGTCTCCTAATGAGATACTCTTTACTGGATCTGCATCACAACAGACTGAGATCATTTGCATAGCGCAGACAAAGAGCCTTGTGCACACTCACATTAATCAGCCTCAATAGAACAGTCACCATTAACTGCTCCTCCCAGGTTATAAAAGGATACCAGACTCACTCTCTTTTCCTGCCTTCCAAGCAATGAGAATGCACGATGCACAAGCGCATCCAAAACTAGCAGTACATATGATTTAAGAATTAAGTAGCCTAAACAGAATATGAGCTAACAAGAAGCCTAACCAAACATTTAATGGAAGTTTATTCCCAAGAATCAGAGACATCTCTGCTTATAAACACAAACTGTAATAGATCAAATGACCAACCCAACTGTGGATGGGCGGCGAGTGAAATCACTCCACTAAAGAAAATCAACTCAGAGTATCTGTCACAAAGAAAGGTATAATTGCCATAACCGGCTACACATTCATCATTTGAGAACAAAATGAAAAAGCCGTGGGTTGTGTTAATGTATCGATTTAAAACTCCATCAAAATGCTGTTTATGCACTTATTTTTCAAATCCGATCTCCGTAAAATCATCCTAGTATGCAGTCTCTATCAGCTAAATGGATCTCCACTTGTTGTCAGTTCAAATCCCATCTCAGTTGAACTCAAACTTTAAATCCCTCTGCACGGAGGCATGTGAGATGAGCCTCAATCCATTTTTTGCAAGCATCTTCACCATGCTGTACGATGCACTCATCTCTCAGCTTCTTTGTTTCAGGGCAAGCACAACAGATCTTCTTTTTTGGCTTTGACTCGGGTGCAGTTGCTTTTACAGCAGAAACTTGGTTTTGCTGTGAACCTGGCAAAGCCAAGGCTGAGGAGCCATTTTCCAAAGGAAACCCTCCCATCCTCAGTACACTTGGAGACTATGCCTGCTGATAAGAATCGCAGATGAAAAAAGAAGGAAGAAAATATACAAACAATTAGAAAGATGAATGAAACTTGAGAAGTATGTGGTAATGAACTGCCAAATTATCAGCTATACAGGCACAAGGAACACAGGTTTCTCCTTGTCTTTAAATGAAGTGAAATAACAAACATAAACATAAATTACTGACATTCGTCGATATTCTATTGACATTCATCGATAATCAATTTTCACCTTCAGTTTACTTCCAATAAATATCGAGGCTGATTAAGTCGCTGAACTCACTTCACCAGGGAAGCTAAATTTAATACCGAAAATTGAGCATAAGAACCAAAGCAATTGACAAGCACACTTTTACAGGACATTTTCTCTCAAACTCTTGCCTCGGTGACTTTCCACTTTAGGGACCCCATGCTCGATTCGTTAGGCACACATAAAACATAAGGCCATGCAAGAATCTCGTTGTTAGATTGTTTCCCCTATCTCTTTTTATTTTCCCATAGAAGACACAAAGCAGATACCAGAGAATCACCTCTAAGCAGCCAGATATAAACTATAAACAGATCGATTAACCGGTTGAAGCTCGAACGGATGACCCAAAAGAAAAATACTTGACATCCCCATCCACACGATAATGGGTATTCGTACTCCAAACGAGTTCAGCACGAAGCTAAAAGAGGAATTTACACAAACACGTAACGTGCATCTTGAACCCGAGGCGAGTCAAATCAAGCCCGAGCGAACAGAGGCGAAGGCTTGGTGTGCGTGTGGAAGAAATCGCCAAGGGCGCAGCAATAAAAAAGAAGAGACGACCCGGGATAATTAACAACGAATTGAGCAAACGATCGTCTCAAACGACAATCAGACCGCCATCGTAGACGGGAGAAGGAGCAACAAAAGCGAAGAGAGAGAGAGAGAGAGAGAGGGAGAGGGAGAGGGAGGGAAGGAAGGAGGGAGGGAGGAAGGAAGGAATCTCACAATTTGCTATGGCAGGAGCAGAGCTGTCGGGGGAGGCAGCCAAATCGCAGGATCGCAGGATCGCAGGACGCAGGATCGAGAATGAGCAGCTACAGAACGTTCTTCTGCAGAGATTTCGCTGGTGCAAAATGGGCCACGTCTTTTTTTTTGCCTTTTCAATTGGGCCCTCTTTTTCTCGACCCATGACAATTTCTTTTAAACTAGATTTGAGTCTTGACACTAGATCTGTTGTTTCAACGGCTCGTTGGAATGCATGTAACTTGCGATTTAAGGCCAGTCGCATCCTCCGTTCCTAAAGAGATCCAAACGTTTTAATCTGGATGAAATTAGTCAGTAATTTGCGAAATTGGTATATTAAATACTTTGACCGGACTCTTTGCAGTGAATCACATTAGTTAGCCTATCCACTTTATTTATCCTTCTACTATTTAATTCTTGAAAAATTCTTAGATAGATAGATATGATTTCTATTAATTGTAAAATGATGCAAATGAGGGAAGAGAACGGTTCCTAATTCCCCTTTATCCTTCCGTAGAAGAGATTCTACCTTCTCATCTATCAACTATCTACATTAATTACAAGAATGCACTTAGATACAAGTATACATTTCCTCTATTGGCCCAAGAGTGTTCTAG
Organism: Eucalyptus grandis; assembly: GCF_016545825.1. Lineage (NCBI taxonomy): Eukaryota > Viridiplantae > Streptophyta > Magnoliopsida > Myrtales > Myrtaceae > Eucalyptus > Eucalyptus grandis. The sequence continues at coordinate 44,063,017 of NC_052617.1, read as the reverse complement.
ACTATTCAAAAAAAGCTTGGGCCCTTAAATCTTGACGGCTCACTTCGTTTTCAGTCCGTCGTGTCTACCTATGAACCGCTGCATTTAACCATCACCTTCTACTGTTCTTGCCAGAACTACATCAATAGCATGTTCAATCAAGTCTAGATTGTATATTGCTAAATTACTTAACGAAAACTCAAAAGTGACTCGAAAGAACTTTGCGTAGGAAACAGGCCATTTTGGACCCCTATTAAGCACATGCTGTCATATACATATATATCATCTGTTCAGCGAGAATCTGTCCAAAGAAGAGGAATCAGTTTTTATATTAGAGAAGGAGTCGCTCAGATACATATCTCACTTAATCACAAAGTTAGTGCTGCGGTAAACATGCGTTCAAGCTTCAGAGTCGACAGACAAGCTCCAACTGCATCTGTTCTTCACGGGTCTCCAAAATTCATGCATCGTATCAACCAGAGCAGCATGAATCTCAAGATCGGCGACGAAAGGCCCATCTTGATATTCCAATCTCGGTATTCTTGATGGGAAGTCCTGTTTCAGTTGAGTTCAGAACTCTGCAATAAAATGGTGGGTTATGTTTTCCTCTTTCGGCAATTGCTTTTCTTTTGTTTCTTATCATATTAAACCTTCGATAGGTGCTTAAACACAGAGAATCAGAGAGAAGGGGTATTTATTCCACATATGAAGAAAATTTACAGGCAAAAATTGGGATTTGCATTCAGTCAGCAAGAGCAGTAGCCCACATGAAACGGCTGCAGTATCTGAATTCTGAGCTAAACGAAGACTATCTCCTGATCAGTTCCTTTCACTCCTCAAAGATCATAACAAGAAAAGATGAAAAATCGAAACTTCAGCATCTAAAATGACCCCAGTGAAAACCCGTTCTTGAAACCCAGAATTCACAGGTTACTTCACTTCCTGCTCAGAACCTCAAATGGATCTCCCAGAGCATTACAACATGATCTCGCCAAGCACCATCTTCCTATTTCAATCCGCAGAAAACTCGATTTCTCTCTTTCTACTGCATCCCTGCGGTTCACTCCACGAGCTAATCGTACTTCTCTCTCCATGAGTACACGAGAAAGAAAACCCACGAAACCGCGAGTGCGATGTCGCCCACGACTTGCTTGGGCCACTCGCCCACGAGCTCCTCGACCTTCCGCTCGAAGCAAAACCTCCACACCGCCATGCCCACATGCAACACCACGCACCCCTTCGCGAAGAAGCTCTGGAACTCCCTGTCCTTCACGAACGCCACCATCAGCAGCAAGGACCCGATGGCGATGAGGAGCAGGCCCGAGAACGAGTCGGAGGTCTGGATCAGGAGCTGGTCGTGCGGGGTGGAGCCCTGGGATTTGATGGCGGATATCTCCGTGGAGTAGAACATCATGAGGGCTCCGCTCGTGAGAGCCACCAGCGAATGCAACACGCAGATCAGGAAAAACCCAGGCGAGGCCATCCGAGGAAGGAATCGAAATGTTGGCCTCGATCTCCCTCTGCTATCTCGAACCGAGATTCGATTCCAAGACGAACAGCCGTCAGACCCTACAGCCGTATCCTCGCATTACATTTGCTGGACACGACTGCCAGAAAACCATTAAAAGGTTCGATTTGTACATTTCAAGGGCCCCAATCACGCACCAACCAAAAACCCTAGGCACGCTTCGCACACGAAAAGCTATCTACATCAACTCCGATCCTACACCACAACCCGCGATTCGCAATCCCAGCCCACGAAACCTACTGGAAAAACGACCGCGAAATCAGCAAATCCCTATCAATCACCATCCAAAGCTCTCTCCCCCCCATCAGAATCTGCCCATCTCCTACCGACGAAGGAAACGCAAGAGAAGGGGACGCTAAACGAAAAGGGACCCGAGTGGCGTATCGGATATAAAGGAAGCAACTTTTTTCCCCTCTTTTTCTGACCTCGGGGGTTGGCGAAGGGGGAAGGAGAACGTGAAGAGCGGGATGGGATTGGAAAAGGCGTGCAGCAGATTTGGATTCACATGTCCATATCGGGAAGATTTGTCCGGAGGCTGAAACCTGATCCAAATCCGATGCAGATCGTACTAATTCGGGATTATTTTATTCGTCGGGGGGGGCAGGGCCTGTAAGGATGGATTGGGATGGGGATGAACTGGAATAATTTGGTGAATGCGAAGGGCGCTGACAGGTTCCGTGCTCGGCTGGCATTGACCCTGCTTTACTTCTGTCCCAGGCGAATCCATCCAGCCCCGCCTGCCGCTGCACGGAAAACTGCTCCCCACTCCCTTGACCTTTCTAGCAGCTCCTCCGGTCGCGGCCTTTGATCTGATGCAAAAGGAACGTGTCGACAAGATTGAAGCAATTTCGCGAGATCAGCGGCGGGTCGACTGGAATTTGAGGCGAGAACCATCGAGTTTCTGACGTGGGATCGGCTCGGTGAGGACCTGAAGTTTATGGCAAAAATCTTTGTAGGGTAGGGACCGGTGAACATTAGTCAAAAGTTCGAGCCAGATTTATGTTCTTTTACAAATACTGAATTCTAAGCGCTTCTACCTAAAGTCTAAGAACTCAGAAAAGCCAAAGCAAAAGGTGGATAGCTGATTCACACTATGGTCTTGTCTAAAACGTGCTTAACGCAACTCAGAAAAATCAATTCCAATTTGCATAAGGCGTAATTAGATTGTAAAAGGAGGATGTTAAAGATGCCTAATTTACGTGCTATTACTGATTACGCAAGGGAATTTTGACAATTTCCAAGTAAAGATTCCAAATTCTGTGTTTACACCACAGGGTTCATACGGCTTGGTAACCATGAATTTGGGGGACAAGGAAGAGCCTTGGGATTGAATATCGAGACATGAATTTCGAATTTGTGACTGCAAAGTGCAAGCGCAAGGACAATGGGAAAATACTCGCGATACATCTTTCTTTTTCACCATACGTAACCTTACTTGAAGAATGAATTCATCTGTTACGATGCATCCACAATTCATAATTGTTCTGAACCCGTATCTTTTCCTGTTGCATGCGTGAAAAAGGGCCCAGAGCAAGAGATAAGGACAAAAAGGAATCTCTCTATTCAAACTTCAAAAGTGGCTTTTAGACTTTGCAAATCGCTTTGACCATAACACGTTCCTTTGTCTCGTTTTCGGGCATCAAAGGTGGTGGCCACGAAGACATTTTCCCTATTGTAATTGTCTCTATCTCGAGCTGTATCCATTTGTTCTGTACCCTGACCCGTCGGCAAGTGTTATGCATTATTCTAAACCAGAGGATGACTCGAATATCCTTTAGGGAATAATTAGCTCGTGTCATTACAAGCGATCATGTTTCTGCATCACTGAATCACCAAAGCTAGATTAAAAAATTAAGAGAAAAGACACAAATGGTTCACAAAATTTAATACAATATATGGTGTAATCATTTAATTTTAACCTAATGTGTAATGTCGTCCAAGAATTTTCAATTTATTCGGTGTAGAACGATGAATCTTTCATGCACGTTCGATTTAATCATCGAATTATATGAAAATGTCCAATGCCGTCCTCAACATTAAACATATTCATATAGTCCAAGAACTAACTCAAATATATACTAAAAGTTTATGAACATTTTGAATAAATTAAAAATTTATGGACGACATTACACGTTGGGCTAAATTTCAATGACCGTATTAAATAAATTAATTTTTTATAAATTAAATTTTATATTAGATTAAATTTTAGAGATCATTTGTGTCGTTGTCTAAAGAAAAAAAAATGAATGTAATGAAATGGGGGCGATTCTTGTTTCAGGAACACGTGAGGAGATACTCGCTTAAGAAATGTGGATCGGGCTCCAGTTATGTCGCGCAGTTTTGTGCAACCCTTTTAGTCCATTGGGCTATCTTTGATCCCATTTAGCAGAGCCGAGCAACCTCTTCATGTCTCGAGAACTTGCCTCAGGCCCGTGTGCTGTTTACGTAAAATTGCGATATCGCTTGGCCGTAACCTTTTAACTTTCGGAATCATGTTTCAACTCCTAATTTCCAGAATTCATATTTTCGGGTCTCTACTTTTGGGGACTTTAATTTGCCTCTTATCTGTATTTATGACCTTCCCTCTAATTTTTGAAAAATATAAATATTACTACAGTATAAACATGTTATGAAAACTTTTAATAATAAGTTTTTTTTTATTCAATCTTATCCTATGTTTATTTCATAAGCCATCGTGAATAGAGTGTATTGTGCACAGATTGTGAAACCCCACTCCTTCAATTACTTAGAGGTTCTACTTATCGATATCTAAACACTTTGAAATGATTTAAATGTTTATTATTGAATGGAAATACCAAAACGCGAGCGCTGCAAAATTAATGGGAGAAATCAAAATTCAAAATGAAGTTTTTCCCTGACTGGAATTTTAATTGCATAGTCTATCTGGTTTAGTAAGAAAATTGCTTGCTATGGATGTATAATAGTTTTTGAAGGATAAAAAGGCCCCCGTTCCCTTTTAAGAATGTCAACCATATACCTCCATCACTTACCCTATGGAAATGCTTTAAGGGTAAATTTCGTAACCTACCCTCCCAAAAAAAAAAAAAAAAAAAAACTAAAAACTAAAAAGTCGCTGCATTCAACGAAGAGAAAATAGGCGCGGAAAATTTCTCATCTATTGTGACATATTTATCCCAAATTTTATTTGTGACGTAAAAAATCGAAAAGTACATCAATGGTTACATGTTCACCTTAAAATTTTTCTTGTTAGATAAAAACCTTAAACTTGAATCTATGTAACATTTACCTTCTATAGAAATTCTGTTATATAATTTTTCAGTCAAAATAATGTCGTTTTTACTTCACTTAAACCACATCGTGGTCAACAATGTTTGCTTTTTAGGCTATAATGGTTCTTGTGATAAAAACTTTAGCATAAGGTAAATATGTCACGTGGATACAAATTGAATATTTTTTGTGTTACGAAAAAAAAGTTTGAAATAAATATCTCATGGTTGTCACAATTTAGAAGTTTTCATGGCTTTTGTCCCTATAGGAATTACGGTTTCTTGCTTTTTCATGGTATATCAATTTGGCTAAAAGGTAAATACACTCAAAACTATCCAGCCGGCCACCTCCTCTTATTTGGGAGGAGACCTTTCATTTCTCTGTACCACGCCCCTGTGTTTCAAGGGGGAAGGCGTTGCGGGGATCCAGGCGGGGTTACCCTGGAAACCCTGTAAAGGGGGGTTGCATGTGTCAAGTGGCAATCCTCCACGATGACAAACACAAAACCATTCCTTTTTCCTTTCATTTTATACACAAGTGACACAGTAGTCCTCCACGATGACAAACACAAAACCACTCCTTTTTCCTTTCATTTTATACACAAGTGCCACAGTAGCTAAACAAACATGGAGGGGGAGATTTGATAAAAATTGCTAGTGGCCGGCCCCCCGTGGGGGTTTCATTTTTATCGAGGGGGAACATCTCCCTCTATCCTGTCTTTCTAGGATGTTAAAGCCTTTTAAGGCCTTGCTTAGGACCAAAACTATTCTGTTTTCACATGCAATAACTTTGTATGCCAGGATACTTGGTAAATTTAAATTTTCACCTGACACATGGGACACATGGGTCGTGGATTTTCTTTATTTTTCTTTGTCCGTTTCTTTTACAAAAGTTTTTTTTTTTTTTTTTTTTTTTGCTGGAGGAATCGGACCCCCATGTGACACTTAAGCAAGATGACCTATCACCCATGAGTCGCACTTAATACACCTAGCGCCTTCCCTACGTTTTGAACCCTTCACCTCTCAAATGGGTGAGAATCAACAAGCGCCTTTATTCAATGGGAGCCCACCGCTGCCCTCTTATAAGTACACAAATTTCACGTTGAAAAAAGGTGGGGTGCATGTACCAAGTGGCAATCCTCCACGATGACAAACACAAAATCACTCCTTTTTCCTTTCATTTTATACACAAGTGCCGCAGTAGCTAAACAAACATCGAGGGGAGGTTTGATGAAAATTGCTAGTGGGATTGGGTGACAAACGATATAGTTTCTCCAAATTGAAAGAAAGAAAAAATTTACATTCGTCGCCACTTAGTTCAATCTTGATATCGTTTTTAAATTAATACCATTAAAAATCTTGAATCGATAGTCCATTACATATTTATGCTAAACGGATTTTTCGTCTGAAATTTTTTTCAAGTTAGCGCCCTTGTGGCACATTACTATGAAACTAATTTTCGTCTTACAAGAAATCCCAAATTAGTATTTCATTACGCATTTAGTTTAAACTAACCTTGAATCACAAAAATCCAAAATCGTACTCTTGACTCAAATATACTTTCCATTAAAAGGTTTAGCCATGTCGAATCTATCTTGCAGTCCTCCTCTACCACATGTGTGGACACAAATACAATCATAGTGGATGAAATGCTGACGGAATATAGATTTGAGTGAGGGGTACCAATGGTTCCTTTTTTTTACTTTTTTCTCTTTGGCAAGAGAAAAGATATAGTTCGGGTTAAATGTGTTATGAGATTACTAGTTTGGGATATTTATGTGAGATTATCTGGGCAAAATGTTTCCCAATAGTATAAATTTGATAATTTTTATGATACAAAAATCGGTTTGAGGTACTTATATCATGAACGTATTATTAACCCATCTCAATTTAGTCACTAGTTTCTACTTCATGGCCAGAACACCAAAGGTTTTGGACTTAGTAAATTTTGTTTATAAAAAAAAAGGAAATTATGCTCAACATACATCGGATGAGTGAATTTTTTTGACTACTTCCATCATTATTTGACTTTCAAGCGATCGGGTGATGTCCGAATCAATCTGCGTGCGCCAGAATCAGTCCGGTTTGGCTGCCAATTTCAAGGGCGCAACGTGAGACTTGCACATTCTGCGCGAGAAATCGTTGACCGCGCAAAAAAAGACAACGCAAAATCATCTTCGACGCGTTGAAATATCGATGCACCAGTCTAATCTCGCGTTGATTCCACTTACGAACTAATTAAAGTTTAATTAGAGAAAGCTCACTTCCATAATTATCTCCGTTAAAAGCTAGCTGTAGCTACAACACATCGTGGAGAAACATGCTTTCCCTCTACTTTCTCCCAGGCAATCGCTCTTCGACCGAAATTTCCCCGGCAAAATCCCACCCGCGCGAGCTCCGATTTCTCCACGGAACCCCGCGATTCCGCCCGGAGCCCTGCGGATTTCGCCTCCCCCTGGCGCGATCGCCGCCTCCCCGGGGTCGCCCCGCCGCTCGCTGCTTCGCTCTCCGAGCAACGTCGCTCCCAATGCAGGCGCACCCCTCGGTCGCCGCATTCCGATCCGACCTTCCCGCGCGAGCGATCCAAGCTGGGATGACGTGGACACGAGGCCGCGCCGGACCTTCGTCCCGGAGCTCGTCCAGGTGCGCGCCGCTGCCGATTTAATCTCAATTTGAAGGGTCGTTCGCGGCGAATAGTTTCTATTTTAGGTATGGACGAGGAGCGAGGACGTGCGTACGAATGCGTGGCGTTATTCGTTCTCCCCTGTCGCAGGAAGTGCGTTAATCATGACGAACAGTGCCATTGCTTTCTTAACTCGCCATTAGTTAGGTCAAGCTGCTGTAGCGAGAGCGCTTTAATTGTTCGACCACGTGCTCGGCGATGGCGAGCAATCATTTTTTTAAAGATTATTTAATTGACAAAGGAGAACCCAACCCTAGGCTTGAATGTAATATGTTTGTTTAATCCGAGGGCTTTCCTCTTATGGGTAGCCCACGAGCTCCATTGCTCTGTTCTTAATTGGCTGTAATTTGCGAAAGCTAATTCGAGACTTCTTCCCGAAGGGCGAGAAGGGCACGGAGAGAGGGAATGCTTTTCAAGTCAAAATTTTTATTCGGTGGCCCACGCATTTTTATATGGCTTTCTTGTCAGTAGTTCCTCTGTTCCCCCAAGAAGCCCTAGGCTGAGGCCGTGGTTGTGCCACGTAGAGGAGTAGGGGAAAAGCGGGAAGATAAAGGATGAAGGAAAGGGAGTGACCTTGAGTTAGGGGTTCATAAGCGAACAGCAGCACATAAAGTAGCACCAATTTATGATCTTTATATAAATATATATGCGAGTGGGTATATATATATATATATTATATTCTCTTTTCGTTCACGGACGGCCTGGTTCTCTCGTGGGGTTTTTGTTTTGTGTTTTGCTGTATGGAGAAAAAATGATGGGAATTTATGAGGCTGTGGAGCTTCTGTTGGGAGGAGTGCATTCAAAGTATTTGGTGTGTGGTTCTCTTCTCAGGTTAGCCTAGCAGAACTGTGGAAAAAGATCATTCTTTGGTGTGCACACAACCATACTGGTACACCCTCCTCCATCCCTCCCTCTCTCTCTCTCCACCTCAAACATGCGCGCACACGCGCAGACGGTCTGAACGCAGGACGCGAAGCTCCACGCGAAGATACTCTTTGTATCTACTGGTGCATTGTTTGGCTAGAATTTATATTCGAGGTACTTTTCGCTTTTCCCTACGTGCTAGCTTTTGCCATTCTTTATTTGGTTCCTGCAGAGAAATATGATCTTCCCATAGGTTTCGAGGTTTCTCTGCTGAATTTCTATTTCTGGTACCACTTTCCTAGTTCGAATTATGTGAACCTCGTATTTAATCTAAAGCCCACCAGGTATTCTACTGTTACGAAGGAATCGGGCATTTGTCCTTTTGAGTTGTTGGGTTCCGCGGGTTCGTTTGCTTCGGAGTTTGTTCTGTGATGCCTATGGTGATGGTGGAAGTCCGTAGAAGTTGGCGAATACGTCCTCTACCGGATGTGTGTTTTGTGGGCTTCATGCAGCTTTGGGTGGATAACCATGGAAGGTTCATCTGATTCTGCTTGGCACAGGTCTGATAGTTCTAGGGGATTAAGTACATCGAATGTCTCGGGCAGGAATCTGAGGTTGCTTCGTGGCGAGAGAATCGATTTTTCGGGTGATGCACAGCAGGATTTTGCTTTTAGAAAGGTAAGAGATCGAGTTCTTTCTGCTTCTGCCGATAGCCTTAGAAATCAAGCCGGATTATCTCGTGAATTCGAGGAGGAGCTAACGGTTAACCCTTTCTTCCGTGCCCTAGAGTGGGATGATGTTAGCTTGAGACAGTGGTTGGACAAACCAGATAGACAAGTGGATGAATTCGAATGTTTGCATATATTTAGGCAAATAGTGGATATAGTGAATGTCGCCCATTCACAAGGAGTTGTCATCCAAAATGTGCGGCCTTCTTGCTTTGTTATGTCTTCTTTCAACCGGGTCTCCTTCATAGAATCCGCCTCTTGTTCAGATTCAGGATCTGATTCTTTGGAAGATGGGTCAAATAGCCGGACTGAGGCCAAAGATGAATCCTCTTCCTTTCCCCATGACATGCATCGGCAGAAAAGAAGTGAGAATTCTCATTATGCGGAAACTCCTACTACCATTGCGCTATTCGGTGATAGTTGTATCCAGTCAAGCTCCATTTATGCGGCCAAAGTTTCATTAGTGGAAGAGATTGGGGACAATAAGATTAAAGATGGAAGCACCGCTGAACAAGCAAAGAGAATGCCCCACCTTTTCCCATGAAACAGGTGTTGCTCATGGAAGCAAGTTGGTATACTAGCCCTGAGGAGGTTGCTGGGGCCCCTAGTTGCTGTGCGTCAGATATATACCGGTTGGGCATCCTCCTTTTCGAGGTTTGTCTGTGAAATTCAAGTAGTGAAGTTTGTTGCCCCTTATTATTATTATTATTTTATTTTTTTATATGAAAACTTGGAAAGAAATGAATTATTAGATGTTGCAAATTGCTTCTGTATACTGATTAGATTTCTCTCTTTTTGAGCAGTTATTTTGTCCATTCAGTTCCAGTGAAGAGAAATGCAGCACGATGTCAAGTCTGAGACATCGGCTTCTTCCTCCTCAGCTGCTGCTAAAATGGCCAAAAGAGGCTTCGTTTTGCTTATGGCTACTCCATCCAGAGCCCAAAAGTCGACCAATGATGAGGTGATTATTCCCTTTTTCGTGCTATTTGCCAGTTCAAAATGTATCTTTTATAGGTTTACTTGAGTTACCTTTGTGAAAAAGGTGGTCTTTGTCTTAGTATATCTTTATCGTGGCCTGTCCTTGACTTTGCTGCTACTTAGTCTAAACTATTGTATTGCCTCTCTATCTTGTTGCAACTGAATGGTGCATGTGTCTATATTGTATCCTAGTGAAAGTATGAGGCTTTGGCCTGTGATTTTGTTAATTTCCTCATAAGTTCAGTTTGTCGACTTTTTTTTCCCAATAGTCCTTGCAGCTCTCCTACTTTCCAATATAAGCATAAATGCACCGAAGTTTGTTTGATGCTCATAAAGGCACTAATATACGTGCATAAACTGAAAGATTCCAATCATATATGCAAATACATATATACTTTTGAGGTTTGGAATATCTAGCAAAAACTAGTTTGGTGCTCAATTGTCCTAATTGGATCATTGGCATGTCCATGTCAATGTCATGGACAAACTCTTAATCAAGAGAGCGATCACAGGATTGGAAAACACTCACGATACGGCAACCTAAATGCTTACAAGACTACAGTGAGAATTTTGAGGAATGCACAAGATCTATCCTAACTGTTCCCCTCGAACTGTCTTTGTGGCTTGATGTTTGTCCATTATCTTCAGCCCACTATCTATTCTTTACTGAGAGTAATTAGTTATGATGCAAGAGCCAAAAGGTTGTTAAAGACATCTAGCCATTCACGTTTTTCAAAGGATGGTATAGAGTAGACTATATTCAAATTTTGTTGTTGTTTTACACTTCATTTGGTATAGTTACCATCCCAAACCCTCCAGTACATGCTTTATATTATATATTTAAGGCCCTTATCATCTCCTGGGTTGGGCGTCAATTGCCATTTTTGTCTATTGGTGTCTAATAAATTCTTATCATATTATTTAAATTGCTGGTTCTAGAAGTGCTTCAGCTCACATAGCGCAATTATGATTCAAGGCCATGCTTGGGACTGTATGTTCAAGGCCCTTAAACATTCATATCGAGCTTAGTTTGCTTTCTAAGGGCCTTAAACATTCAGTACATGCTTTAGATTATATATTTAAGGCCCTTATCATCTCCTGGATTGGGCTTCAGTTGCCATTTTTGTCTGTTGGTGTCTAGTAAATTCTTATCATAATATTTAAATTGCTGGTTCTAGAAGTGCTTCAGCTCACATGAAATTATGATTCAAGGCCATGCTTGGGACTGTATGTTCAAGGCCCTTAAACGCTAGAACAATTTCGTATTGTATTTTAAAATCCTCCTTGGTTGGGACATACTGAGCTTAGTTTGCTTTCTGTGGATTGACGATTTTCAATGCCTAATAAACTCGAATCCTATTAGAAAGTTTTTGTCGCCTGCGAGACTGCCATTGAATTCTAATGTCATTGTTAAATGATGTGTGGCAGCGAATTGTTGCAGAGTCAGTTTCTTAATGAGCCGAGAGATAACCTGGAGGAACGTGAAGCCGCAATGGAGCTCAGAGAGAAAATAGAGGAACAGGAATTGTTGCTGGAGTTTCTCTTGCTGATGCAGCAAAAAAAACAAGAAGTGGCTGATAAGTTGCAAGCTACTTTATCTCTTCTTTGTAACGATATTGAAGAAGTAACAAAACAGAAGATGGTTCTGAAGAATGGAGCAAACTCATGCCCAGAACTGGGTAAGGAAGATCAGACAGCTTCAAGTCTTCCTTCACATGACATTGTTGATAATGATGAAACTACTAGCCCGGGATCTAGAAAGCGAGGCAGACCAGGACTGCTGGTTCATAATGGGGAAGAATGCTGCTATGATCCTGATGATAATCAGAAATCAGATGCTCATGTTGATAAACGAGATAGTTTTCTTTTGAAAAGCTCTCGATTGATGAAGAACTTCAGCAAATTGGAGTCGGCATACTTCTTGACTAGATATCGACAGCTCAAGCAATCTACGAGGCCACTGATGAAGCCTTCACCTCTCAGCAGTGATGGTAAAGGTTCTGTTGTAATGACCGAAAGGAGTTCTATCAATACAGCCGCATCAAGAGAGCGATACAGTGAAGATAGAAAGAGTGGGTGGATAAGTCCTTTCCTCGAAGGACTTTGCAAGTATCTATCTTTCAGTAAGTTGAAAGTGAAGGCAGACTTGAAACAAGGGGATCTTCTCAACTCATCCAACTTAGTGTGCTCCCTCGGTTTTGATCGAGATGGGGACTTTTTTGCCACAGCTGGTGTAAATAAAAAAATTAAGGTGTTTGAGTGTGATGCTATCTTAATGGAAGATCGTGATATCCACTATCCTGTGGTTGAAATGGCCGGTAGGTCGAAATTCAGTAGTATATGCTGGAATACATATATTAAAAGCCAGATTGCTTCGAGTAACTTCGAAGGTGTGGTGCAGGTATGTGGAGTCCAATTTGTATTCATTCCTCTTCTCATTGACCTTTGTTAATTGTAAGTGGTTATTGTGTTTAGGTCTGGGATGTTACAAGAAGTCAGGTCCTCAGGGAAATGAGAGAGCATGAAAAACGAGTTTGGTCCATTGACTTTTCATCTGCAGATCCAACATTGTTGGCTAGCGGCAGTGATGACGGCTCTGTCAAACTTTGGAGTATCAATCAGGCAATTCTACTTTTGCACTTGGTGGATGTCAGCTTTGAAACTAAACGTACTACAATAATCTAGTTTACTGCGATATATATATTGTTCAGGATGTGTAATAAGTTGTTCTCTCTTACATGGGTTGCATCTGCAGGGTGTGAGTATCGGTACCATCAAAACCAAGGCAAATGTATGTAGTGTTCAGTTTCCTTCAGATTCTGGCCATTCTCTTGCATTTGGTTCAGCAGATCATAAGATTTATTACTATGATCTCCGTAATTCAAGAGCTCCTTTGTGCACATTAGCTGGACATAACAAGACCGTCAGTTATGTCAAGTTTCTGGATTCAGTGAATCTTGTATCTGCATCCACGGATAACAACTTGAAGCTTTGGGATTTGTCAGTGTGCACATCTCGAAGTAATGAGCCTCCCCTTCAATCATTTACAGGTCACACAAATGTGAAGGTACAGTCGGCAATATATTTCTGCACAATACTCCAGTTATTATATAAAGTCTCAATTTCTTTTTTACATTTAGTTGTGTGCTTTTACTAAACTTGCTTATGGTCTTCCATCCCAATGTGGAGTTATCCGAACTTCTCAATTGAAAGCCCATTAATTCTATATTGGCATAAAGATATGGGAACAGAAAATGCCCATAAAATTAAGTGTAGCTGGTTTGATAGGAGAGCCATGCCGGAAGTTCCTCAAGTGCATTGTGTGGCTATTCCTTACATTTTTTTTTTCCTTCTTGGATATGATCGGCTATACAAGATGTTGATATGTTCTTTAGGTGGAATGATTAGAAAGTGCAGTAAGTAAACAATACATCAAATCAGCTGAGGACGTAATCAAAAACCATTCAGTCCTTATTTAGATGACAAATGGACTGAGTTAAAGTAGACCTGATCTTAAACGGAATAATTTTATTTATTATTATTATTATTATTATTATTATTATTATTATTATTATTATTATTATTATTATTTTATTATTATATTATTATTTTTTTTGGGGGGGGTGGGGGGTTGGGTTGGGTTGTGTTTTGGAGGAGAGGGGTTACTAGGCTTATCACCGGAGCAAGGTTAGCATCCTGGTCATTTTTTAACCTGTTCCATCCCCACTGCTTTTCTACTCAAAGCTCGTGGCTCCCTGCCAAATTTGGCCATTTCCTCTGCTGTTATCTAGTGATACATTTATTTTTGATGACGCTACTGGAAAGAACTATGTAAAATTTAACAATGATGATGCCCAGGAAGCTTTTCCAAAAAATGTTCAATTGTGGCCATTGGATTGGGAGATATAAAGGCAGCTATGAGGATGATATTTGTTTCACTTGGAGATGGGAGTGTGATCTCCTTATTATACCTTAGCTATGAGTTCAATAGAAATCGCAAATCAAAATGTTATAACAGTGCATGAGACACCCAAGCTTTGATGTGAAGCTGCAGGGAGTGTTAGTTGCGGCCCAGAAGTCCCTTTATATGGTGTTATGGTTTATGACGAGATTGACTTAAGCCTAAAACTCGGAGGCACTATGGTGTTATGGTGGTGTTAAGTCTGAATAATTGATTTGTCATCATGACCTCAGGCTTAAATATTTTCTTCTTCAAATATCTTTGGGGATTGTTCCATCTTTGATATCCCATGAATATGTTTTTTCGCAGAACTTTGTTGGCTTGTCAGTTTCTGATGGCTACATAGCAACCGGTTCTGAAACAAATGAGGTATGTCAAGACGGCAGGATATCTCCCCTTATTTATGTCTGCATGAATGAACACATCTCTATGCTGCACTGATCCTGATATTCTATAAAATCCTTTATCAATTCTATCCCGACTATTGACAATTTTTAATCAGTATACCTGGAGTTCAAAGAGGGTATAATATTAATTATCTTGTAATGTTTGTCATGCAAGATTACCTTGCTGTCTCTAGGCAAATCGGTTTCCAAGTAGCTAAATTTTCTGATCTCATTTCATAACCAATGTGCGATAATTGATGGGCATTTTGCCCCTCTATTAATGTTATGAATGCAGTGCATCCTCTTTGCTGGTGTGGCAGACAACAAAGCACTCATTTGCCTAATTTAAGATTTCTTTAAGTCATTTTGGTTTTCAAGTTGTCAACTAAAGTTAACTCGTGTATCAGAAGTTCTATGAATTTGCTTCAATAACTATTCTAATCTCTTCGCTTACGGCCATGTTTCCTTTTCAACAGGTCTTCATCTACCACAAGGCTTTCCCTATGCCTGCACTATCATTCAAATTCAGTGGGACAGATGTACTTTCTGGCCCTGAAATGGATGATGCGGCACAGTTCATTTCTTCAGTTTGTTGGCGCGGCCAGTCCTCAACCTTGGTCGCTGCAAATTCCACAGGAAATATAAAGATTTTGGAAATGGTCTAATTTTTCCTGGACGGTCCAAAATTTTCACAGAATTCACATCAAGGAAAAGAAACGGAGTTGGAGCAGAAAATGTTGTTAGCTAAAGAATACCGTAGGGGGAGGAGCTTAGCAGCGAGGTAGGCAAATGGATACAGGGAGTCGTGGATTTGTTTGAAATAACAATTTTTGGCATTAGAGATAAATAACTGATGCGGTCTCCGTAAGGTTGAGAATGATCTTGTATAAGGTATTATGTAGATAACATTCCAATAGAAAAAGGGGTATATATCGAGCATTCTTGCATGTTTCTGGCCAAGGAACACAGGATAAGAATTGAACTCGTTCCTCTCCATTAAATTCCAAGCCAAGTTGGATTGATTATCTCATGATCTGATCTGATACGCGTGTTAGAGTTCCCACGAGCACAATGAATTTACTCATGGCTCGGTGAATTTGGGTCCGACCACGAGATTGTTTACGGCTAATTTACATATTATGCCAAACGAGGATTAATACGGTTGCTCCCATGGGAAGCTGTACACATATCTAAATCGATAAGAGCAGTGTGGAGTAATGACCGCCTTGAGTCACTAAAGGAAGATCTGAGGCACCAATGTTGAACGCAAGTCTGAAGATTAGAGAACCCCGGTGGGTCCTCAGTAAGCAATCAAATCAGCTATGGTGATCATGTGAACATTCCTCGTCTCGGCGAAGATCGGTTCATTTTCCACACGAGGGGCAATCTCATCCTGTGTTGGCCGACTCAAGGTCCAAATGAAGAAGATGCTATGTTTTTCATCAGACGCTGCTTGCGAGACTCTCCAGAGGATTTCATCTTCATCTTTTGGTTTGCTCGTGATATATGCGAAACGCGTTATGTCAATATTATCAGCAGGAAGAGGTGAGGATCGAGAATGATCATTTGCGTCCGGGGATCTTGTCCGGCTTATTTTGTAAAGCTGTTTGAATAGGAAAACTTGACTGTGCTCTTGAAGAATTCCATGATGTTTAATTTTTTACCCTAAGACGCAAGGACAAATGATGCGCACAACTAGAGCGAATAAATCAAGGAAAAGGAGGGTAGAAGGGAAATTCAAATCGCAAAAGGAGATCACACAGAACTTCCAAAAGTCTAATCCACCCGAAGCAAGAAAACCGTTATATGACACTCTTAGGTCGAGCACTGCTTTGTACGATGTTGAAGGTAGATAATAAATTCACTAGGAATAAATTCAAATCTCGGAAGAGATGAACTGTCTAAAGTATAATGCTAATGGCTGCTCAAAAAAAAAAAAAAAAAGTATAATCCTAATGCAGAACAAAGAACCCTAATGATTCTTTCTGGTCAAGAACGTCATTTTTGTGCCATGGAAGCTGAAGCTCTATGCCAAACCACGGTTTTGGGCCAACGACATCTCGTATGCGAACAAACATGTTGCGCTCGATAGGGATCACCGTGAACAAATATAATGATACTTTTAATTTGTTTAATTTGTTTCAATGAAAAAATGATAATTCATAATATTTGATGACGCGGTTATTATATCTTGATTTGAGTTGAATATTTTATGTGCATAATGGAAGTGTAACTTTTTTTTTTTCCCTCCATCATTTAAACTTGCTAGAATTTAAGCCAAATTAGAAATTTCGTTAACTTGAATTAATAGAAAGACTTTGTGGATATATACAAAACCTTCAACCATAGGGGAGGGTTTGAGCCAGTCTCACTCTCCTCTCCCTCTTTTGTGGATTTTGTTTGTGTTTTATTGTTCTTATATTATTTTTTTCTTCTCTCTTGATTTAGATTTGATAACTCTCTTCTCCTCATCCAGTTATAAATATGAGAGTTTGAACTATTCCGATTTAATTCTATATATGGGAGCTATCCTCTCTCGATCTAGATTTGGAAATTTAATCAATATGCTTTTGGGGATTCGATATCCCTTTATTTTGTCTATGTATTGCTCTACCTTTAGTTTCAAGGTAATTGCAAGAGCTATGGCGTCTCGCTAAATCATGAAGATTTACTCTTTCACATGGTGAATCTATGTTTGTTTACCTTGTTTTTGTTCTCTCCATATAGCAATAAAGCAGAGAAAAATGCTGTAGTTATTATATGTGCTTCTCATTGACAAAAATACAAGACCCAATGATTAGCTACTCATTAATTTACTTGACTGATATGTATTCATGGAATGAATGTGTGGTTAACCATATTAGTGTTCCGTTGATCCTCCTTACTTTTTTGACTTTGGTTTTGTTTTGTAGTATTATGGGCTTTGCTCTATTTTGATTTGTTTTGTCATGAAGTTTATGTATTTCTCATATGTCCTTTGTAGCAACGAGTATAATTTTCTTTCAACATAAAATAAAATTAATGAAATGATGACATTTGATATTTTCATGGGATAATTGTCTGAAATGTCTTAAACCTATTATATGATGGTTAATTTTATTGGAAACCTTTCAATTGTATCAATGTAGTCATAAATTTTTCAATCTAGTATTAAATATTTTAGCTACGTCAAGTTAATCCTAAAACTTTTGAAATTTTGTCAATTTAGTTATAAACCTATAAAATGGATAATTGGTCGAAGGGATTACATTGACAAATAATCAAAGATTTTATGATTAAATTGGCAAATCATGAAAGGATTTATAACTGAATTAATAAAATTGAAAGGTTTATGACTGAATTGACAACTGTCTAATAAGTTTAAGACTTTTTGCATAATTTTTCCACATTTCCATATATTACTAAATTGAATATTTACCGCAAGTTTAGAGATCATATTAAATAATTTAAAAGTTTAAACATGACATTGCGTATTATGTTAAAATTTAAGGACCACGTTAAATAAATTAAAAGTTAAAAAGAACGTTATTGCACATTGTCCAAAACCCAAGAACCGTTTTCATAATTATCCATTTTCTTAAAGTCACCGCTTACTCACTAATTTCGAGACAATTTCTCAATCTCTATTGACGGATTGAGATGGGCCGGGCTTGTTCTCAGGGAAAGGCCTTGAAGTGGGATTTGCTGTAAAAGCTTATTTTCCATTTACATGTAACGTGTTCAAGCGAAGTTAAAAGCGCTTAACAAATTAGGAAAAATTACTAAAAGTCCCACCAATTTCTGTTGTCGGGTTTGTTGGGCTACCTATACGAAAGAGGCTTTTTATTATTTCCTTTTTTTATTAAGTGGAAAAGTGCTTGTTTGTTGCGTTAAAGCCCCTTCGAAACCTCACATTTCAATTTTTCACCATCAAGAATATAACATTTTGATATGGAAAAATTAGGGAAATTTTGGGGCGACCTTTAACACTAATCTCTACTTCATACGATGTGAACTTTCAATTTTGATCTCCAATCTAAATTTTCTATCACACGCCACATCTATAATTAACACTATCTCTTTGAAGTAGTTAAGGAGTGATATTGACTTTTATCATTTTAGGTTTTTTCTTACAATTTAAAGATATTGATTACACTGTGCAGAAACTATTGCAGGTTGCGGGAAAGTAGGAAGTGAAGAAAGAGGAAATAATTATATTGAGAGAAAATTGAATAAAATTATGCATAGATCAGTTCTAAGTTGTTGACCCCACCAAAAATAAAGAAAACGAAGAATAAGCTATTTCTTGACTTGTATTGAGTAATCAACCGCCTTATTTGATGACCACATACCGTTTTTTGCTTCATGTGCATGTAGTGCGTGCATTGCATTTTTGTATATGTATATTTTAAGATTTCTGGGTTTTAATATACAAAATATCACACTTCTAATTTTAGAAGATAGCAAAAAGTCAATAATAATAAGTTTTGTTATTGTTACCGTAATTCTTCTTTTGTGTGGTTTTTTTTTTTTTTTTTAAAGAAGAAACACAATCCTGCAGTTTCCATAAAAACGGCATGTAGGTATCTATCTTTACTAGCATGATATTCAATAGGACTCCTCCCTTTGAAGGTAGTGCATTAAAAACCTTACCTAATAAGTATCTAGCATTTATTTTAGGTTATTAAATGGTTTTCTCCTAAAATTCTGTCATTCAGTTTCCTTGATAAGGATTAATACCTAACATGCAAAATTCGAGGGGGCATTGATAAATAAGTCACATGAGTAAATTAATTTGGTGAAAGAATAGGACTATCATGGAATCAAATATGCAGCAACCCTTAATTGTCCTTGTAAACATGTAAAATTGGACTATCTTCCACTCATGTAAAATGGGAAATTTTTATTAAAAAGAAACAAAGGAAAGGGGAGTGCCTAAAAAGGAAGATTTTCATTTTCCATATTAGTCGAAATTTCACAATCAATTCAAAGGATTGAAAGAGTCGACATATCACATATTATCAAGTCATCTTTGATGGTAAGGAGAAGAAAATTATCTTTCTTTTAACTTTTACCTCTCTCTCTTTTCATTTTTTATTTATTTTCCCCCAATTAATGAACCATGTAAAATACGAGCAGTGACAAAACTAAAACCTCGAAAGGAAAAAATAAACAAGAACTCTTCAATTTTTTTTTTGGACGAAAAAACTCTTCAATTTGGCCGGCAGGTTATTAGACAGAAAGAGAGAAAACAAACAGAAAAATTTAATCCCGCAATTTTTTACGTCAAGGAAAAATGAATAAAAAGAAGAAGAAAAAGTCCATCTATTTTTGCTGCTCTGGGAAGTCGCAGTGGTTTTTTTCTTTTTTTTGGTAAGGTGCATTGGTTATTACCTTAATTTCCTCTAAAGTCGCAGCATTTTCACTCTATTTAAGGACATGGATGTCTGAACTCCGACCTTCACGTCTCTCTCTTGAAATCTGAAGAGAGAGAGAGAGAGAGAGAGAGAGAGAACAGAGAGCGAGAGAGAGAGAGAGAAAGAAGAAAAGAAGACGAGATCTGATCATTCTCAGCTCAGGTACTTTGCCTAAACTGGGAATTTTCGTGGACCCTTTTCAAAAGGGGCTGTTTTTCGATTCTCCATCTACTTCCTGTCAATCATTTCCTGGTTTTTTTTGGGTGCCTTCTGGGTCTAGATTCTCCACCAACTGCTCAAAGATTCAGATTTTCTTCTGGGTATTTAATTGCTGCCTTCTTGAGAAGATTCGTGATTTCAAGATTGATTTTTTTCCCTGCTGCTGCCTCTTCTGGATTTCAATTTGCATGGGCAGCGACTTTCGGCCCGGATTGTGTTTTGACGGTTCTGATGCTTGAGAACGTGTTTTTCGCCATTAGTTTCCTCTGTCCTGTCTGATTTTGACTGATCGAAATGCTGGATGAAGGCGCATATGGGGCCAATTCTCAAATCCATAGCTAATCTACCTATGTGTCGCTCTTTATGCATGTTGTAAAAACCTGCCAGGAGATTGCATCTGGAACTTCGATGCAATGATCTGATCATTGCTCATATGAAACTAATTTTCCCTTGGTTAATCTGGGTTCTTTTTCTCCATTCAGTACAAGGAGGAAAAGAAAAATGGCTATTGAGATTGCGGGATTTGAGATGGCCCCGGCACCCATGGAGACTCCGTATGAGAAGGATAATGGGCAATTTGATAAGGGCACAAAGCTCGGTGAGGCCGTGACGTTCGGCTCGCACGAGGAGAAGCCCATTTTGGGGGAAGGTAACCAGGTTTCGGAAGTGAATTTTCCGAAGGATGCTGTCGATGAATGGCCCGCGCCTAAACGGATCCACACTTTCTATATCATGAAGTTTCGCTCTTATGAGGACCCATCCATCAAAGTCAAAATCGAGCAGGCTGATAAAGAGATTCAGCGGAGGAATCAGGCCAAGTTCCAGATCACTGACGCATTGAGGGAGAAGAGGGTAATCAGAAAATTTGTGCATTTTGTTTTGATAAATACACGTTTGTTTAGCTATGACTCTCTTTACCATGAGTTTGATGATAAAAAATACGCTATATTTGTTTTTGGCCATTAAACTAATCTTGATTTGATGTGTTCTCAATTCTTTTTGAGAATATGAGAGGTCGATTTCATTCTTCGGTTAATACTCTTTATGCAAGCGAAACTCTCACCGCTAATTTCACTCTTAGCAGTAAGTGTCTATTCACGAAATGTATACAGATTTCTGTTTTTCTGTATATCAAATTACTGTTGTTATGCAACATCAGTTTTCCATTATTAGGCCACCACTTAGTTTTTGCTTTCCGTGCCATGTGTCTCTTTTATTAGTTGATATTTCCACTAATTTCCTGCACTTGTTTGATTGTGGAGGAAAGTGAAAGTACTGTGCTGAGGTACCATAATAGAAGATGAAATAGATGCTGTGTGAATGCATTTGGTTGCAGTCATTTGATATTTGTTTCCACTATGCAGTCAGAGAGGTCAGACCTGATTGCTCAATTGAGAGCTCTGGGGGAGGAGAATAGGACCTTTCATAGTATTCTGGACGAGAAGAAAAAGGATATGGAGCCCCTGCACGAGGCACTGGGCAAGCTTCGCCATGCAAACACCGGTGGTCGAGGAAGTGGCTTGTGCTCCTCTGAGGAAGAACTTAATCAGCTTGTAGGTTTCAACTTAAGTTTTTATCCCTGCACTCTCTATAATGCTGAAGTTGATAAGTTTGTTATTTTGCTCTTTTCTATCTGCTTAGTGAGGTTGCTTATTGCAGATCCAGAGCTTGAATTACCACATCCAGCATGAGAGTATCCCATTAACAGAGGAGAAGCAAATTCTGCGGGAGATTAAGCAGCTTGAGGGGACTCGGGAGAAAGTCATTGCAAATGCTGCAATGAAGGCAGAGGTTCAAAAGTCAGTTGGAGAGAAAGAAGCCATTCAAGACCGAGTCAAAGTAACTCATTCGAAGTCAAAATTAATTATTCGATATGCTCTTTTGAAGCTTTCCATTCATTATTAGATGCAGACATTGTGCACTGTTAAGTGATGCACACTAATAATCTGTGATATCATGTGGATCCAGCTAATAGGTGCTGGTCTGGACGAGGTTCGGAAAGATCAGCAGGCGGTTAAGGCAAAAATTAAGGTTCTTAAGGAAGAGCTGGAGGCAATAGATGCGGAAATCAAGTCTTTGCAAGATGAGTTGTCAACTGTTATCCAGAAGAAGGATAAGGCATACGAAACTATCTACGAAATGAGGAGAAAGCGTGATGAAGTGGTACAGTTTTTTTCCCTTCATTCCTTTTTGCGGCATTGAGTTATTCTGGTTGCAGAATCATAAAAAGCAGTGCGTTATATATGTCTCTTCTGGGGTGAAGTTACCAATAAATGAAAAATTTGAAAGCTGGTTATGCTGAAAATTCACTCATGGGAGGCTGGGAAACTAAAAAGGTTTTACAAGGCTTACTCTTTAAGCTAAGCTCTAGATCGTCAATCTTGCAATCTACTGTTGATAGACATTGTAGTGGCATTTGCATAAATGCAGCTCTCTAATTTGCCTCTAAATGTGTATTTGCTGAAGGCATGTTATCCAGGTTACTCAGCATTATCTTGGAATTTATTTCTAAGGAATGCAGCATTATCTCAGAATACTTCTTTATCAGTGCTGCTTGTTTGTCATTTTCCTGCCAGCTTTTACATTGCTGTGAAATACTTGTTGAGTGAGGAAGACTCTAATAAATTTGTTATTTAATGTACTCAAATTGGTAGATATTGTTTGCCTGTATTGGTAGGAGATGAAGATACCGATATTAGTTAAATATGGTGTTTTGTCAGATAAAGTAAGGCTGCGATTGTCAGTGAATAGTACTGCAATTGTAATGGTAAGGTGCAGGTTGTGACCTCTTCTGCATAGTAAACTCAGGAGAGCTTGACATTACCATAGTTTACCTAATCACTTGACAATATGGCGGCTCTGAATATGCATCCTGCTTTTACCTTGTGCATGTCGGTCAGTTCTTTCTACACAACTGATCTTTAAGGGGAAAAAGGGTAGTAAAATGTAGCCTTGGATTTGGCAGATCTATCAGTGAGCCAAAAATCAGGCCAGAAATTGTTATATAATGTATTCTTACTTAGTTAAAGTGTACAACTTACATACATTTACTGCTCTTTTCCAGAATGCCAATTTTTACCGTAATCGTACCCTCTTGAACCAAGTCAAAGAGCTTGCAGCGAGGAGAGATGTCAGAGCTATTGAAGAAATAACTCATTCTGAGGTCTGTTAGTTTGGCTGCTGATGCTATTAGAAAGTCAAAGAGATAATTGCTGTTCTATGTAAGCATATCTTACTTCTTTGCTTTTATCATTTTGTTGTTTAGGTTGAGGGGTTCTTTGCTCTCTGGAACGGTCCCAGAAGTTTCAGGGAGGATTATGAGAAAAGAATCGCATCATCTCTGGATTTTAGACAGATGAGTAAAGATGGACGAACAAAGTCCCCTGACGAGAAGCCAGTGGCTGCAGTGGGAGATTCAGTATCCTCGGAAACAGAGACGGTAGTCAAGACCAGTGCAAAAAGGCAGCAAAGGAGGATCCCAAGTCAACGGTGCAGCACAATACTGCTCCTGTGCAAAAGGTCCAGAAAGACACTGTTTCGAAAGCCCAGAAAGAGACTGTTACGAAAGCCCAGAAAGAGACTGTTACGAAAGCCCAGATAGAGACTGTTACTAAAGTAAAGGATATTGAAACCACACCCGAGCATCATGAACTAGCTGAGAAGGAGAATGCTGATGCACAGAAACCTCCAAAGGCCACACCACCGGTGGTTACTGAGGTCGATCCTGTGAAGCTGAAAGAGATGAAAAGAGAGGAGGAGATTGCTAAAGCTAAGCAGGCTATGGAGAGGAAGAAGAAGCTGGCGGAGAAAAATGCTGCCAAAGCAGCTATTAAAGCACAAAAGGAAGCTGAAAAGAAACTCAAGGAAACTATTGACTTCCTCTGCTCTGATATATTACTGCAGATATTACTTAGAGGTTAGGATTGACTGGTTTTTTTTTGGGTATGTTCAGGAACGGGAAAGGAAGGCAAGGAAGAAAGCTGCTGCATCTACTCCCGCTACTGATTCGGATGAAGCGGCTCAATTACCTGAAGAATCTGTAGAAAATGAGAAGGTGGATTCAGGTGTCGAGGCTGTTCTTCCTGCGAAGGAGAAGCCCATCAAGGAGAATCCGGTCAGAAACAGGATCCGTCCAAAAGGTGGTGCAGAATCGCTCCCGAAGGCAATACTCAAGAGGAAGAAGTCGAGCAACTATTGGATTTATGTTGCTCCGGTTGCTCTCGCAGTTGTTCTATTGCTACTAGTGTTAGGATACTACTATACTTACTGAAGTAGCGATACCGCTAGCAAGTATAGTGATGGACATCCGGTTTCATAGATCTGTAGTAGCAACTTTGAGGTAATTTTGTTTGTCCCCCTGGGGGATCGACTAGAATGTCATAACCGCCGAGCGACTCAGTCTCTTCAAATTTTGACTATAGTGGACTATACCCGTTTCTGTGAAATCGCTCCCCGTTTTCAGGCAACTTTTAGTTGTTGAAGACCATGTTGTATGTACCTTTTGTTGACATTTTGCTGGTGATTTGGTAGTGCAAGTACTGGACTGCCTGTGAATTTCCTTACGTTTTGTGGGTTGCAGTCTTGTTTTGAACGTGTCCCCCCACAGGGCGATGAGTTCTCAGCTTCTTTGCGTGCATGATTGTGATTCATGACGGTGCCTTCTCTGTGGTTTGCAATTGGGCGTTCTTTTTTGTATATCCGTTTTGAGGAGGGATACTTAGGCTCCCCTGGTACAGAGATACGCATTTTCGTCAGGTGGGGGGCAACCCCAGGTTCCTCCGCTTCCGTGGGTGAGTGTGTAACTAAGTTTTCTCCCTGTTTGGAGAGATGAGATGATGGAGTGCACCCGGTATCCCACTTCAGAGCAATTAGTTTGGCAGGGACTGGGTAATATCTGCAGCGCCCAAGTTTTCCAACCCCATTTGAAGTCCCCCATCAAACCTCATGTCTTACTTTCTGAATATACGGTAACCATGAATTTTCACTAATTAAAGAGGACAATGATATATTAGTTACGACCAAGGAAATGATGATCCCGTTAGCTACACTTTAGTACTGCTTCCTACCCACAAACAGATGGACAAGTTGAGGGAGTTACACAAACATTAGAGGATATGCTAATAGCTTATTTAATGGTTTTCTAGGTAGTTGGCATGCTTAACTACCACTTGCAGAGTTTGCCTACAATAACAGCTTTAAGGCTAATATTGGTATGGCTCCCTTTAGTCTCGCAGCTAGTACAATATTGGGATCAAGCCTTTTTATTCGGAGTAAGCTCCTTCACCAGCTTTTGTAGCAGTAGGTAATTCCCCTTTAGCCAGTAGGACAAATGCCGACGCAGATTCGTTTTCAGATTCAAGATAGGGCACGCCCATGGACCAGGCATGGCGGGATAAAGCAACAAGCAGCAAGGGATTGGCTCCGTCCTTCCTTCGATGGAGGCTGATTCTTCTAGACGCCTATGGCCCTATGCACAAGAAGAAGAGAACTATAAGCTGCATGTCTATATAAGTAAATCTCTCTTCATCGTCATCTATTAGAAAAAAAAATGGAAAAAAGAGCATTGTGGTAAGTAATTCACAATTATGGGGAAAATTATCCAAAAATTTCTAAACTTATTATACTTTTGCCAATTTAGTCATAAACCTTTTAACTTTGTTAATTAAGTCTTAAACATTTTCACTTCTTGTCGATTCAGTAAATTAGTCGGAAAATGTTGATGTGGATGTCGACGGTGCCACGTAGGACTGTCGACACTAATATGGACAATTTTTTATAATATTTTAATATTTTATAGAAATTTTTAATATTTTTTAGAATTTTTTAAAATTTTATTATTTTTTTCCTTCTTTTTTTTTGGTTTTTTCCTTGGCCTTTTCCGGTGGTTGGCCATCGGCCATAGTCGGCCGACTGGCCTCACTCGCCATAGGTGAGGCCTAGTCGGGCGAGGGGAGCGTTCGCTCAGGCACGACCCAGCAAGGGTTGCTTGGGCGAGGTTGACCCTCCCCCAGGCCAAGGCGGCCTCGGCGAGGGTCGGCCGGCGAGGCTTACCAGGCCCCCGGTGAGGGCCGACCTCGCCAAATTTGGCGAGGGAGCCCTTGCCGAGGCTCGCTCTCGCCGGGCGAGCATCAGCTTGTGGCTGGTGGCCAGCTATCACCCGCTCGGCCAGGGGCGAGGCTGACACTTGCTTGGGCAAGGGCAAGCCTCGATGAGGGCTCCCCTCGCTAGGGCCAGAGCGACCTCGCCCAGCCGACGCTCGGCAAGGCCGCCTTGCCCTAGGGGAGGGTTGGCCTCGCCCAAGCGATCCTTGTCGGGTTATGCTTGGGTGAGGGCTCCCCTCACTGGTGCTCCTCCTCACCTAGTCGGGCCTTGCCTATGGCGGGTGAAGCCAACTGACTGGCTGTGGTCAGCCACTGGAAAAGGCCAAGGAAAAAGCCAAAAAAAAAAAAAAGAAGGAAAAAAATAGAAAAAAATTCAAAAATATTAAAATATTATTAAAAATTGTTCACGTTAGTGCCGATAGTCCTACGTGGCACTGCCAATGTCCACGTCAGCATTTTCCGACCAAAATTGGCTGGATGGACTGAATTGGCAAGAAATAGAAAGGTTCAGGACTTAATTGGCAAAGTTAAAATGTTTAGAACTGAATTGACAAACGTGCAATAGGTTTAGGACTTTTTGGACAATTTTCCCCACAATTATGTCCCTATATAAATAAGATCTTTTGGATTTTGATATACAAAGAATTGATTAATAATTTCCATCGCAAATTTTTTTCCAAAACACTCAAAGCTAGAAATTGAGAGGATTCAAGGATTGGAACTCTCACCCCTAACGCGAGAGAGAGAGAGAGAACGAATGGCGAAAACGCCATGCGGCCCGGGCCCAGGAAGACCGATCTTACAGGCCCGGCCCAACTCCGCCTTCTCCTTCAACGTCTTCCTTCCAAAATTCAAAATTCCATCGACGCTCTCTCCTCTTCCCTCTGCGATAATCGACCCCAACACTTTTTCAAATTCTCTCTCTCTCTCTCTATCTCTTCTATCTCTGCATCTGCTTCCTCCATGGCGGCCACCAACACCTCCCTCACCACACCCACCAAGACTCCCTCTTCGCAGTCCGCTCACCCCAAGCGGTCCCTCCACAACCCCGACCCGTCCGCCTCTCGCTTCGAGGCCTACAACCGCCTCCAGGCGGCCGCCGTCGCGTTCGGCGAGAAGCTCCCGATTCCCGAGATAGTCGCCCTGGGCGGCCAGTCCGACGGCAAGAGCTCCCTCCTCGAGGCGCTGCTCGGGTTCCGATTCAACGTCCGCGAGGTCGAAATGGGGACCCGCAGGCCCCTCATCCTGCAAATGGTGCATGATCCCTCGGCGCTCGAGCCGCGCTGCCGATTCCAGGTCTAGTTTTTTTCGGATGAATTGCTTACTCGGTCTAGACTTAGCGTGAGTTCCGGTCATGGTGAAATGAATCTGGGCAATATCTTTTCTAAATTTTCGTTGAAATGTCAGATATATAATTTGGGCTGGTTTTGTTGGTAATGCATTCGAAATGAGCTTACAGCGGCTACTGTCGTGTAAGTTGGTTGCGGGGGGGGTGGGGTGGTTGAGCAACTTTTGATCTCAGGATGCAGTTCTACTAATTGGGCTAATGTGTGGATGTTAAATTTACAAACACGTTGTGCTCACATAAAGTGAAGAGGAATCTGCGCATTTTTCTTGTGCATGGTCATCTTCTGAGTTCAAGAATGTGTATCAGTCTTGGATGCGTAACTACATATTTATTCACATTAAAGGGGTTGCAGTGGCTATTGTGTGATTTTACTGAATTTCTCCAAATGTGTGGTGGCAGGAGGAGGATTCTGAAGAGTATGGAAGCCCAGTTGTTTCATCATCTACCATTGCGGACATTATAAAATCTCGAACGGTAGCACTCTTGAAGAAGACAAAGACCGCAGTGTCATCTAACCCAATTGTGATGAGAACCGAATATGCTCATTGTCCAAATCTCACAATTATTGACACCCCTGGTTTTGTTCTTAAGGTTAGTCGATTTTGTCAGGGATAGGACAGCTTAACCATGCCAAAGATTGCAAATAAAACAATTATAGGATTTTGCATGAAATTCCTGAACTTCGCTGCAGGCAAAGAAGGGAGAGCCGGAGAGCACCCCTGATGAGATTCTTCAAATGGTTAAGTCATTGGCTAGTCCTCCTCATAGAATTCTTGTGTTCCTTCAACAAAGTAGTGTTGAATGGTGCTCATCATTGTGGTTGGATGCAATTCGTGAAATTGACCCATCTTTCAGAAGGACAGTGATTGTTGTCTCAAAATTTGATAATCGTCTCAAGGTATGTGACCGCATTATTTTCCACCTCCAGCCTTGTTTGCACAGTTAAAGTAAGATAAATGATTAACTAAGAATGAATTGAGAAATTATGAAAGCAGTATAAATTGAAACCATGAAAAATTGCAGTTGCTTTGCCAAAGGTTATCCGCTCGTGCATGTTACAAGTCAGAAACCTGTCGACCTCATGATTAGTCATTTTGTTCCTTCATGTGTACTATTAGTTGATGTATTTTGAGGAGAATTCCGTGAAATGGAAAATTTCTAGGATGCTTAGATATGACATTTTAGCTATAAAATGAATCAGGAGTTTAGTGACCGGTGGGAGGTGGACAGATATTTGAGTGCTAGTGGATATCTTGGAGAAAATACACGTCCATTTTTTGTTGCCCTGCCAAAGGATAGGACCACAGTTTCAAATGAGGAATTTCGTCGGCAAATTTCCCGAGTGGATGAAGAGGTCTTGCGTCATTTACGTGAAGGCATCAAGGGAGGATTTGATGAAGAAAAGTTCAAGACCCACATTGGGTTTGGTTGTTTGAGAGAGTACTTGGAATTCGAGCTTCAGAAGAGATACAAAGAAGCCGCGCCTGCAACCCTTGCTTTGCTTGAGCAGCGTTGCAATGAAGTTACGAGTGATCTATCTAGGATGGACTCAAAGATACAAGCAACTTCTGATGTCACTCATCTGAGGAGGTCTGCAATGATATATGCTGCTTCTATCAGCAATCACGTGGTGAGCATATATGAAACTCCCAACTCTCTTAAAACTTTTTTTTGAAAAGCATCTTGATAAAGACTGATGAATTCACTCTGTTCTTTCGCTATTAACAAATTTTTATATACCCAAATTGTCAATTTTCTATTGACAATGGCGGGTGATTTATTTCCGTGCTTAATTTTCCTTTACTTCATTAGTTTACTGGTCAAATCGATGATACAATGATTTTTAATTGTTGAAGGGAGCTTTGCTTGATGGAGCAGCAGATCCTGCACCAGAGCAATGGGGCAAAACAACCATTGAGGAGCAGTCACAGAGTGGTGTGGGAAGTTGGCCTGGTGTCACAGCAGATATCAGACCTGCCAATGCTAATCTTCGGCTTTATGGAGGAGCTGCATTTGAGAGAGTCATGCATGAATTTAGATGTGCAGCTTATTCTATTGAATGCCCTCCGCTGTCAAGGGAGAAGGTATGCATCAGGATAGATGGATATAGTGTGCACTAAGATCATCGAGCATCCTGGACACGAAGTTTAAAATGAACTCGATAAGGATAAACTATAAAGTATCTTAACTTGTTGCAGGTGGCGAATATATTGCTCGCCCATGCTGGACGAGGCAGGGGCAGAGGACTGACGGAAGCAGCTGCAGAGATTGCTCGTGCTGCTGCTCGCTCATGGCTTGCTCCTATGCTGGAAACTGCTTGTGAAAGGCTTGCCTTTGTTTTATTGAATCTGTTTGATATTGCTCTTGAGAGAAATCGTGGCCATGACTCAGACTGTAAGAAGCTATTCTGTTTTCATTTTTAAGCTAGAATTATAATGAAACCTTTGAGAAGCTAGAATTGACAACAACTTGGCATGTTCACCGAAGCAAATATTAGTGAATTTGAAAATGACATGAATCCAAAATTAACCAAATTTTTAGCACATTTGATATTAACTATAATGTTTGGCAATGAAACAAATTGACGAGAATTTGTAACCTGGACTTGACATCTGAACACCAATTGAAAGTCCTCCTGTGGTGCTCTTTTTTTCTAGAGCTATGTAGAATTGCTCTTAGAAAGATATATAGCAAATCTTATATTTTCTTTGTTTTCCCCTTTTAGCTTGAAAATCTAAGAAAACAAGGGGTGGTCCTTTTGTTTTTCTAGTTTTTTTCTCACACAACTTAAATATAAGTCTTCCTTTTCTTTTTACCTCCCCTATTTAGATTTTGTCAATTAGGCTTTGCATATGGTATACTGCAAGAGAAAGTTGTTGGCCATTTTTGGTTGTATTGCTACTTGCACACATCCTAGTCCTAAGTGATTGCATCTTAACTGTGCACTAGTTGGTAAGTGTAGTTACTAAGTTATGTATGGAGTTGGGATGTTATAGCACCTTGGACAATAAATAAAAGTCCAACATCTTTCATGACTTCCATTTACATTTATGTCTGAGTGAAACTTGACTTCTAAGATTGTGTGGCCTTTATCTGATTCAGCAAATAGTGGGAAAGATGGAAATATGGAGGGATATGTTGGCTTCCATGCTGCTTTAAGGCGTGCTTACTATCGCTTTATAAAGGATATTTCCAAACAGTGCAAGGAATTAGTTCAACATCACCTCGATTCAGTTACAAGCTCATATTCAGAGGTCTGTTATGAAAACGACTTCCAATGTGGCTTTGGCTCAAGTGGGATGTCATTTTCTAAACTAAACCAGGGTTCAGTTTCACTATTTCTTGAGTTATCTGAAAAGGGGGCAGCACCCCGTGAGGAGACAATGAGAGATCAAGAGAATGTACCTCCTGAAAAGAGCACATCAGAAATCACCCCAGGGAAAGGCACGGATGGGAGAGAAACTCTTCGAGAAAGCCAAATGACCATTCCTGAAACTCCATCACCTGATCAATTATGTGATATGGCCATTAATGTGATCAAGAAGGAAGCAGGAAACTATGTAGAGGCTGGGCCAAGAAAACGAAATTCAAGAATAACAGGCAATAGCAGACAAATGGAGCACTTAAGAGTTCAAAATGGAGGAATTTTATTTGGCAATGGTGATGCATGTTCAAAACCAGGGTCGGCTTACTCCGAAATCTGTTCATCTGCTGCCCAGCATTTTGCACGGATCCGTGAAGTCCTCGTTGAGCGAAGTGTGACATCAGCCCTGAACTCTGGATTTTTGACCCCTTGGTAAGCTTTTAAAGGCTGATGAAATAAGCTAGAGTGTGTATTCTCTCTATCAGTACTAAATTCAACTAAAAGCGGACTAATTTTGTGTTGTCTTAGACCTGGTCAGTGCATTCAACCCTGCAAATAATCTTTGTTTCAAAATGGCTCTAAATAGTAGAATCATCAGTTTTTGGGCAGTGTTTTTTCCATGCATCTTGGTATCTGCAGCATCGGAAGCTCCCCCGTAACAAGCTGTTTTTTGGTCTCACACTACCTCTCTCGTTAGCTCTTTCATTTTATTTTAGTTATCTGGATATCATTATGTCCACCTACTTAAGGTCAATCTTCTTTTCACACTAGCACCTCTTCAACTCTAAAATTATTTAACTGACTTAATCTATCTTAACTAATAATTTACTTTTTAGGAGGTTCCTGAGTTTACCAACCATGTGAACTTTCCATTCAAATGATGAGCAATATAATTGCATGTCCCCCTTTTCTGATTTCATTTATGATTCGAATTGACAACTGATTATCTGTTATGCTGTTTGTTCTCATAGCCAGGAGAGGCTTGTGGTGTCACTGGGGTTGGATTTGTTTGCTGTGAATGATGAGAAATTCATGGACATGTTTGTGGCACCTGGTGCTATTGATGATCTGCAGAATGAAAGACAGTCTCTTCAGAAACGTCAGAAAATTCTGCAGTCTTGCTTGAATGAATTCAAGACAGTGGCCCGGACACTCTGATAATCTCCAACTGTTCTGTTTTCTGCTTTCCTGTTCAGGAGAGTGACTTCATATTGCACTTAGGAATGGCTTCACCTCTGGTGAAACAACGAAAGTTTTAGGCATTTAGTCAACTTTCCCCAGGATTTTCTTACCATTCTTGCACCATCATGTGAACTATTCACCAGTCATTTGCACTTCACAGGTTGGTATGAGTTGTATATAGGGAGGTATGCTTTCTGACATGCCACACTTTCCTGGGTTGAGGAACCAGATCATTTTGAAATGGGCTGAGCAGTGTGGGCACAGCGCACCTCTTGGCTTGTTCATCAGTGGGTGAATATACTTAATGACATGACAAGTTGACGAGCTTTTTCACAATTCAAATGGTTATGGACGTTCTTTTGGCATGTTTTTGAAGTCAATAG
The DNA here is from genome assembly GCF_016545825.1 of Eucalyptus grandis. NCBI lineage: Eukaryota > Viridiplantae > Streptophyta > Magnoliopsida > Myrtales > Myrtaceae > Eucalyptus > Eucalyptus grandis. Next base: position 44,030,669 of record NC_052617.1, on the reverse strand, counting down.
GAGTCAATGATAGAAGTAGCACGTACAAGGCCACAATCAACCTGACTAACTCCCACGTACAAAGCTAATATGACAACAGTGACTTTTCATTGCATAGAAATTTTGGTCGACAAAGTACAAATTGGAGGCAAAATCAGTATGGTTTTGCCTTGTAAGCTTTAGATTAAAAGAACTTGTATATGAAAGGGTATGCAGCAATTAACTGTGTTATGGTATTGAATTTGAAATGCAGAAACTGCATATGACATTGTGGTTAAGTTGTTTCCTTCAGCTGACATTGTTAACGCAAGTCAAGAAGCAGAAATTATATTCTATAGCCTGAGTTGACAGTCTCGAGCCCCATGAACCCCATGATTTGAGCTGCAATGCAAGTGGTTACATTGTTTTCAAGCCAAAGCATGTGCTCGACTTTAGCTTTGAGCTGCTGCATTGTCAGTCGGTAAGTTTGAGGACGGCAGATCTTACCATATTCTTTGTTAAAAGCTCTCGGCATAGTAATAAGAAATTCGATTTTATTAACAAATTTTTGCTGATGAAGCCGGCCGACAAAGATTAGTTGTTATTCTGCAGCATTATTTTCTTAAAGAATGTGTAATCAGTATTGTATAATCATCTGGGCGGACTTTGATAAGCACAATGCTATGCAGTATGCACCACGCCGAGGGAAATAACTTTCATTCAATGAATCCTTGCGTGGAAGGATGAAAATGAGTAGCGGTCTTCTTCTTCTTCTTCTTTTATTATTTTATTATTATTATTATTATTATTATTATTATTATTTCTATTGGTTCTCTTTCCAGTCACTTGATTGAGATCGATAAAGTTGGAATCAATTCCGACCTCAAGTTCTGTTATTAAGACCTCCAATGTGACCATTAATTAGGCTATATCCTCACTATCTTGAAAATGTATGGATTGGAAAATGGGTTTGACGTTTCTTCTTGAACTTTGTTTCTTTTGAGAAGTTTCACTTTATTTTATCAAGAAACAGCGTGTTGCTCAGCCGTACTAATTGATAATGCGGCTTGTCAAGTTCTTACATGAAATCTTATGGTATTAGTGGACGGCAAGAATAGCTATCCAATAGCTTATTATGTGACGACCTTCTTGAGAATGCGACTCTTTGTCCTTGAACAATTCCCTTCTGAGTTCACTGAAGAGCAAAAAGGGGTAAAAAGAGAAGTCAATTCTACTCTAATTTATTTCCTTTCTCTTTTAGCGTATGCCATTAGAGAAGTTCCCGTTCAACCCTGTATTAATTGCGTCGTCTTCGAGTGGTTGTGAATAAATGAAATTGGCCAATCGGTCCCTCCCCTCATTCTCTCTTCTGCTCTGTCCTTTTCCCTTTTGATGTACTGGACAAGAGAAATGGATGCTCTTCTTTTGCTTCTCTTATGTTGTTTTACTGCTTATGAAGCAAACTTATCCCAAGCTTGACAAAAGATTGCTCCTTTTTACTGGGTCTAATTTTGTTTGATGGATTAAGTGCTCGATTGGTAGGGCATGGTAATGTCCAGTCAGCCAAACAAGCACATACTGAGATGCAGGGTAGGCTCTGAGGTCAATGAAATGAATGACACAGACAACAATGTTGATTCCTTTCCCAAGGAGTCAAGGACCATCTTAGTCTGCCCACCTGTTTCGCCCTGTCTGATCCACAAGTGCCTCGGTGCATTTTCTTGCAACCTCCTTTGAACACCTCCCCCTCTCCCTCTCATCCAAAAAAGTTTAGTGTTGGGCGGGTCAGGGGTGAGAGAAAGACAACAAAGTAAGGGGGGGAAATGAAATCAGTTGTCCCTCGTGTTCTTGTCCACAATTTAAAATTGTCCTTATACTTGTTTCTTTTTTTTCCAAAGTCGTTCCTATGCTTTTTGAAACGCGTCATTGTTAGACCTTCCGTTATACTTTTTTATTGCTAGTCGATATTTACAAAGGTGGACCAACGGATGGCTGACTTAGAAGTCGGGAGTATACGCCTTCTATTATGACTCGCAAGATATGTAACGTGGCTTCGTCACATTAGCCAACAGGAAGGGGAGAAAGAGAGATTTGGAGCTTCTGGACATGGCGGCTAGAGCCTCTTCAAGCTCGGCACCATGACGGGAGGAGCTTCTTTAAACACGCAGCCATGGTCACTTGAACTCCGTGGAGCTTGATAATGGCGGCTAGAGCTTCATTGAACTTGCGGCCACGGCTTTGGAGTTTTGTGGAGCCTGTGGCCACGGCTGCTTGAGCTTCTTCTCGTGTTTTATGGCTCTTCGAGGTTTTGCATTGGCGGGGTGCTAAATTATGTGGGTTTTTTTGTTGGATTTCGTAGGGTTTAAGTGAAAGAAGATGATGATGATCATGATCATGATGATGGTTGCACATAGAGAAGAAAAAAAAAACCAATTTAAAATAACATACTTCTAACAACGTTTACAAATTTCTAACAATTTTAAGTTACCTAATCAGAAATAATCAGTAAAACCTATTAAAAAGTATAAGATGATTTTGAAAAAAAAAAAAAAAGGGTAGACGGACAGATTTGAATTTTAAACTACAATAAAGGGATCAATAATGATATTTCGCAAGAGAATTGGTAAACTACATTCAAAATATGCACTTCTCACTTTTGAAAAAGTCATGTTGCATGAGCTCATCATACATTGGACTTTGGGAAAAAGTTAACCGCACGATGAGAAACATTTGCCGTCCATTTTAGTGGGGATTTCTTTATGAGTTTGCTGTTTCTTGAAGCGCAGCTCTCCTACCTTTTATCTACTTGGTTCCTATAAAACCTCGTTTTCACCGCGCAATGATCTCCTCTGTTTCTGTCTCTCTCATTGGCAAAGCACCTTAAGCCTCGCGAGAGAGAACATCGATCCATGTAGAATATAAAGCTCCAATCCGTAAGCTCCTTGAGCCATTGTCAAATCACCATGAGTTGCACCAACAATAGGGCGGCGCGGAATTCTGCCCAACCGCTCACCCCGAAACTCATCACCGACTCGTCCCCGACAACCTTTGTCCAAGCAGACACCACCACCTTTAAGCAAGTAGTGCAAATGCTCACTGGGTCGTCCGAAACAGCGAGACAAGCTTCGACCATGATCCAAGATCCAACGCCGCCTCCTTCGAGAAGCGTGAAACCTCCTACGACAAGTAGTCCTACAAAGCAAGGCAACAAGCTGTACGAGAGGAGGAACAACCACCTCGGGAACTGGGACATCATGGACGCTGTAGTTCCCGGTAACTCATCTCAGAAAATTCCCCGGTTCTTGTCGCCCAGATGTAATGGGGAGATGTCGCCAAGCGCACTGGATTTTCCGAATAAGCTTGTGCTTAGCCCTGTCACACCTTTGAGGGAAGACCCCTTTCGCAAGTCTTCTTCTCCTTCGGGAGGTTTGTCCAAGGAGGAGAAGGCTGTAGCTGCTAAGGGGTTTTATTTGCGCCCGTCGCCAATAAACTCTCCCCGAGACGCAGAACCAAAGCTTTTGCAGCTCTTCCCTACAACTTCAGGTGCTAGTTCTTTCAGAGAGAGATGAAGAGACACGACATCCAGTGCCATTTTATGGTTCTAGCCAAAGAACAGGAAAGGAATGATCATGCTCTCTCTCTTTCTCTCTCTCTCTCTCTCGCTATATACTAACTTTGTATCTGAAAAAATTTGTGGTATGGACGAGTGATTTCTGAAGGACTTTTGAGGAAATGTGAAGGATGCATTAAGTTATACTGTCTCAGCAGGTTTAACCGTCTGTCTTCACCTGTTTTATTAGACAAGCAAACTTCACTGTCGATTGCTTCTTCATGAAATGATAGCTTCATCTCATATCATAAATTTCATGGTTAGAATGGAGGTTCCATCGCACCCGAGGTATAAAAGTACATTACATTACCACTCCAGCATGGCCAGGTGAAATCAATAATCCCCGATATCATTAGTAACATTGTTCTGCATATCCGGGAGCATATCTCTGCACTTGATGGTTGTTCGAGAAATTCAATCCCTATAAACCGTCCAAGCTAACGCCTTATTCAAGCTTTGTTTTCTTTTTTTCTTTTTTCTTTGGTCATTTGACCTATAGCTAGGTGTTCCAGGACATCCTGAAGGTTACTTAGGACAGTAAAACTTCCTTATGGGTCCTTGTAAAATGGAAACCGAAGTAACATATTACAGGAAATCACCAAAAAGGTCATCAGACAGTCACAAATAGTCTTTTCTAAGCGGGTCATCAAACAATATCGTTGCCCTTTAAGAGGTTTGGCCCAGCCCACTTCAAGAGCGACATGCGCTTGACCCTTCACGATGGAAACTTGGCTCGGTAATCACCTTATGATCGCAAGGTGGTGCATTTTTAGAACTGACAATAAACTTGGAAAACCAAGCATAGTGATGGCGAGAACTATCTGCATCACAACATCCATGTTGAGCAAAGCAAATGCACTGCAAACCTTCCACTCAAGGAGGATCAAGCCAGTAGCCCATTTATTAAGAATCGATAACATATCATATGCTGAACTTCAGTCAGAATAAGGCAACTTCACTTCACTTGGGTATACCATTCCAAATGCAATAGGAGTATCTGATACATCTCATGTGCTTGCTCTACGAGTGATATCACTCGGTTATTGTCCAACAAAATATGATCTTTTGTCTCAGAGGATCTTCATCCTGCAGAAGACACAAAACACAATCTTTTGGTGCGACATTACTCTGACATTTATTCAAGTTTTATTTAAAGGTTAAAGGACTTGCAGCGCTACTAGCCGATTTTATGACAAATTGCTTGAACTAGCATGTGTGGTTATTTGCTCGATCAATTTTCGATTGCCTTTGACGCTATTCTCGATAGAGAGACTGCTACTCCATGTCCATTTGGTTTAGGCTATGCTTTGTTTTCCATATATGAGAATAAGGGAATGTGTATGCATTCCTCAAAACAAAGTCTATTGTCTGCACACAGAGAGAGAGAGAAAGAGAGAGAGTATAGAGGTTTTCCTTCGTCAGGATACACAATAACGGCTAAATATGCAGTCAACTAGCTATAGTGATTGCAAAAGAATAAATAAACTACACATCTGATCCATAAACCGACATATGAGCAGAATAATATCAAAATGGATAAGCCATTTATCCAAGTAGGAGTCTGGACAACTAAGCCAGACTCTATCATCAGATCTCCATGAATGAATGCACTGTTTGAACCCATGATATTCTGGAAGAGGTGCATTTCTAGGCTGGACAGAGACAGACCTACATACATTGATGAAGATTGAAATGTTAGCACGCTGAATGTTCACTATAGTTCTGAGAAGCCAGACAAAAAATAAACAGGAAATATGGACTGGAGCATGGCAAAGGTGTAGTCACATAGGATTGAGATTTAAGCGGTTTTCTGGTCATGTTCAATATGACTAGATGTTTCGGAAGAGAAATGCATAAGTGCATATGCTATGTTTCTGCTCATAAATTATGAGCTTTTTTATGGTCACATGCACTTAAAGTAAATTTCTTTTAGTAAATATTGAAAAAATGAAGTTGGAGTAATTTGGTTTCATCAAAACTAGGAAAAAAAAAAAACTCCTCAGCACTGTGTATAAATGGAGGACAACGCCATATTGTAATGGCCTAGCTAATAAAATAAAAAGCCTTATCTCAAAGGTTTATAGTTGCATGTCCCCTATAATTTCATTGATACTGGAAGTATCTGCCCATTGAAACCTATAAATGTATATGTATATGTGTATGTATATGTATATATATATAATGTCTTACCAGTCTAGTGTAATATTTCAGACAAGAATTTCAACTTATCCATTTGCAACTCCAGAGAATAATATCAGGTAAAGATTTATAAGACTGATTTTCAGACACCTTGAGCATTCAAAGACTCAAAACGAAACCTTACAACTCATAAGTACCATCCATAGCAAAAATGCAAAAGGTTTAAATAAATTACGTTTTAAGGGACATATATACCTGCATTCTTTGCAGCAACAGCTTCTTCATAGATATCAGTCACAAATAGTACCTCTGATGGCTTATCAACCCCTAGCGACTTGGATATATCGATATCACTATGTGCTTTTTTTCTGTTCCTATACATGAAAGAGAAAAACTCTTGATATAATTCGCATTACCAAAGTAGTCCAGAAGCTCTCATTCAACTCTGGCAAAGAAAATTAAACAAAGAAAAAGATTAAAGAAAAGAAAACAATAAACGATGCAAGATCTTTACCCCCCTGTAGATTCGAAATATCCATAAAGATACTTTCTTAGATCTCCACGATTAGTATACTGGGAGTGGCTTAATTTGAAGACTAGACCGATTTCCACCCTTCCCCACCATCAGCTAACGTTCCTTGGTCATACTGAAGAGGACCATGATTTGGAGATAACCAATCCAAACCCATATGACGAAGTTTGATAGCAGCATCAAATAGATAATGGTAACACCCAACCTGAAAAGATATGGTATCAATACAGGAAAATTAAAAGTATTTGCCAAAAAAAAAAAAAAAAAAAAACTTAACGATGGGAGTGATGAAATAGGGAATCCTTTACAAGGAAGCCACAAATCCTGTTTACACCAAGCATCAATTTCAGCACATAAGCAGAATATAAAATTAGATAAAATGAAGTGATGTGGATACATAGGGTAAATTAGTACTTTCTCTGGCCATTATTAGAAGTATAGAACTGCTCAAGCATAGTGACTGGATATTCCTTCAAAATAGCGTGAGGGATTTCTTTGGATGTCAAATCTAGCAAATCTAGCATTTCCTTTTTCCCCCCTCAAGCAAAAAGAAAAAAATTAGCAACAGTGTTATTGATTCAACCCCTTGAGTGGGAAACACGAACTTGTGTTTTAGTACCGATCCATTAGTCTCCCCAGGAATATATACTGTGGTTCTGAAGCAGCCGTCGATCTTGGGTACACTTTTACCTGAAAAATGACATCACTCAATCCAGCAACTGAATGTGTATATAGTTGACAATTAAGAATTTATCCAGTTCTTTGGAAGAATCTAAAGATTTTTCTTACCAGAAAGAAAACAACGACCTTTTTTCTTTGTTTTGTTCCCCTTGTCATGCAGGGGAAGGCAAAGAAGTAGGGTCAGCTGAAGAGGGAATATCAGGTCCAACCCTACACCCTTCAAGCATGAGGACAACATCAGCCATGGATGGTCTGTCGAGTGGATCAGGTGCTGTGCAAAGAAGTCCCACTTTGACTCCCAGTAAAAACTCTTCCCACTCTGATGACTCAGGGTCCAGCTCCAGCAGACCAGGCTCAATTAGCTCTGAAATTTGACCCTTTTGCAATTGCTTCTTAACCCACTTCACAATGTCCTCATCTTCGTTGAACGTGACAGGTTTCTTCCCAGTCAGTATTTCCAATAGGACAATCCCAAAGCTGTACACATCCGACTCCTTTGTCGATTGCCCAGATAGTGTTGCCTCAGGTGACACGTAACTGAGCGTGCCCACCGGAGTGGCGGAGGAGGAGGCTTCAGCTGTAGTGACTGAGACCAGACGGTCCAAACCAAACTCTGATAGATGGGATTCGAAATCTGCATCAAATAGCACGTTCTGAGGCTTCAAGTCACCATGAACCATATTCATTGAGTGCAAGAAAGCGAGCCCTCGAGCAACTCCAAGCGTGATGAGATGACGCATTGGCCAATTGAGAACATGCCCATCCCGGTGAGATGCCTCTTGAAGGAGAGTGGCCAAGTTCCCATTAGGCATGTAATCATAAATAAGTAGCCTTACGTCGGGTGGTCCAGCATAGTAGCCACGTAGGACTGTCAGATTGCGGTGCTTGATCTTGCCTAGTGCTTCTGCTTCTTTACGAAATGTTCGCTCATTGATTGATCCATTGAGGAGGCGACGTATTGCAAGGACCATCCCATCTTGAAATGAGGCTTTGAAGACAAGCCCATATCTTCCTCGGCTTAGTACATTCTCCTCATCAAATTGTCTAGTTGCTTCTAGCGCTTCTGAATATGTCATCTTGCTCTTGAACATGACGAGCTTTGCCTCTCCATTTTCTCCGCTTCCCCGGCCCCTTTCTGCTCCTGAGCTTGTACGAGGACTTCGCTTCTTTTCCCCAGCTGCTCCTCTAAGCTTCTTTCGCCACCTCAGGAGGCTGTACACATAACCACAGCAGCACAACGCCAAAATACAAGCTCCAGCTATAATTAAAGCAATGAAAAGAATCAGCCTTTTTCTTTTCTTAACAGTCACATTTGGGCATTCTTGAGCCAAGGGCTTGCCGCATAATTTTCCATTCATTTTATATACAGAAGGATCATTGAACCGAAAACCCAGTGCTTGTGGAATCTCGCCCTCGAGATTATTGTATGATACATTTAAGTATATCAATCCTGGTATGGCTGAAAGATTTGCTGGAATTCTTCCACTCAAGTTGTTAGAAGAAAGATCTAATGAAGTCAGGTTCAGTAGTTTTGACAAAGAATCGGGTATATGGCCTGAAAAACGATTCGAATCCAAAAACAGAGTAGTCAAAGAGAAGCATTGAGACAACTCCTCAGGAATTTCTCCTGTTAAATTGTTCTGACCCAAGTCAAGCCTCTTCAAATGAGAGAGGCCAGAGAATCTGCTCGGAATTGGACCCTTCAATCTATTTGAACGAAGTTCAAGTACTTCAAGATAGGAACAGTTACCAAGCTCAACTGGAATGGGACCAGAAATATTGTTTCCAGATATGGAGAGAACAGCTAACGACTGAAGGAATCCATAAGTCATTGGAATTGTGCCGTGAAACAAATTCGCTGTAAGGTTCAGATATTGCAAAGAAATTAAACTGCTGAAACCTTCAGGAACCCCAGATAAACTGTTCTCTTCCAAGGCAACAATTTGCAAGCTCGGCAGCCCAAAAATTTCAATTGGCAATTGCCCAGAGAGATTTTGCTTACTCAGGTCCAAAGTCGTTAATCTCATAAGACTCCCGATGCTCCCAGGGACGTTTCCCGAAAATCCACAATTACTCAAGTTCAAAACTAGCAAACCCTTCAACTCCCCAATACCAGAAGGAACTTCACCAGAGAACTTGTTACTGCCCAAATTTAGAGTACTCAAATTCTTGAGTTGCATTAACCCTTCAGGCACACCTCCAGTCAGATTGTTATTGCTAAGATCCAAATTCTCGAGCCCTGAAAGGCTTCCAAGACCCTGTGGAATCGAACCGTCAAACATGTTCTTTTTCAAGGAAATCAATTTCAAGCTACTCAACTGACTCAAAAACCCCGGAATCTGGCCTGAAAACTGGTTCCCCTCAAGATCAAGGACTTGCAAAAAGCTGCATTTCGAAATTTCGTTCGGAATGACTCCCCTTAGAGAGTTATTAGCCAACCTAAGCTCCTCCAGTCTTGACAGGTTTCCAATACCAGCAGGTAAAATACCAGAAAAAAAATTCCCAGAAAGGTCGGTCACTTTCAGTGACGTCGACGCATACGTCAACCAATATGGAAAAACACCCCGTACATGATTCTCGTGAAGGTCCAAAACCTCCAGAGAAGTAATGCACTTCCAACTTGGCGGCTCGGAAATTCCCGTGAAAGAATTAAACCCCAAACCAACGAACCTCAGTGAACTCGAATCAACCGAACCATTACAGAACAAAGAAAAAGGAATTGAACCGGAGAGATTATTGCCCGTCAGGGACAGAAGTTGAAGCTTCGGGATCGTCCCGATGGTCCCCGGAAGCAAGCCCTGAAGCATGTTGTCTTCGATGCTCAAATGCACGAGCGAGGAACAATTTGCCATCGCCGAGGGAAGAGTTCCGAACAAGAGGTTGGAGTCTAGCCACAAGTACTCGAGCTCCTGCAACGCTCCAAAACCGGACGGGACTCTCCCCACGAACCGGTTGTACGAAAAGTTGACGACCCGGAGATGGGAGCTCGCCGAGAAGTTCGCCGGGACCTCGCCGGAGAACTCGTTCGACGACAAATCGAGCAACCGCAAGCTCGGGGGCATGTCGCCGGGGACCCCGCCGGAGAGGAGGTTGCGGGCGACGTCGAGGACCTGGAGGTTGGCGAGGTTGAGGATCGCCGCGGGGAGGCCGCCGGAGAGGGAGTTGTCCTGGAGGTAGACGGCGCGGAGGAGGGAGCACCGGGAGAGCGCCGGCGGGATGGGGCCGGCGAGGGCGTTGGAGTGGAGGCTGAGCCTGCGGAGCTCATGCAGGTCGCCGAGGGAGCCGCCGAGCCGGCCCCCAGCTGGAGGCCGGCGAGGCGGAGCTCGCGGACGCGGCCGGCGTAGCAGAGGACGCCGCGCCAGTCGCAGGGGGCGAGGGGGTGGAAGGGTCCCACCCGTCCGCGGCGCCGCGCGGGTCGCGGAGGCCGCGCCGGAAGGCCAGGAGGGCCGTGATTTCGGCGCGGGAGAAGTTGGCGGGCGCGGGCGCCGCGGAGGAGGAGGAGGAGAGGCAGGAGAGGCAGGAGAGCGACAATGCGAGGAGGAGGAGGAAGGAGGAGAGAGCCGTTGGTGCTGCCATGGCGAAGAACCTGGGCGCTCTAGAGGGAGAGGAGGGAGGGAGGGAGAGAGCAATGTGGGTTGCGTTAGGGTTTTGGGGGACGAGATGGTGGGGGAATGGGGGATGGAGGGGAGTGTTAGTGCAGCAGAGGAGCGTTGCTGGTGGGGGAGGTGGTGGTGGTGGTGGCAGAGATGGTGGCAGAGATGGAGAAGAAGGAGAGGCCATGGGGGGACGCGCAGGTGTGACCGTGAGACAGGGTCTGGGAGTGCGTCAGTCCTTCCTTTATTTTTTTTGTTTTGTATAAACGGTCAGTTTTTAGTGTCCGAACGACGCTCCGTATGCTGTCGTTTCTAGGGTTGGAGCTGTTGCTCCCGCCCGGGGAACTTCACGTGGAAAGGGGGTCTATACTAAAAGTTACGCCATTTTTTATTATTAGTCTCGAGTAATTTTGATCAAAAGCTTAAGATTGCTCACTTATTAAAGCTTTCTATGTATGGGTTTACCAAGTGAAAAAAAATAATAATAATGACAAGGTGATCAATGGTCCCGATTGTAAATTTCCAATGATTCTCGTACTTTCTTTTGGTTTTTATTTAAGATAGTCATTATAACTTTTGAAAACATCATAAATATGTACATAACATAATTTAAATGTTTATAGACGTGTTGTAAAGGTTTACAACTTTCATAAATCAATAAAAAAATACATCCTAATTTCAAAAGATTACGACATTTTGCAAAGATCCGGGACATTTTGTCATGAGTAGCTTAAAGTGTTGTTAACATTTGATTATTCTAATCTTTTCAAATTTCCGACACATTTCCTAGTTATAAGTTGATTTGTCGATTAGTAGGGATGGATTTAGACAAAAAAAAAAAAAGTATGAGCATAATTGTTTTGGTAACTGAAATTCTGTCCCGACGCTTGAAAAGTCCACCGGAATAAATGTTTGGTTGATTTGTTTATCTATGGTACCCCATATTCATGATGTTCGAATTGCTTTTTGAGCTTTGTAGATTAATTTGCGGGCGGCAAGTCAATAGAAAAATGTTCGATTCCATTCTCCTGCGGGATTTAAGGGGGAGCAAAAAGCCGCAATAGTGGAGCATAACTCGAAAAGCTTTTGAAAGGTTCGACTATTTTTCTAAAACTTTGGGAAGGTGAGTGGCGGCAAGAGCCGCGCTTGATGCAACGGCGATTCGTCCCGGTCAATAATTGCAACATTTCAATGAGTGAGCCGTATGCGGAATCTAATTAGGTACCACCGCCTAGCATCATTTCTCACATTTAATAGTCTGTCTTCGCCGGTTTTATTAAACAGGCATCCTTCACAGTCATTTGGTTCTTCATAAAATGAGATTTTCATCTCATGTCATGAATATTCCTACGTACAAGGGAGTTTCCATCTTACAGTTAGCACATTGGAAGTAAATAAACCTAACATCAACTATGCCGCTCTTGTTCTTTGTATCAAAATTGATTTCTAACCCACTATTTGAAACTTTTTCAATCATTTTTTTCAATAGGTGTCCCACGACGCTAGGAAAAGTTACTTGAAAGTTTGGACCAATAATAGCTTGCCACAAGAAATTATTGAAGAGGTTTTAGATGAAAATAAAGGTGCGTTTGGCAATCAATCAAATAGTATTACTAGTCAAATAGTATTTAATTATGTTCTTTTATTCTCGGGAGTATATTCAAAATAAACATCCGTTTGGTAATTTTTTTTTCGAAAATAGATTTGGAGTAAAATTGAAAAGTTAAAAAAAAATGATTATTTGTTCCGAGAATAACTCCAAAATCAAAGCCAACCAAATTTTTTTCTTTTCTTTTATCTTCTTTTCTTCTTATTTCTCTTCCTTTTCTCTTATTCTTCCACCACCGCCACCGTTCACCGCCGCGGCCACTGTTGTCCACTACCATCAATCGCCAACAATTGGTTGGGTAAAGTCCGGCGAGCTTGTCAAAGGCTTGCCCAACCACTGTCGATTCTCGCTCGGGCCTCCCTTGGCCACCGGCGAGCCTCACCTAGCTAGGTGAGACTTGCCTAGCCACTAGTGAGCCTCGCCTAGTCGAGCGAGGCTCGGCCGAACCCTGGCTAGGCTAGGTGTGCGGTCTCAAGGGCTAGCAAAGCTCCAGCGAGTTTGCTGACCAGGGTTTGAAGAAGAAGAAGGGAAAGAAAAGAAAAAAAAAGAGGAAAAATGATAAAATAAAATAAAAAATGATTTGGAGTAGAAATTTTGAAAACGATGCCAAACATTACTCTATTCTAGAAATAGAAATTTTGAACAATTACTAAACCTTTAAAATGCTTAAAATTGTTTCGAGAGTAGAATAAAAAATAATTATAAAAAAAAAAAATCATTTCTAATCGGAAATTGTTCTCGGAACACAAATGTTACAAAACACACTCTAAGGATCGCCCTTTTCCCAAAAGGGTCATCAAGAGTATGATGCTCTTGAAGAGGTTTGAACTCATCTTATTTAAGAGCAACATGCACTTGACCCTCAGCCATGGAAACAGGACAATGCACACCTCATGCTTGCAGAATGGTGCATTTGGAAACTGATGATAACTCGAAAGCAAGTTGGTATTTGATCAAAAGCATTAGGGATCAAGCCAGTTACCCATTTACTTGAAATGACATTCCACATGCAACGAGACAGGCAGCTGTGTCTCATTTGCTTGCCTCTCGTTACAAAGATAAAACCCAATGTCACTTGGTCATTGTCAACCTAACTATAATCCATTGCCTGAGACGATTTTCATGCTGCGGAAAGCACCAATAAGTTGCAGTTGAAAGTTTTACCAATAACTAGCATGTATATTCGCTTTTGCAGTTCGATGATGTTGACTGGAATGCTGTGGCATTACCGAAACATGGATTCAAGTTCTATTGGTGAAAGGTGTGAATGACATTAGTGCTACTGACTGAAAACTTATAATGCCAAACTGCTGGGACTAACATGTGGAGATATTTCCTTGATCAGTTTTAGTTTGACGTCACATAATTCTTCTTTTGGGGAGAGAGCTAGCTACTTCATGTCCGTTTGTTTTTAGCTATGTCTGTTTGCCATGCATAACAATAAGTAAGGACATGTGCATACATTTCTTGATATACAAGGTCTACTGACTACATGAGGGACAGGCAACAGAGGTTGTTCTTTGTCAGGATACGCAATAGAGGTCAATGTGCTGTTAACTTGCTATGATGGTTGGAAAAACAAACACGCACTACACGTCTGATCCATAACCAATAACACGAGCAAGATAACATGAGAATCGATGAGCCATCTACCAATACTAGATTCAGGATGACTACGCCAAACTCTGCCATCAGATATCTATGAATGAATGGATTGTTTTGAACCCATGATTTTCTGGAAGAGGTCCATTTCCAGGCCGGACAGAGACAATCACCTGAAGGCCTACACAAATTGATCAAGATTCAATGTTAGCATGCTAAAATGCAAATTAAAGTTCTGAGATACCAGACACAAAACATACAGATGCAACTATTGACTGGAGGATGGAAAAGAGGGGTAGTCGCATAAGGTTGAGATTGAGATTTAAAGCACTTTTCTAATCGTGTTCAATATGACTAGACACAGACTTGATGAATGTGTAAATGCATGTGTTCCAATTCTCCCAGTATATTAACTTAAAGTTTAATTGAAGACAAGCTAAAGTACATCATAAACAACTCTTTTTCCCCCTTTTTTGTAGGTGGGATTGAGGACAGAATAAAGGCAATTTGCTTCAAAGAGCTATTTCTGTTCATAAGCTGAGAATTTTTTATGGTCACACACACTAAATTAATATTCTTTTCAGTATGCACTGAAAAACATGGAGATGGAGACATTCAGTTTCAACCGAAAAAACTCATCAGCACTCTGCATAAATGAAGGATAATGCCATCTCGTCATTACAAAAATAAAACAAAGACTTCTCTTGGGGGCCAGAAAACATTGAGAGTGTTGAGTAACTCAGAGTGTGGTTGTAATCTCCGTTATATCGCTTGATAAGTGGAATCCTGTACTCCTCTCCCATAGGATAGGTCCCATTGATTGAACCACGTAAATCTGATTAAAGGTCTATAGTTGGACATCCTAACTCAATTGGGTGTTAAATATCTGCACATGGAGACTTTTAAAAATACCAGTACCATTCAAGTCAATGTGATGGGTGAAAATGTCTTTGGAGTCTACAGCCAGTTTTCTCTCGGGAATTTAAACTTATAAGACTGACTTTTAGACAGCTCAAGCATTCAAAAGATTCAAAAGGAAGCCATGCATTGCGTGGCACCAGAGCAAATGCACAGAAAGAGATGAATAGAAGAAGTTTCAATGGACATATACCTGCATTCTTTGCAGCAACAGCTTCTTGATAGATATCAGTCAGAAATAATACCTCCGATGGCTTATCAACTCCTAGTGACTCCGATATCTCGACATAACTATTTGTTTCTTTTTTGTTCCTATACACAAGAGAGATAGGCTACAATATAAGTCTCCAGTATCAGGGTAGTACAAAAGCTCCGACTCAACTCCGGCAAAGAAAATTCAACCAAATAAGAACAAAGACTAAAGAAAAGAAGACAAGAAATTAGTCAAGATCTTTTACCCCACTGTAGTGTCAAAAAATCCATACAGATACTTCCTCAGATCTCCATGATTTGTATTCCCAAATAAGAGTCTTTGTGCTAATCTGCTGCCACTAGAATATATGTATACCTGTTGCACAATAATTAGCTGCTGATTAACACTGTAAATGACATTAGTACAGCTAATATGTATAACCATTATGCAATAGATGGAGTAAAAAGAGAAGAAAATCCCATTTAACTGAGTCACAAAATCAGCTGTTGCTGCACAAAACAAGAAATGTAAAGACATATGTTAAGGGAAGAAAGCATCATCTAATGTTGTCATTTAGGACGAGTGCAAAATCAAAAGGATAGCACTGAGTTGCCCCCCGCGCCCCCCAAAAAAAAAAAGAAGAAGGATGAAGAATGTAAGAGGAACAGAGAACAAAGTAAAAGTTACCTTTATGCCCAGGGCATTCCATTTTTCAAGAGCCACCGGTACATCCTCAAATACCACTCCCTTCAATTCTTGATTCTGAAACCCAGATCGCCATATGTGACCCTGCATGATACAAAATAAACCTGTCTTGCTTGCCTATACTTCTCAACACCATTACACCAAACACAATTTAATATCGGCCTATGCTTACTTGCAATTGTTTCAAGGCAGTGATCTTGCGATCAGCTTTTATCATTGCTTCAATGTTAGCAACCAAAGCCGCTATAACTTTCCTTTCCCTTCCTCATCTGGAGGAATGGGCAAGGCCCCAAGAACACCTTTTGCCAAATCATCTTCAACCTATAAACAGATATACCAAAATCTAAAACATCAAGGGATCAATATAGCATGTCTTCTAGCAACATTACGATACATCACTCCATAGTTAAAGAAATTTTGCATTAGTGTAAACTTTGAGTTATCCTGTTTATAGCATATAATAATTAGCTCCAACTTATCATGCACAATAATAGGCTAGACCATTACTAGTGTGGACATTGACAGTTCCATTAACTAAAAGACAACATACAGTTACCTGGCTCCTTAACAATTTGATGTCATCTTGAGTTTCTACAGTTTCAAATGTCGCAGACAAATGCCTCCCAACATTATCCCGTGCATATGGAAAGAGAACTTCAGTCACAAATGATATTGGAGTAGTGGTTCCTTCAATGTCCAGAAGAATGCAGCTCTGTAATCAGACAAATTAGGCAAGAAAAAGTGTTACCTGAACTGGAATACCGAACATCCAAAGTTCCTTTAAGGGCGTGTCAGTTTCACTGAAAACTTTAATTTAAAGAAAATTATTTTGCATGAAAATTATCTTCAAGGAAAATAGTTAGTTTCTATTTGTTTGATGGTTTAGGGAAAGTAATTTCCTTCTAGCCAGAGATAGAAGTCATCTTCCTCCAATCTAAGCTTGTTGTTTTCAGTTCATGAAAAACATTTTCCGTAGATTGATTAGTTTTCCATCACCAAAACACCAAAAAATCAGAAAACAAATACCGGAAGCGGCTTGATTTGAAGACCAGATCCAATTATTCCAGCCTTCCCATCATCAGCTAATGTGCCTTTGCCATATTGAAGAGGGCCATGATTTGGAGATGACCAATCCAAACCCATTTGATGAAGTTTGATCGCCGCATCAAAGAGATAATGGTAACATTCAGCCTGCAAAAATAATGGCATGAATAAAATTGAATAAAAATAGTCGACAAGGAAAGAGGAACAAGAGTAATGCTGAAATAGGGAATCCTTTACAAGGAAGCCACAAAAGCTGTCAACACGAAGAATCTGTTTCAGCACATGATCGGAACTTATCATTGGGCAAAGTGAAGAGATCTAATTACGTTGGGGTAATGGGGATGGTTTCTCCAGGCATAACTACAAGCTTAGAAATTCTGCAAGCCTTGTGACCAAATATTCTTTCAAGGTAAAAAAGTGGAATTCCTTTTGATGTCAAATTCACCAACTGCTTTTTCATGTAAAAAGAAGAAACGTTCTAGAAAACAGTATAACCAATTCAATCCTGACGTGGAAAACACAAACCTGTGTTTTAGCACTGATCCATGAGTCTCCCCATGAATATATACCATGGTTCCGAACAAGTACAGCTGTCGCTCTTGGGTACGCTTCTATCTGAAAAAAGGCAACACTCAATCCAGCAATTTCATGTAGATATGATTAATAAGTACATCTTACTAAAGACAATGATCCTCTATAGCCATCCACTGTTTTGCAATCATACTAGCACTCCACTAGACAGACTCCAGGAAGATTTAGAGAAGCATCCGGCAAGACATGACAACCCAAAGCAAAAAGTACTCATAAAAACCGAAGATAGTGTGAAAAAATTTCAAAATGTAGAACTAACAAATGAATGTTATATTGCCTGAATAACAGGACAATTTTCACACCATCTAACCAGTGTGCCCAAGTTTTATAGATCAACCATCCAGTCACAAGCTTATGACTGCAGGAATCTACTTAGGAGAGCACCTTCAGTCTCTCCCACAAGGAACCAAAATTTAAAGATGCATACCGCTTTTGCAAGAGATTCCGTGAGTTGATATTCATGAGCGGTATTCTCTATGATTGGGATCACAAGTTCGTCATAATAACCATGCCCTTGGATTCCTTTAATCATCTCCATATGAGTAATCTGCAAAAGTATAAGAAGGAAAGAAAATGCAAAGGGAAAATAAATTAGAAGCAGCCCAAAAGTGATTTTCATGTTTCAGATAGAGCAGGCCAATCACCATGCATGTTGTGTGTAGGTGATTGGGGAGGTGACAACAGAAGCTCAGTGAGACTATGGCAATACCACTTAAACTGTGAAATGGGATGAACTACACCCATGTGACTTTCCTTCTTCGTTGGTGAGAAGCAAAAGGCTCTCACAACCAGCGCAGCTATTGACTCGTGATAGTGATTTCTTAATGAGGTCAGAGACCTATCTGGAGAACCTATTTCAACTAAATTTCTTTTGCATCTCAATCTAATGAATATCGACTTTCTTGGAGCATGTCCCCTATTGGGTTAAGTTCCTTTCAGTCTCTATTTAATTAATTCCTCAAGCTACCAACTTTAATTTTAGTCCAAGAGGGTTTACTTTGAACAAATTCATAGTTAATAAACGTGCAAAGGACCTGGAGAACTTACTCTAAATTCCTTTGCTAAGGGATTGAGCATGGTTGCAAGGCATGATTCCACCCCATGACTGTGGATGGCAGCTCCTGGATTGCGTAACTCAAATATCTTGAGGATAAAGGAGGAGGTATGAGTCAGCAACTTCAACATATATAGAGTTTTAGGAGAGTAAGTGTAAAGGGAGGGGGAAAGTCATAGTCATTATGGGAATAATCAGAGTGATACTAGCATAATACTACCAAGTATGCAGTGGCCAAGAAATTATTACTTAAGAAATAGACAGCATCATTCTTGCAACAAGTTTCTTCCACATATTCAATCATGGAGATAAAGCGACTCCTGAAACCAGACTGTTTTCAAATTTGACCTTCAATTAGACTACTTGTTCCCGATATTCTTCGGTAGGGATCAAAACAAACCATACAGATTCCAAAAAGTACTATTTCAAATTGCAACCACATCGAGGGAAAGGTACTGAAGTACAGAGCAGCACTAATTTGGAGGAAGTGTAAGTGAACTCAAAAGAGTATTTGTCAGCTGAGTTAATATGTAACTTTTAAAACACTCTATAATCTTCTCCTTTCCCTCATTCCAGAGTAGTTTGAAAATTCTACGCATTTCAAAATCAATAAAAAAGTGAAGCATCACATACAGCGGTACAATAAGCCATGTTAGCAGCATAGTGCAAGAGAGCATTGACAGGGAAAAACTATACAGAATCAAGATCACCAGCAATGGCAGAAAACAGAAACCCAACTTCACATCCACCCTTATTATGGGATCAGAAAATACCTTCAAGAAAACAGCAGTGCTGTCCGTACACTTAGGTGCCTTATTTGGGTAAGGCTTCGGAGACGGCGAAGACAAGGTAGAACCATCGGCAGACAACACGTACATGTCCTCGGGTTCCATTCTCTCCTTCTGGACTCCTAAAGCATAGCACAAAAGACAAATACACAAGCTCAGCATAAAAGCCCAAAAAGCCAAGATGCAATGCAGCAACAGTTAAACATCCAAACAAAATCTTGCAAACTCCGTGAAGTTGTATAACTTGGTTAAAGAAACGAAAAAGAAATCGAATAACTTGATAAGCACGTATTTCAAAAACAATCCAGCATCGAATAGAAATTGGAAGTACCGAATGCACACCAGACCAAACACTTCGAGCAGACAGCTAGCTACACGACTGCAGAATAAGACTCGATCATGACGAGAATTGACTGAATCCCAACCCCTCGTGATTAAATAGTAGGGGGAACATCCTATAGGCGCTTCAGAAAACAACGGAGATGCCGTTCCATTGCAGAAAATAATCTACGAACTGAAGACAGAAGAGAAAGCCTAAACCAATACACGATTGGATAGATTTAGAGAAGAATCGAAGCCGATGATCGAACGCCCAGGAAGTACAGGAGATTACCGGAGGGGGACAAGAGGACGAGCTGGTGAGGCCGCGGCACGGAGTCGTCGTGGACCTTCATGGCGATGCTGCCGCCCGTCCCGTACATCCACCCCAGGGTGTAGAAGTGGCGACAGAGCTCCGACATCAAGCTCCTGGTGTCCTTCACCGCTTTGCTCTCCAGGTACGCCTGAGACGCAGTCGCCACTCCCCCGCCGTTCTCCGGCGTCGCCGTCGCGGCGGCCATCGGGTCCGTTAGAGAGAGAGAGAGAGAGATTCGGAGATGGTGAGCTTAGACTGGAGGCTGGGTTGCCGAGCAGCCTTTTGTCGTGTGCGCAGGAGAGAAAGAAAATGGCATGGATTCTTCAGGCGAGCGTGAATTGACTGTATTTATTTTCTTCTCATATATTTTGTTTTCGATTTTATTGCATATTAAATTACGTGGTTGTTTGGGGACGGAAGTGCAAAAACAGCACATTAGTACATGGAATTTCGTGAAATGGAGCAGGTGAGGCGTGCTCCAGGAAGGCATGTACAAGTTGATTAAAAAAAAAAAATCCCAAAAGACAATCAACTAGTAAAAGATAGGTCCATTTTTTAAAAAAAAAAATTCAAATAATAACCTAAACTGCTTTTATTTTTTCAAATAAGGATCCGAAATAGATTTTATTTCACATAAATATCTGACATAGTCAAATCATTTCAAATAAAGGCTTTTAGCCGACTAGTGACTATTTCAATTATAGGAGAAAAGGTATTTTGACAAAAAAAAAATTGTAATCATATTTTAAAAAAAATCAATTTTTTCTTTTTTCCTCATCCCTCCCTTAGCCGTCACCATCGATGCCCAACGAAGGTCACCCACCTCAAGTGAGGGCAAGGGTTGCCTCACCTAGGTTCGATGGGGGGAGGGCAGCCCTCACCTAATGTAGGAGAGGACAAGGGGCAACCTTCGCCATTGTAGGTGACCCTAGCTTGACACCAGCGAGGGTGGCCCTCAAAGCCTAAGTCTAGCAACATCCATCATGGCTGGCAGAGGGAAGGGGGAAAAGAAAGGAAGAAAGGAAAATAAAAAAGGAAAGAATAAGAAATAAATAAATAAAAGACGAAAAAACCCTTCAGTTTAAGAGAGGTTTGGTCCTTTTTGGAAATTGATATAGTTATTCCAGACCCTCATTTAAAACAAGTTCTATTTTTACGCCCTTATTGAAAAAGATTTGGTCAATTTAGGCCATTATTTAAAATAAAATATATTTCGACTCTTATTTAAGAAAGTAAGTGTATTTTAGGTCATTATTTAGAATTTATTCTATTTTTAAAAAGTTATAATATTTCGAAAAAAAAAGAGCTAAAATAAAATAAAAAAATTTGACGTGAAAATTATTTTAAATATAACACAAGAGTGCGGCTTGAATAAAAAAATAAAAAAGAAGAAGTCGAATAATTCCGTCTACTTTTTTATGATGGGCTTGAGCTAATTTAAACAGGCCCAAAGTGGTCTAACCCCTCCCGTTGACTTTGACCTTGGGGTAACGGTTGGTCAAAGCGGGCCCCGTCAGAGGATCCATGTGTCATGGCTCGTTATAACATCCTTCAACTCTTCCAGCCCACCTCTCTGTCGCTATTCGCGAGAGAGAAGGGAGGAGATGGACCTCCTCCTTTCGAACATAAACATACGACTTGGATCGTGGCAGCAAACTGGATTATCGAGTTGATACGAATGAGCCATATTTTTCACGGAGGTAAATCTTTGCTTGATAGGCAAGAAGATAGCAAGTCGCAAAATTTATCTTGATAGAACCTGACATAACTATCAGAATTGATCACATGCCAACTAATAATTGATTACATGATCTCAACTTATTATAAGGTAATCGATGCGTAGTCCCGTGCAATAACGCAGCGCACAAGTTCAACTCCTAACGCTTACACCCCTTTTTAAAAATTTTGCAATTTCTTTCCCTTTTTTTCTTAATTCTTTTATTTGTTCATTTTTTGCGTACTTCTAATCCTCGTTTAATTTACAGAAAGTTTTGCACTTTTATTTTTTGTTTCTTGACCCATCTTTTCTGTCGTAAAACTTTTTCTGTTTATCATTTCTTATCAATCCATGCAAGTATCCCTTTACAAGGTTTAAAGTTTCTTCTTCACTTTAAGTTCATGTTTGAGTTAATCCTTGAAAATATACTTATAGTCAAATTTAAGAACAATCAAAGAGTTGTGCCTTAGACGCGATCATCAAATGTTATAGTACTAACTTTTTTTTGTATGAGAACATTTAAGAATCAAAAGTTACGAAAACTATATATAAATATCACTTAACAAAAAAGTAAGACATTCCAGTGACAACCCCATTGAAGGGTTCTGGAAATCATACGCGGCATATCTTTTAATATTTAACTTATTTACGTGAGTTGCTGGAAAGTTAGTAAAAAAAAAAAGAAACTAAAATGACATCATTTTACCTTGGATTTGAATATTAATATAAATATTAATATTAATATTAATTTAAAACTAAATTAAAAAGAAGAAGAAGATTGCAGAACTTCCACGAGGGCTGTGTGGGAGGTGGCAGTGAGGACTTGCACAACCCTTGCCGAAATTCTGCAATCTTTTTGTTAATTTAGTATTAAATTAATATTTATATTAAAATTTAAATACGAGGTAAAACGACGTCATTTTGGCTCTTCTAGAGATGTCATGTACAAATTTCATTTTGCATTTGTCTCATTGGAAAACTGTCATGCCAATATTTTTGTCAGATTTTCTCGTTGTTGACACTTAACTGATTTACTTTGCTCCGATTTTAGTATTTAATTGTTCCCTTATTCCAAGTTTTGGCACTCTAGATGTCCACGCCTCTTTTTTTTTTTTTAATTAATCAACAATCACGATTTAACTAGACACACAGAATGATGTCGCATTCATTATCTTCATTATCACTCTCTCTCTCTCTTTTAAATTGAACGCTGCTTGCTATTTAAAAAGGTCGAAACTACGGAAAATATCGAAATTACGGTAGAATACGAAATGTCACGTCTCTATACAGTCACTCTGGTATGCTTTCGAGTGGGTTTCATTTGAGGGGTCTCAGCTGTTGTTGTTTAACTCTACGCGTTCTACGTAATAATAATACTCGACAAAGCGTGCATAGTATGCGTGTACGTGCATGGGAGGTGATGACCAAGGCACTGTTCTGTCCGAGCCTGGAAAAGTCAAAACTCCTCCGAATCCGTGCGGCTCTTTTACGCACGCATCCAGAAAAGACCAAATGAATGAATTGAGAGAGGAACAGACCAACGCCTTGCCGACAGGTGATGAACAGAAGGCCGATGCCGATTACTCGAACGACTTTTGCATACAGTGGCACGATCAGGTCTCCCGGAGTGCGTGATCGGCCTCCCTCTCTTTCTACCCGCAGAGCGTAGAAAAAGGAACAAACAAATGACTGAGATATATACCAAGGAAGATGGGGACTGCCCACGTCTTGCCTTCGGTTTGGAAAAGAAACAGTTCGTCACGATACGCACGTTAATCTGCAACGCAAAAGCACGTCGTGACCGACTAGAGAGGACGGGAACGGAGGAGCAAAAGGGTTAGGACAGGAGGATATAAGAGCCGGGCCTCGATTAAAAGCTCTAATTATCATCAACCTTATTTTTATTTTTTTATTCACTAATGTTAATTTTTTGCAAATAAAAAGTTACCTTGTCGGTCCCCATTCAATTGGTCAATTGCATGGGTAATGTATTTATGAGAGACAGGACTGCAATAGGTAGGATCCATCAATGGTTAGAGTGGGAGGGCCCCCTCGCGCGCCCTCTTTGAACTGTCATGGAAAATTCCACATATTTTCACGTTTTAAATCGGAATATTTTGCCCATGACTTGCCATGTGAAGACAGGGACTGCGCAGTGGGTTCAAACTCGAGAGATTCTTTGCGCTGCTCTAAATAGATAAAATTGGATCGCGGTACAATAAATTAGGAAAGCATAAAGCAATTTATGAGCTGTCCATACTGATTCAAGCCCCATTGGAATTACTAAGTTAAAAAGATGAGCGATGTCAAAATCTTGCCCTCTTTTCAAATCGCAACTATTTACATATGCTATTTTTATATTTCATATAGAATAATCCATAAATGACGACCGACATCTGAATACTTGAAAGCATGTCAAAGGCCTAGAGTGCTTCAGTGTCCATATATTGATTTTTGCTGCAGTGTTTCATAATATTTAAGGGCGATAACTCCTCAGCAAAGACGCAAAATGAAAGGTTTCCTCGAAAGATAAAATGGGCAGTGAAAGGGAACCAAGACACAGAAAAACATGTACTTTGAAGTAGAACAGAATGGTGAATTCACAAGAACTTGTGTGAGCATACATGAATGTCCACATGGAGATCATGTGATTGATAAACGTGCCCGATATTGCGAGAACATATCAATGCTTTTAAAACTATGGTTTAAAATACATGAACCGAACCCTTAAAATGGTATTCAATAGCCTCTCAGATAGGACTTTAAGCTTGCCTCATTACTACAACTGCCCTAAGCATGTATAATTCAACTAGCAAATCGCATGTATGACCTAGGTAGCATGTAAGGTCATTTAGCCCGACTCTCCAAGAAACTTATATCTGGGAAAATAACATGATGTCTAATGTGCATGACGAACTAAGAAGTAAACTGACCGCATAAATTTTAATCTTCTGACAGAGAAAAGGTGCAAATTGAAATCGGAAGAATTTACTTATGGACAAACCTAATAAAATCCAACAGTATATAACCAAGAAATCCGGATAAAGTTAAACATAGAGAAACCAAGACAAGCGATAATTATTCAAGCTATTTGCGAGTACACTAAACTCGTACTCAGTATGATTGTAATCGCCACCACAGATAAGCTTGTATGAGTTATTGTCCATGCAGATGAAGGTGCCGGTGCGGGGGCACTTGCCGGCGATATTCCCCATGGAGATTGCGGCGGTGATGATGAAGGTGGAGATACTGGCGGCAATGGAGCTGACGGTGCTGGAGCTGACGATGGAGGTGAAGCTGGTGGAGTAGCAGTCGGAGCCGGTGAAGGCGCGGAATGTGGAGGTTTAATGGCGGGGGATGGTGAGGTGGGAGGCCAGGCTTTGGGAGAAGGAGAGGTTGGCGGCACCGCAGGCGATACAGAGGGAGCTGGTGAAGGCGCTGAACGTGGAGGTTTAATGGCGGGGGATGGTGAGGTGGGAGGCCAGGCTTTGGGAGAAGGAGAGGTTGGCGGCAACGCAGGCGATACAGAGGGAGCTGGTGAAGGCGCTGAACGTGGAGGTTTGAAGGCAGGGGATGGTAAGGTGGGAGGCCAGGCTTCGGGAGAAGGAGAGGTTGGTGACCACGAAGGCGGTATGATTATTGGGGACGGCGATGTAGGGGGGTTGGCAGGCGGCCACACTGGTGGCAGGGCCGTGGGTGGTGTTGCCGGGGGCAAGGTGGGGGGCAGTGTGGGAGTTACGGATGGCGGAGTAGGCGATGAAGGTGGTGTGGCCGGGGCTGGCCATCTGGGAGGCGGAGCTGCCACGGGAGGCTGAGGCGTTGGCGTCGGAACCGGCGGGGTGGGCCTTATGGCCAACACGACAAGCATCAACTTTTGGCCCTTCTCGCAGTTACCTGATTGGCCACTGATGAAAAAGAAAGGACCAGAATGGTAGAACTTGAACTCAGAATCCCCATCTTCCCACTTATACACTGGGTGTTTGGTGTTGCACTTGTAGTAGTCATCCTTGATCACCAGCAACACGGAATCCTCTCCCTTCTTGTACCTGAAAGCTGCACAAATCCCAAACGAGGGAAACAAAAAATTTCATTGATGAAAAAAAAGAAGCTGAAATATATCAGTCATATGGGGTGAACTAAGATTCATAAGACGTTCTTTTTAGAAGCTAAAAAAAGTGAGTTACACAAGAACGAACTGATTTCTCATGAACATAACTCGGCAGAATTTACTCCTGTGTCAGACATGTACCGACCCTTGCTTCTGAAACTCCCTCTCACAATTGCTTTGAAACTGACATTAAGAATTGCTGAAGGAAAGGACAAAAGAAAAGGGAGGGAAGAAGACAATGAAAATAACTTACAGATGGTGTCGTTGACCTGGAATCTGGTCCTCGCGGCCCAGTCGTTGTAATTCTCGGAAGGGTTGACCACCCAACCATCTTTGCCTCCGACATGAAACTTGTAAGCTTGAGAACGAGAGAGACAAGCGAAGAAAACCGCCAGGAAGAAGCAGAAGCACACGCGGGCCGCCATTGATGGGAACTCGAGACTTTCAGAGGGCGTGAAAAACCCTAAGAAAACAGCGGACCGCCCAGTGCGTAAAGATCCGCGAATAGGGTTATATAGGGAAACAGAGATCAGGGAACGATGCTGGAGATCTTGGAAGAAGGTGGCTTTTCAGGGAAATGTCGATATTCGGGAGATTTTCTTGGAACAAAGAGGGAAACGATGATCAACAAAATAACGGGTGCGGGTGGTGGTGGTGATGGAAACCGGAGGCGGTCGGCGTTCGCAATACATAGGGTTTTGCCGAAGAGGTTACCGTTGGCGAGACGAGGAGGATTCCGTTCTGCAGAATATGGAAAGTGCAATAAATTAGCTCCGTCCTTCGTTTCTCAAGACGCTCCCCCCCTAATTCATAGCGGCTCAAACGGAAAAATTCTGTATTTATTGTCGCAAAGGGCAAGTAAATAATCTACCAAAATGTTCACGGTTTAGATTTTCGTAGCCGGAAAAAGGGTAGTACAGCAACAATCTCCAATCCATTTTCTTCTTGTTAAACCAAATCATAAGGATTTGAACGAAGTAAATGAGGAGATTTCCAAAATCCATGTTGTGTTATTGAATGACTGTTTAAGTAAAGTAGAATATTTATCCCAGTTAGCAGCTTTATTGTATATCCATTGGTAGCTCGATACAATAAAAGTTGCTCCAAGTGCAAAGAGAAGATCTTTCATGGATCTTTTAAAGGATAATTGAGATCTAAATTCTCATGAGATATATTCACTCGTCGTGACATTCAAGATCAAATCTTTTCACTCGTCATAACAAGTTAATGTTTCCAAATAGAAGGGTCGAGGGCCGATTCTAAAATCAACATCAAAGTCACCTTGAGAAGCAACGAAGACCTGATGGAGGTAATTCCATCCAAGGTCATCACAATAAGATGGGGAGACAAAGATTAGTTTTCACACTCTAAAAAGCTCAGAATATCCAACTCCTGCTGCAAATCAAACATGAAAGAATTACATCATAATCTTGTCGCGCATGGTGAACAGTGCATCAAGTTCTATTCTTCCCCAACCAAAAAATGAGATCGCTCGATGATGCGTCAAATGTTCAACCGATTGATTAGGCAGAGTCATCACCGATGGATCACGCACCAGTCGTAACTGAAAAGTCAGCATTTACTCAAGGTCTTCTCACTTTTGACTCTCACTAAATGATTCATCAGCCCCAGCAGAAAAAGGCTTTCAAATGCGGTGACCAAAGGGCAAAAAATCGCATCAGTTGATTGCGACGTGATTAGCATGCTAAATTGGGACAGGACCAGTGCCGAGAAAGAAACGAGTGTCGTGGTGGTGGTGGCGGCCACGAGGGTACAGATTGGTTGTCCCATTAAATGGTCTTGTCACTTGATAAGAAAGTAACACATGACCGGTTGGTGAATTTTGTAATGTTGATAATTGTGTTCCCATTTGTATTTTGTACCATTGCTAGATTTTTGCATAGTATCGTGCAACTTCAGCTTCCTAGAGTCCAAATACATCTGAATCTAAGTCTGTTTTCAAGTTAATCGTATCCATACAAAATTGAATTTGAGATTATTTCCATCCCTTTTCAGTATGATGTCGTGCTGAAAATTAATGTTGTTGAATTTAGAGTTAATAATAATATTACGGGGCACATTTAACCAGACTAATTTTTGCCTCAAGAAAAATTGCAAGTTGGATTTAGAGTTAATAGTGATACTGCAAAGAAGAGTTAACCATATTAATTTTCGTCTCAAGAAAAATTTCAAGTGGTATCCCTAACACATTTATCACAAAATTATTAATATTTATCTTTAAAAAAATCCCAAATTGGTACTTCATAATTTATTCATTCCAAACTAATTATTGTCTTAAAGAAAATCTCATACCGAT
This sequence comes from Eucalyptus grandis, assembly GCF_016545825.1. Lineage (NCBI taxonomy): Eukaryota > Viridiplantae > Streptophyta > Magnoliopsida > Myrtales > Myrtaceae > Eucalyptus > Eucalyptus grandis. The sequence goes on along the minus strand of NC_052617.1, from coordinate 44,002,876 downwards.
TACCCTAATCCAAATGTACTGTACATTAAAATGTGTACGTATTAATTAACCTGAATTTTTATTCTCCTTGTCAAATTCGTCTTCCACCATAAAAATATGATTAACGGGGGCGGAACAAAACAAGCAAGTAAAGCAGACTGTTGGCAGCAACGCAACGCCCCCATTAGAAAAGTAAAAAGCAGAGATCAAGAATCGGACCAGGGGCCCAGAAGAAAAAGTAAAAGCAGACCAACAACCATGAAATGAGTTGGGCTAACTTGACTAAAACGTCCTGACGTTTTGCTATGTGGGCAAAATCAATATTACACATCAGTCCAGATTTCGTTTACTAAACACTGCAGCTCGATATTTACTGGCCAGTGCTCATCTTCACACAACGTGGAGTGCTTGAGAAACTGCAGGCAGCGCAGCTCTCCCAGTTCGAAACACTGTTGTTTTTGGATCGGAGTCTTCGCAATTTAGGGATAACTACACCGGCTTAACTGCGGATGTAGATCTAACTGCAGAAACAATCTTTAGAGTAATTCTGTATTTGTTATCTCTGTCGAACATCCTCAACTTTAGAGCAACACTCCAGTCATTCTGAAACCTTTGGAAAGCAAGAGAAAACCTACTTCTTCTGGAGTTGGTAGAGAGAAGCAAAGACACGGGTTCTGTATCCACGAGTTGGAGTTACCATCGAGAGATTGTAGCCTGGAAATAGTCCAGGAAATTCATCGACCCCTATGTTTCTTGAATCCGAAGGATGAGTTTCGGCGAGGGCATGCGGCCTGTGAAAAGGTGGGTAAACCAGGAACCAGAAAGTGTACTTGGTCGTTTACTATGTAGGAGGCCAAGTTGAAACTGAGTTCCTGAGATAGGCAGTGTGCCAACTTTTAGATCGAAAGTTTTGTCTCGTCTACTAATGCGATTTATATCAAGTAACATTCTTGACAAACAGATGCTGTCGGTATGAGTGACGGTAAGCGTTCCTTTCTCGCAGGTCGTTTTCTGAAGCCAGAGCAATCCCACTAAAGAAATTGTCTGAGCCAATTTTTTCTGACACAAACCATTCTCGCAGATCCGGCGACATTTCAACAGATCACGGAGCACTAATCATGAAGTCATCATGAAATTGAGGATAAAGGAACTTTATTTTCCACATCGAATCGAGTCATTAGACAGAAGCATTATACAGCTTCAACATAAAATGCTACACACGTTTGCTCGTGCATGCTTATAGGCTTGTAGCAACATAATGCAGAGAAGATGCCCATGAAGAAGAAGGCAAAAGGAAAAAGCAGAAGCACTAAAGAAATTGGTCTTAGATGAAAAAGTGGGTTGTTTTTTTCACATCATGGTTTGCCTGAGAGGAGTGTCAATCCTTCTTCTCTGCATCCCCTTTCTTCTCTTCCTTGGCTGCAGCTTTCTTCACTTCCTTGACTTTGGCTGTGCCACTCTTGGACTTCATGAAGCAGAAGCAAGAGCAGCAGGGGCACTGAAACAAGAACTTCATTGCCCTCTTGCTTTACCTTCACCTCACTTCCTTCCTCTCTTTAGTCTGAACAAAGCTGCACCAAAACCCAAAAGACCAGAGTGCTTGTGTTTACTAAAAGGCTCAGCCCTTTTGTTCTCTTTCTATCTTCTTTTTCATCTAATAATGTCGCTAGGTCTGTTTTTCCTCTCTCTCTCTCTCTTTCTCGACGGTGCCCATTGGATTCCACTTCAATCGCTCTCAAGAAAGAAAGTTGCCAGCCTAATAATGCCAGCTTAGAAAGAGGAGAATGGGTGGTGGGTCAATCCATGATCAAACTATGATGTTATCTTCTCTGAAAAATTGTCCCATCTTCACAGTTATTTCCCACACTCACATGAGAAATATTCGTGTGGTATTCATTCACCTATTTCACCTGTAATTCTGAAGGAGTCACAATACGTAGGCTTCTCTTTGTAGGTCTCTGCACAGGGAATTTTAAGCTTGGATGGGAGGGACCCCTCTTTCCATTTCCTTTGCCTCACGTGAAAGATTCCTCAGCTGGCAAGCAATAAGGTCTAGCATTTTCCCTTTCGGGCCATTACGCTCATTTGTAAATGACTACACAGGGCAATCCCGACTCAATTTTTCCTCGAGAGGGGCTTCGGTACAATAAACATCATATGAGCATTTGTAAAGAGATTGTATAATACGATATTTGAATGTGTGAGTCAAAGACATGATGACAGGATCTGTGAGATAACGATGGATTATATAGTCCGCAATTTTCGCAAATCACTGCCACTAATACGAGCGGAATATACTTCTAGCCGAGGATGATTTGTCTTCTTTCTACATGATTGTTTAACCTTTTGCCCATAGCCTTACAGTAAAAGTTTGGTGAATCAAGGGATCATCTTCTGGTCCTTGCTTATCCGCCCACTCTAGGAGTAATAAAGCATGAAGCATATTCAGGAGAAATAGAATATCTAAGGTGGTTAGGAGGGATCAAGAGATAAGAGAAAGGATTTTAAGAAACGAATTATGCTTAAAAAGACACATGCGTCTTTTTTTTTGGGGGTTCTAATCCTATCATATACCTATTTCTCACAGAAAACAAAGATTCTTATGTCATATCACAACTTTTTCATCCCCCACCCTTTTTTTAGGGGAAAAGTGTCCGAGAAGTCATAAACCTCCTACCTTTGTGCTAATTTAATCCTAAACATTTTATTAATGTCATTTTAGTTTTAAATCTTTTCACTTTGTGACAGTTGAGTCATTTCTGACTAATTTTGGCTAGATTTTGCTATCTAAGCACTAGTTAACTAAGCGTCGGTTAACTGACGTGGTACAATCAAGACTAACGTGAATAATATTTAATAATATTTTAATACTTTTTAAATTTTATTTTATTTTTTATTTTTTATTTTTTTTCGATGACTAGCCGAAGTGACAGTCGGTGAGGTCAACGCCTGGGCGAGATCAAAGTCGACCTTGTCGCCACTAGCGAGGCTCGAGCCCGCCGAGGAGGTTGCGAGGGCCGCCTCACTTGGCCTCCGATGACGCTAGCTCAAGGTCATAGGCTACCTCGTGCTAGGGAGCACGGCTCACCCTCACTAGATCTGGCGAGGGTCAAGCCTTGCCAGCCATGGGCGAGGCTCGATCTTGCCAAATCCGGCAAGGACAAGCCTTGCCAACTCAACACAAGGCCGCCCTTGCAACTTGGGCAACCTTTGGCGAGGCTCGCCAAAGGCTAGTGAGGTCAACCTCGCTGGTCGTCGCCTGGCCGAGTCACGAAGGTTCGATGATCGACGGGAGGAAGGACAAAGTGAAAGAAAAATAAAAATAAAATTCAAAATTCAAAATATATATAAAAAAATGTTATTAAAAGTTGCCCCCATTAGTGCCGATCGTGCCATGTCGGTTGACCGATGCCTAATCAACAAAATCCGACCAAAATTAAACGGAAAAGACTAAATTGGCATAAAGTGAAAATGAAAATATTTAGACCTAAATTGGTACCAATAAAGTCATTGGCATAAGTGCAAAAGGTTCAGGATTTTTTAGGCAATTTTCCCCTCTTTTTTTTTAGGGTCCAAACACTATCATAATTCAGTCCCTTCAAAATCCTCCCTTCTTTTTCTTTTATTTTTCCTTTTCCTCTCATAGATATAACTAAATCCCTTCTTTTTCTTCCTAATCATTCCATCCAAATTGAGCGTAACAATGAGGAGACTTCCATTAATGTAGGATATAATGTTTAAAACATGGAAGAAATTACAAGAGGTAATGTCCAGCGCAAGAATCTTACACCTCTCGGCTTACCTTCCACGACTATTATATCTTTTTAGAGTTGTATGCAAAATATATACGGCACCCTTGGTGAACATCTTCATCTTGGGACACCATCCAAAACCCGGAGGTGCAATTTGTGGTGGAAAACTTACAAGGCTTGATACTTAAATTATCATGAAATCCCAAACGATTTTGCATCCCAAATTCTCTCTTCTTCTGCTCGTGTTCCCATCGCTTGGTACTACTACCATCGATTCGCCTTCTGATATAGTCATACCAGTGAGCTGATATTTCTGGGGAAACCAAAATATGTGCAACTTCATCATTTATCAAGCCTTGTAAGCTTCTCCTCACAAATTGCGCCTTCAGGTTTTCATCCTCGACAGAATTTGTTATGGAAAAGTGCCCCAATATAAACATATTCTCCAAGGGTGCTGTATACATTTCATACGTTCACCAGATTAATATCTTATTCACTGTATCTATTCATATTTAGATACACTATCCCCACCTTGATATTTCTCCCCAGGGAATAACACTTACAGTCGAGCAGATGGTTTGACCAGTTCAGGTACTTTGCGGTAGTCATATACCCCAATACCTCGTTTTCTTCCCAGGCGACCTGCATCGACGTACTGCACTAGCAAAGGACACGGAGCGTATTTACTATCTCCCAATCCCGCTTGGAGTACTCTCATTATTGACAAGCATACATCCAACCCAATAAAATCCGCGAGCTCCAGAGGACCCATCGGCTGGTTTGTCCCGAGCTTCATTCCAGCATCAATGTCCTCCTTTGTTGCGACCCCAGTGTAGAGAGTGTGAAACGCTTCATTTATCATTGGCATCAGGATCCTATTAATTATGAAGCCAGAGTAATCCTGCGAGCATACAACCGTCTTCCCGAATCTGCAAGTGGAAAAGTCATTATCTGCAAATACAAGGAGAACGAGAAACCACTTCGAGTAACGAGTTGATAAGAGTTTGCAAACCACCTTTGAGCAAGAGTCTTCGTGATGGTAAATGTCTCGTCCGATGTGTCTGCGCCCCGAATAATCTCAACCAATTTCATCACAGGTGGAGGATTCATGAAGTGCATGCCAATGACCTGAGTGAAACAGATGTTTGCTTTCATCTAATCAGGAACATGAAAGATCTCGAATAATGGTTCGGCAGCAAAGCCAGCCGCGGCAAGACGCTAATGAAGTTCTTGTGTAATTACAATCAAGCCCAAATGCGTGTTCCGTTTCTGTTCTGATACAATAAACCAAGAAAACAAGCCCAACAGGCAAGGACCTACAGTGGTCTACTTCTAGTACTGACCAACATCAATGGCATGATTGACATGTGAACATGTCAACCAGTTTCATGGCATCAAATTCAAGTCAAATAACAATGCTAACAGTTTTGAGAGTTGGGTAAAAAGGGGAAGAATTCGATGGGACATGAAAACAACCTGATGGGGTCTCGTCGTGGCGGAGGCCAAGCGAGTGATGGAGATCGAACTTGTGTTGGACGCCAGAACAACAGAGGGTTTGACGATCTTGTCCAAATCGCGGAACAGCTGCTTCTTGACATCTTCAGACTCCACTATGGCCTCTATGACAAAATCACTCGACCGAAGCTCTTCCAAGCTCGAAGTGCAGTGGAGGGAGCGCAGGGCATCGTCACCTCCCGCCTAATCGCAGAACAGATAAAGGCGTATGAGATAAAATCCCCCACGCCAAATACGAGGAGTAACTAGAAAGAGAGAGACGGCCAAAAGTACAATTATTGGCTACTGGGCAGGCAGGTGTTAGGCAGCTCCCGTCCTTTATGTCCAACCACAGCATAAGGAGGCAAACATTTATTTTGTAGAAAAAACTATAGGATGAGATTTGTGAAATTAACTAATCTGTCCTCTTTTTGCCCAGTTCGATTTGGATTGTCTCCCCATACATGCTAAACACGTTGTCCATCGCACCAACGACCATGACCCACTCTCGGAAAGCAAGTCAAGATCGAAATTTCACGTGACCAGACGCGACTGGAATCAGCACAAGAGCATCGGGACCTCGTTCTAAAGCGCGGGATGAAGGGAAAGAGGGGTTGACCTGAGAGAGGGCGCGCTTGGAGACCAGGCGCCGGATCGAAGCGGCGATGTAGTCGGCGGATCGAGCGAGGGCCTGAGGGTCCTGGTCCAGGAGCCAGACTTGGAAGCCGTGGACGACGCCGAGCTGGGCGATCCCCGAGCCCATCTGGCCGCCGCCCACCACGCCGATGGTCTTCATCTCCGCCATTTTGGCTGCTCTCTCTCTCTCTCTCTCTCTCTCTCTGTAGCTCCCGGACACACCAAACACATGATAATTGTCAGAAGAGGTCAAGCGGTCCTGCTTTGCTCAGTGGGCTTTTGTCTAGATTGTTCATGGACTTGGGCTTCTATTGAGAAAAATGGGTATGTAATTGGACTCATTTAGTAGAAAAATAAGGCAATTTCCATCGACGTTCAGAACGCCCAATGGAGTTCATCAGTAAAATATACTATTAATGATCTCTTGGTGTGCTAGCATGACTTTTCTAATACATATATATTTTATGGCAGTAATAATTTCAAAGCATAGTTCGCATCGTAATTAAATATAGCTCTTTGAAACTTTATTGCAATTTCCAAATAATATCGCGTGCCTCTTTTAATTTAATGTAAAAGTTTTCCCGTAGAGATGTTAACAAACGGGTCCTCCAATGTTTAACTATTGCGACGTGAATATTGGAAATGCCAAAATTTAATAACCGGCCGGTGAAATTTACAAATTTATTGACCAATACTCATGATAGAAACAAATTGAAATTTGTAGAGTTGAAGGAAAGAGTTAATTTGAAGCATCGAGAAATGCCAAATATATTAAGGCCCACCTGTTGGGAACAAAGTTTCACAAGAAAAGGAGGGAAAATACGTGAATATTGTTGTTTTGGACATAAATCGCAAGAATTATACATATGCATTATTGGAAATTGCTTAAAAGTACAGACTCAATACCATGTATTTATATAAGGTATCCACCAATTTTTTGTGATACGTTTATTGATGAGGTAACTATCAACTCTTGAGACAAACATCATGGGGTATTATAAAGAAATGAGGGAATTTCCATAAAGAAAATAAACTGTACTATATGGAATTGGAAAATGATTATAAGGAAATCACTTCCAACCCTCTACCAATAACAGAGGAGTAAAGGGGAAGAGAGAAGAAGACAATTTTACTCTGAAAAAGATTCTACACAGATAAGCTCCCCACCTTTCTGCGCATTTAGTCAATGGCGCAAAGGTGAAGATGCCAACAAATGGAGGAAAGTTACCATTTATTCTCTCACGTTTCTTAATTAAGTTAGCTTTCCTAAATATTACATGTATTCTTATCATGATACAATAAGTATTGCATTTTTATCTCTTGTATTTTCCTTTAATTTGAGATAAATGTGCATGGCGGAATTCAGATCTACTTTAAAGAGAACTTTAAAAAAAACTCTTAACAGATTATGTGACTGATACAGATATGTATCTTATTATGAGAAAATTACCAAAAATGTCCAAAATTCATTTTACCGTGTAAAATTTTTAATTTGGCTAATTTAGTCCTATACATTTTGATAATTTGTCGATTTAATCCTAAATTTTTCAATTGTTCTAAATTAGCCATATTCATTTTGACTATTTGTCAATTTAATCATAAACATTTTAATGATTTGTTAATTTAGTTCTTACAATCGATTTTAGCTCAAAAACAATGAAGTGGTGGTGTAGTCAGAGCTAACCATCCTATGGCACGATCAGCATGACATGGAAATTTTTTTCGATTTGTTTATTTTTCTATTTTTTTGTTCTTTTCTTTGTTCTTTTCCTTCTTTTTCTAACTCTCTGGTGACCCTTGCCCAAAACAAAATGAATATATAAATCGAAAAAATTAGGAAAAATTTGCAAAAATCATTCACGTCAACATTTTTTTATCAAAATTGACTAGATTAAATTGACAAATTGTCCAAAGTTTAAGGACTAAATTGGCAAATGATCAAAATAATTATAGTTAAATTGACACAATCAAACAGTTGAAGACTAAACTTGGTACAATACAATAAGTTTAGAACTTTTTTGGTAATTTTCTCATCTTGTTACAATATTATATTTGTTATTTCTCTTGAGAAAATTCATGTTGACATCCATATTTTAGAGTTTTTTCGCCAGATTTTCTTCTGCAATGAAATATTTTTCACTGAAATCAGCAACTTGGATTTCAACAAGTCTTTATAGACACAACTCATGCTGAAATTTTATCCACGACAAAGTTTGCAAAATATAGACTCTACAGCAGAATTGAACGTAGACAAACTATATCAGAATTTAATCAACGACATAGCCTGAGGACGCTAAGATATACACTGAAATTTAATTAACAACCTGTATTTAGAAACTACAAGTAAGAAACACACCGAAATTTAATTGATAACGCGAAGATAAAAGTACAATACTGGAAAGTAAATATGAAAGATGGTGGGTTTGCTTGATTTGTGTGGGCCCCCTCAATGGATAAGCGACTGTATTTATAGTGATTATGTTGTAATTGTTACCGAGTGGTTTCTAGTGATTGTATTGACGCTCTTTCATTTTCATAAGTCTTGTACCCATGTTCCCATAATACCATGACCCTGTTCTTTTAAAATGCATGCCGATTGTGCATTGTTCCACAATCGTAATCACTTTGTTCTCCAGTAGCTTCAAAATTCGTAAGTGTATCCCATTCATCCATCTTGATTGCCTATTGGTCTCAACTAATCGATATCCTCATCGTTTGTTGTTGCACATCTACAACAGATTGGTGATGATCATCAGTGTGCATTAGGATTTATACCGATCCTGATTGTCGATTGTTAGTCACATGCTTAACAATATTTGTTATTCAAATCACGTGTTGACACTCTCATCACTTTTTTTGTGCAAACAAGAGTTATATAACCAAATAAAACCTTAAAACTGTGCGATACATCATCTTGCTAGCTCACTCATAGATTAGATTAGAAAAATCAGAACGTGCCAATGGATCACAGGACATGCACTTAAACCAAATAAACTCATACTTCTCTCTACAGACTGACATACATCACCCGCATGCTTCATGCATTGCCATGCTGTGCCCGCTAGAATCGGATACGGTGTCTAAATCTACGGGCATATGTCCTCAATGAAAGATGACAAAATGCAACGAGGAAAGGGGGAAAAACCCATCATCGTGAAGAATACGATGTCAGCTTCATGAAAGAGACCCCCGCGAAAATGAACATTATCATCATCTTGTCCCTCACTTCCAACATGCAGGATTTTTTTAGTACAAGCAGTACCATACATCGACGCACAAGGTCGATCGAATTCTTTGGGAGAACGAAGTGCGAGGACCACGGCTATGGATAGGGACTAGGGTTGGTCTCATCGAACAGCTGTATCTCTTTTAAAATTCGATGATTCTGTTTCTAACTCGCTCTCCGGGAATCACTTTCTCACCAATCTTACTGTTTGGATGACGGAATACCGTGCGTTTTTGCTCCTTGTCATTGCACATTCGGGAACTCTTCAGGAGAAACATAAGCTTCAAGATGTTGAGCAGACAGTTTTTAACTTACCTAATCCATCGTCGAATGGGATTTTACACATACCAACGACTTGTGAAGAGTCCAGTTGTCCGCCCTGAGTTTGTCACGCGAAAGAGTCATTCAAAAGATCCTTGGTTGACTCAACCCCTCTGCTGCTACTGGCTATCGCGGAATCGAACAAAGGAAGGGAAGGCAAAAAGCCCCTTTTACGGAGGAATGAATTTGGAAAGCAGCTGTGGCTTGTCGAGTCAAATTTCAAGGGATGAAAAGGCACATTGAGATGCATAAGTGAGGAAGCTTTTTACTGTCGCGAACGGCGTCGCGCCTCGGGTTTCATCGATGTCATAAGGACACGCGTCAAACTGCCCGCGGCGGCGCTTCAGAAATGGCAAAAGCCAGCTCTATGCCATGTGAATATCGGTGCTTTTACTAATCCCCGATGCTAGCGAATCTCCGCAGCACAAAGCCTCCGTAAGCAAATTACCCTTGATCCTTCAGTACCAATTCAACCATCATCAATTGCGCATTAACAAGTATCATCGTGCGTATACCGCCGAGGCCATTTCATATTACGATGGAAACGTAGCAACTTGTTTTAAGTGTCTCATGCACTGTCAAGAGAAAGAACTCGTAGCTCACATCTATTATTGTCCATCGCAAATTTCCTCCGAGGGACTCGCACCTTGAGAGAAGCAGGTGATATTAGTGTCCTCTTATTAAAAGTATGTTGGTCGAAGGCGACAAAAGAATCCTGAGAAAAAAGGGAGTTTGGACCAAGATCCAACTCTCAACGTTTGAGAGGGATGTGCACTATCCCATGGAGAGCCAAAATGATATCCATAAAAAAGCAGGGACGCGGAAAAACATTTATGGCAATTTAAAGTGTTCTGTCGATCCATACAAGAACTGGTCCTCAAAGAACATGATGATCAGAAACGTATATTCGAAATTAAAGGTTTGCCTTTTTGAGTCCCTAACTCTGTCGCGCGGGGTTCTCTTTTTTCCGTTTCGAATTTGACGGATTCTATTGATCGGATTAGCGCAGCTGATTAGTGGTGACGCCGAGAGGTAATGGTTCGGGTCGTGTTAAGCTGCGGTCGGTACGATTGTCTTGTGCCTTGATGGTACTCAACCCACTGAACGCGAGGAATGAGGATTACAGTGACTTGAATGTTATGGAGAGGCAAGACTGCGCATCGATAATGGAGTAGCAATGTAAAGGAGAGCCCACCCAGTACGAGAGCCCACGTGAATGAGAAAATGATGGAGGACTTGAGTGAACCGCATGTCTACCTGAAAGAGGTGAAACTGCAATACGGTGCAGCCTCCCCCTTCATGTCCTTTAGCTTCACACCACAATTGATCTGTCCTTGTCAACTTGAACTCACGCTGAAGACCACAAAAAAAAAGAAAAAGAAAGAAAACCTGTGCTCTGATACCCATCCAACTTAGGATAATGACTTCATGAGATGGATCAAAGCGACGGGAAAAGAGAACCCCAAGATTTATCATCCTCTTTGACTGCACCTAGCATAAATAAACCCAAAGAGTTAGGCAAATGTCATAATCCGCATTCGTTATTCGTCCGAGAATTATGGGCGTTCTTTGCTTGTCTACTGACCCCCACATAAAACCAATCAATTTTGAGTGCTCGTGCAGAGCATCAGTTCCGGCCATCTGGTGGTCGCAGCACCAGAATCAGGAGAATTAACCATTGAAATTTGACTAGCTCTTTAATATTTGCATAGGAAGAACAACTAATGATCCCTTTTCTCCAGCCAAAAAGACATGATCACTTCTTAACACTTACACACGCACACTTGATCCTTGTAATGCCTCTGCAAAAATTACACAAGCTAAACTTATTCCAAAATCACATGCAATCCATTTCAGCACTCGTTCACCTTTCCACCTACTGTACTGTGCTAGTGGTCCTAGCACCATTCTCTTTACTTTTCAATGCCTGCCTTTCATTCACTATATAAAACGTACCCACAATTCACCCCATCGCAACACAACTCTCATTGGAACACGCTTCCGCCGCATCCACCATGATCAATTCCAAGCGTTTCGAAGGGAAGAAAACATTGGAAGATATAATAGAAGACGACATGGACGACGATGTAGATGAAGAAGAGGGACATGGGAACAATGAAGGTGAGCCTTTTTTACATGACGATGAGAAGAAGAAGAAAGGTACGAATGGGAAGAGGGGGTCAAGTGGCTCTCGTGATGCATCCCCGCCCTGCTGCCAGGCGGAGAGGTGCGGGACCGACCTGACTGATGCGAAGCGCTACCATCGGCGCCATAAGGTGTGTGAAGTCCATGCAAAAGCACCGGTGGTGATGGTGGCTGGACTGCGTCAGAGGTTCTGTCAACAATGCAGCAGGTCTGTCGAGCATAGTTCGACCTCAAAATAACTACTCATATGCCCTCCTCATATGTACAGTCAAAAGTCTAGTCTATTTACCTTCATTTCAAGTTTACATGGGAAATGATGCAGGTTCCATGAGCTAATGGAGTTCGATGAATCAAAGAGGAGTTGCCGCAGGCGTCTGGCTGGACATAACGAGCGGCGCAGGAAGAGCTCTTGCGAGTACTATGGAGAAGGCTCGAGCCGTAGGATGTCAGGTCCTCAGTTGAAGGAATGCAGACCGGCTGATTCAAGAGGAAGAGGAACTGCCATCCCAGGGAATTCAACTTTCAAACACTTCCAGATAAGATGAGGCTTCAATTTCCATTGTCTACATGCTCCCTCTCTTCTGTCACCCTAAGACTACCGTCACCATAACTATCTATGCTGAAGGCAATGCCTAGGCTATTTAAATAAAAGTGACCATTGTGAAGCACTACTGTAGATGATGGACTGTTCCCTGGGTTAGGTACTGCTCGTGCATCGGCTACTTATTGTATCAGCGTTTTATAATTTGAGTTATCTCTTGGATAAATCAAATAATAGAAATGTTTGGTAATTTACTCAATCTTGAATCCTGATGCTCTTCATTACTTGAGACAATGTGGAGACGCAAATCCTTGACTGGATGACAACATAGTACATCGACACAATCTGGTTATGCAATTTATCGTACATGAAGTGTAAAGCAGACTTCCATAATCACTCCGAAGAAAAAGCCAAAGATGTAATCGCAGCTTTTCCAACCACATCTAAAGAGAAAACACCCGAAAGAAAATATGCAAACTAGTTAAATCTCACGACTATGCAGGATATGTCGTCTTTGCTATTCCTACTCAGTGCCTCTTCAGTTAAGTGCTTCGCTGCCGACCGAGCATCCTTGATGTTTCTTATAGAGTCAGCTGCTTCCTGGTTCGACATTACCTGGCATCATTTTAAGAGGAATTTCAGCCTTATCGTTGTACAGGCAAAAGGCAATTTAAAAATAAGGCTTCTCTTTCACCGCCCATTTCAAAGAACTGCTCAATCTAAATACAACAGAGAAACTTATTGACAGAGATAGGCAGGCCCTAACCGTCCATAGTCCATCACTTGCCAAGATGATGAACTCTGTATCAGCATCAATCTCCTCGACTGTCACATCAGGTTCAGAGCTGAGATGTTCCTTCAAGCTTTTGTCACCAAAGGCCCTTGCCACAGCTAATTGCCCATCAACGCGAGGAACATCTCCTGAAAATTATCAACAAGACAAGGTCACGGAATCTAAGGCAATTTTTTTCCAAAACTTGGGAGATCCAATGACCTGATCGGCCTCGAACAGTTTTAGCCTTATGTAGAAGGGGTCCATACCTGGAAAGTTGGATACAAAACCACCTCTATTCTCAATCCTCTCTCTTTCCGTGCTGGGTTGGTGATCGACTGACAATTGTTTGGCGACACCATTTTTGCAGATGACTGCCCTGGAATCCCCAACATTCGCTACTACTAGCCTGCGACAATTAATCAGTATTGCTGTGACTGCAGTCGAGCCCCCTTTACCCAATTGAGCTGCCTTTTCTAGAATATCACTATCAGTTACGCGATATGCTTTCCTGATTGCTTTGTCCGGCTCCGTCCAGAAGTCGGGCTACTCCCAAGAAACCGGGAAAACGAAAATGTCAGATCTCTTCATAACATACCTAAATGTAAATTTAAAAGGCAAGTTTTTGCAAAATAAAGAACCACCTGGGAATAAATGACAATCAAGGTATTCAGTATATTTGCAATTCGCAATACTTAGTGGAATCTAGCCAAATTCAAATTAACATCTAAGTCCACATTTTTCTTAGAGTAACAAGAAACATGTCCTCTATAATGATGGCAGCTGATGAAGGCACATCCGCTGTAAGGATGAAAGATGGTAGGCCAAAGTAGCATCCTAACCTCATTTATAATGTTGTCAAACAGATGTGCCCGTAGATAATCAGGAACTTCGCGACTCAAATGGCCATCGTATATCGCGAATAAACCGAGCTCGTGATCGTCGACTTGCTTAAACTCAGCGACTGCGTAATCTTCCATGTCATGATACGACTTCCCCTTCACCAGATGAAAGCCATGCGTAATGTGCTTCGACATCTTGCTCTTCCCCTTCCCGGAGTCGGCTGCGGATGAGCCTAATCCAACCTTTTCCTGCCACGAGACAAATGACAATCAATCCTTCTATATCTACCCACCCCCATAGATTTCTAATTGCCATAAAAGGAAGATCGGTCTCAAACGAACGGCGACTAATCAATGTACTCGAGAACTAGACCAGACCACAAATTGGCTTGTACCACAGACATTGACCAGAGAATTTGGAAATGACGAGCGAATTCGTGCTTTTCCCAAAAAAAGCAATTCTTCACTTCAAGTGCTTCCGATATAGCAGAAAAGTAGCGTGCAGTTCCGCAATCAGACATTTGGGTCATGAGTCAAGCTCTAGCCATCCTTTTTAACGCGCGCCTCACGCTCAACTCATCCTCACCGCGCGCATCTCGCGTTTTCGAAATGACGGCCGGAGCTTCGAGGAACGCGATCGGGGGATCAGCGACTCAGCGATCCCGAAAGCCTCCCAAACGCCCGATCCTAGACTTACAAAAGAGAGAACCCCCGTTTCCGATTCGGATTCGACATTTTCGAGCAATCAAAAGGCACGATCTTCCGCGCACCGATCTCCGGACGACTCGCGTGACGACGGATCTCGCGAAACAACGGAGAGGCGGGGAAGCGGGCGAGAAAGGACGTACCTTCATCTTGTGGAGGATCTCTCTGCCGGTCATGCCTCCTTCGGTGGAGGGGGAGAGGCTGGAGTAATTATAGAGAGGAGAGATATGGCGGTTGATTATGGACGGGATCGAGCCGACGACGCAGAGCAGAGCAGAGAGAGAGAAAGAGAGAGAGTAGGTGTAGAGGAGGAGGAAGGAGGGAGGGACAAGTGCGACGAGAGAAGGAGATGAGTAGCAGTCCAGAAGCGGTGCGGCGTTGACACGACTCGACGACTCGACCGCCGTACACGTCCCCCCCTTCGCTCTCTCTCGCTCACTGAGTCAGCCGCGTCATTTGCATTTTATATTCTCGGACCTTATATGTAGCTATTTTTATTTGGGGGCGTGCAAAATCAACCGGCCGCCTGACTCTGGGATTGTCTAGATCGGATCAAGTCAGTCTGGTGTTCTGGAAACCGGACCAGACCGTTTGGTTCGGCTTTCCCTTTGAGGAAAATATGTTGCGTTTGGGAGTCATTCTTGAAAGCTCATTAGAATTAGCATTCCCAGAGATGAAAACCTAATGCAGCTCATTGAGCATTCTGCATTTCCAAAATACCAGTTCCACTATTCATGCTTTACTATTGTTCATCTTCTTTCTCATCCCCCTTGACCAACCCGATGGCCCTCCCGCCCCGCCGCTCTGGGACACCCCCGACTTCAAGTTATGCGCTAGCCTCGCCGCCGCCTCCACCTCTGCCATCGACACCTTCCTCTTCTGCGGTAGATCCATCCCCTTCGACGAGCGCGAGCAACACCGCGTCGACTCCCTACTTCTGTGCTCCAACTCCTTTGGCTCAAGCGAACCAAGCCTCAAGCCACCAAATCTGGCCGTCCGGCGGCCAAATCTAGCCTCCACAACCTTAGGCTGCCGGCTAACCACCGACCTCAGGCCTCTGCGACCGTAGATGACGGCGTCGCCTGAGGTTGCGACCCTAGGCCGCCGAGCTACCCGGCAGTTGGCTGGTGGTTAGTTGGCCGCTGAATTTAACTTTCAGATTAAAAAATAAAAAAAAATAAAAAAAATAAAAAAAGCAAAAGCTCATTACAAATGTGAGTTTTGCCAAATGGTATTTATGCTAAGTAACCTTTCAATACCACAATTTATCAAACGATGTAATATTTCGAAAAATACATTTATCTCAAAGATATTTGCATTCTCCCAATGATATTTCCCCAAAACCAAACCAAACGGGCCCACATATATTAAGTGTGGAGTGTGCTTTGTGCTTTACTATGTGCTTAGGAAGCTTGGCATAGAGTGTGCTTTGTTTGTAGTGCTTTAAACATCTTTCATATTCTGTGATGTTCGATGTAGTTTATATCCATATAAGGTAATATATTGTGTATTGAGGGGGCAGACTAGCCTTCTCTATTGTAATATCTCTCCTAACTTTCTAAGTCATTTTTCTTCCTTCCCTAAAATGGCTTCTTCTTATTAAACTTTGTTGTTAGCTCGGTAAAATGATCTTGTGAATCAGAAAATCTGAGACTCTAAGGTCTAGATTCAACAGTAAAGAGTCTTGAAATCAAGAAACAGTCCCTAAAGGATGACTTGTGGTGCCTATTTGTTGGGGATAGCATACTTGTTTTGACCTTTTGCTTTAAGACTATACCTTTTGATATCAAATCTGTATTACATTTAATATCGTGTTAACATTATTCTTCTTTGATGAAGTACCATAACTAGTGGGAAAAATTTCTCATCATCATGATTGATCAACAACCTATTAGATGGATGTACCTTTGTTCTTAGATCTTTTTACTTTCAGGAAATTTAATTCCTCAAAACTGAATAATCTTTATGAGGTCACTCACCTCAGTGAAGATGACAAGATTTCCGGCACTCAACTCTCTCTAATAAATTCCTATTCCGCATTTTCAAAACCCCACTCTTTTTCTTTCATCCATTCCATTAAAAAGCTCATCCAACATATTTAAAAAGATGTCTAGGTGCACCATTCAAAAAAAAAAAATTTATTAAAATATGAACTAAACTATAAGTGAAGTACTTCAGTCCTCTCGACTTCTCGAGTCTTGTCCAGTCACCACTCGCCAATGTCTGTTCGCCATCCGTTGTATTCTCTCCTTTGGCTCGTCCATTGTCCACCATCCTTATTTTTTGGTTCATCTTTTCAATTTGGGGATCATTACTGATGTTTGATCATTTATGGTTATAAGATAATCCTTAGCTCTCAATGATATTGATTGGTGGGTTTAGTTTACGGTTTTCGGTCTGTAATTTGTGTGGTCGACTTGTCTTGTTTCCATGGCGTAGAAGGTTAATTCGTAAACAAAGTGATTTGCCATATTAGATATATTGAGAATGCTCTGAAAAAATAGTAACTGTTGTTTGATGTTTTGGACTTACCAGCGCACAAGTAAACAAGGGGGTAATACTTAATACCGGTGGAATTGTTTTTGATGGATCTATTTTTTTTTCTTCACTTTCGTCATATACGTCAGCAATACATGTGTAATTAGCAAGTATCGATCAATCTACATTGATTCGTCATCGCAATGGCTTACTTAAATATTTTTCTAAAGAATAATGGAAACACAATTCCAATTTTGTAACATATGGCATCAAATAGTGAAAAAAAGAAATTGTGACCAGTGTAGTCCGATTCCCAATCTTAGGACCAATTGGACCAGATCAAGAACCAATCACTCCTAATTTTTATGACTCCTAACTTGTTAAATAAAAAGGCAAATACCATCAAAATCCTCAGTGTATCCCTTCTATGACACAAATATTACAGCTTCCTTTTTTTTTTTTTTTGTCAGTGAAAACCCTAAATTTGCCTATTATGATACAAATAGCCCAATTTTTTTGTATTACGAAAAAATTCAAATTTACAAAATATGCCATATATATCATCTATTATAGTTCCATTCATGATATATCTACCACACTAGTATAACTTCAAGGTTTTTTTTTTTTTTATGACGAAAAAAAAATTGGGGTATCTATGTAATCTCATTTGCTTTATGTATATTATATGTGGACAGAAACGTAAATTTAACATTTATAAGAAGACTAATCAGATGAATAAATTCTAATACTTAGCACTGGTATTTTTACTTTCATTTCTCTTCCTTTTACTGCTTTTCTACTTAATTAGATTTACATGGTTTAAAACTCAATCTAGGAATTAGGTTCAACACAGGCTCTCTGAATCTGGGGGTGAACTTCGACCAAAAAAATCTGGGGGTGCACTGCTCATTGCATTCTACTTCCAGATGGGCCTTTTCTTGTCCATCTGGAAGCTGCATCTTCTTCTGAAAAAATTAAGCATCTTGGGCCATCACGAATCTTTGAGGCCCAGACAATGTCATCGCTCCATCCGCCAAGAATCGATTAGCCCAATTGCAGGATTCAACTGAGTGACCAAGATAGTACAATGCTCTTACTGTTTCATCTCAATAGATGGCATGATTAGAGCAATGAAGAAAGGGAGATTAGGAAATGAATTGGTTTGGTGGGGGATTAAAGCAAGTGAAGGCATAATGATCAGCATCGGGGCCCTTTCGAAAGGGAACCTAAATGGGAGACAAGGAACTCTTTTTGGGAGCCGCCCTTAATCCTTTTGTTTAGGAATTGTTAATCAGATTTTGGATGGGATTGCATATATTATGCACTGTTTGATGCGGCTAAAGTTGCCCACTAAAGAGCTCTTTGTCCCCGCAAAGCAAGTAAAAGATCGTGCATCGCATCATTACATGCCTAAGCAAAGTTCATCACGACTTGACATTTAGAGCTTATTCCAAACTTTACAACTTATCTCTCAACGTTTCTTGGCCCTGTGGCAGGAATTGCAAGATGTAAGTTTGCGCAATGCAATGTTCATTAGATAATTAATAATATGAATGAGCCGTTCTATATTCCTTGTAAATTCTACCGGAAGCTTACTTATTAGAACGGATTCTTTGTTTTTCAAAACTTGAAACCTACCCTACACACCCTGCAACCCGTACCTTACATTGTCAAAGGTTCCAAGATCAGTTACAGGTTTACTTAGGTTTTACTTGTATTATTAATTGAACCATTGCAGCGAATCATTATTTTTAATGATCATCACTTGTTGTTACAATTTATTAATCATAACTTATATTTAAATACACGAAGAATATGAAATAGTAACAAAGTAAAAGTCTCGATTATAAAATAAAAGCTCAAACTAGTAATTTTAAATTATACACTCATCATCAAACATCATAGAACATTGCAGGATCATGTGAAGACATAAACCAAGAAAGACATAAAAACTAGTTTCAAATTCCACTTGAAACTTGGGACCTATATATTAAAATAGGTATCCTAATTTTTGGAACTCGAAACCTACCATACGTATCCCGAAACATGGAAATTGATAAGTTCCCATTAATTCAATTATTTGGTTTCAAGTTTTATCTTAGAACGATGCCACCCTAATTAAAAGCGAGAATGACAAGTAGTAGAACTGATGACAAGAACTTATACGCTCTATCAGACTAATACGTACTTGTCGTAACACGCTCGAACTGTGAAGGCACTGGCGCGATCTCGCCGATCAGACTTCACGAGCCATCGCATCAAAAGAGAATTCCTAAGAAGGGCGCGAGATGCGACCCGACAGATTCTCTTGATATTTTAAGTAAATTAATCAACCCCAGCTTGGCTTGGCGGGTTTTCCCCTCTTTCTTTCCTCACGAGATGCGAGTTCCTCTTCGCTTTACTTAAAGAGAGTATTTTTAGGAGACTGTGTCTTCAAGGCAACAAAAGCAAAGGGACACCAAAAGATTTTAAAGCGGAACAGAGGAACAGGAGAACGAAGATCCATCATTCGATTGGCCAATAAAGAAAGATGAGCGAGCAGCAGATCGTTTCTAGTTGTTTAAAAGTGGGATCGATTGCGTATGATCCACTCACTCATGGGCTGAGATTAGCGGCCGCTTTCTTTGCTTGCCATCATTGGACACACACTTCCTGGTAAGATCCCACATAAGCAAGTATTTTTAGTCGTTATTAAACTAGATTATGGTCCAAATTAGAGTCTGAGCTGCCAAGCAAGAACCTCATAATGTTGACCACCAGGGCTCGTCCAGCAACATCTGTCCGCATGCCACGCGTCCCCACAAAGAGAAGCGTCCACTTGTTCTAGAGCTGTTGTATTTAAACAAGCGCTCGTCACACGCAGGCAAGCTCCTGTCAGCCAACTCAAAAACCCCGATGGAGATTCATCGGCACCGGGACGGCTCCAGCGATGGGTTCTCGTTTCCGAGCACCCCATCCGAATCTCAGGATCCAGAGCTGGAGTTTGAGTTCGGGAGCGCGACCCCGGATTCACCCTCTGGCGAGTCCAGCAAGAACTCGCCGGCTGATCATCTCTTCCTGAACGGCAGGCTCTTGCCACATTCTTTCCCATGCAAAACCATGACCAATGTAGTCGTCCCGCGCATGGCGAGCCGTGCGAGCAGCGTGAGCAGCAAGGATTCGATGTCGATGATGTCGTCCAGGAGCAACAGCACAAACAGCAGCCGGAGCAGCAGCTGCAGCAGCGCGAGGAGGAGCTCTTCCGACTATTCCGAGAGAGCCAGATCGCCGCTGTTGATCTACCAAGCCAGACTTTCATCCAAAACCCAAAGCCATAGTGTGAGAGATCAGAGAAGAAGAACGAGTGACGCTGTGGCTGCCCAAGTGTACGGGACGTCTCAGAGATGGCAGTTCATCACGCCGGTGCCGCCTTTGAGTCGAGAGGGCTCTTGCTCTTCTTCTTCTTCTTCCTCGAGGAGGAGGACGAGGAAATTATGCGAAGGTGTTGTGAGAGAAGAAGTGAAAAGGATTAAGGAAAAGGAGAGGACTAAGACTGGTTTCGGGAGGAAGTTGATACGTTCGTTCTTGTTGTCCTGCATGCAGTGCCATGCAATGGAGGTCGAAACCTCTAGGAGAGAAGATGTTTGCAGAGACTTGTGACCGAGATCAACCTCCAAAATTGGTCCATGGTGTTTCTTTCTTTTCTTCTTTTATTTGGGTTGGTTTCTCGTCTCTTCTCGATTTAATACAAGGTGGCTGTCTTGACTTACATTAATGTTGTGATGACCGTTCCTTGATATACCCAAAAGAAACAGGAAACAAAAGAAGAACATCATTATTCGATTTTCTCGCGCCGCCCTTGCTATGAAACTGGGAAGGATGAATCTTATATACCCCAGACTGCGTAAACAGGAGCTGATCTTTTTCATTACATAATTCAGTTCGATTACCCTTTAAGGTGCACATAGATCGAAGTGCTGTGATACTCGTGTCATCGATTTTTTACATGTTGCATAACCTGTATTTACTAGTGGAGCTTATTCGGAGGAAGAGATTAAGGCCTTGTAAAACGGTTCAATGCCGATCCGTTGACCAACAGTTTGTGAATCCTACCTGTTCTGTGGCTTGGCAGAATCCATTTAGCAAGAGCGACTATGGTAGAAATGGAATGATGTAGGATTGCAGAATTTAACATAATTTGAGGTATTATTACTGGACTTATTCATTGTTTTTTTAGCTTCAAGAAATCCTTCCTTAAGTTCATATGTTAAATTCGTTACTTACAAAAAAACAATTCACTCTCTAGATCAAGACAATCTGTAAAAAAATATCGAATGTATTTGTCATTTTCTCTTGCCCGCAATCCTTTTTTTTTCACACCGCAAGATGGCATGGAAACGTTAAATCGGACCTGTCAAAGTTGGCATGTTGCTCTCTCACCAGTGCGCATTGCATTGCATTGCATTGAAAATGGGGGTAGATAATGAGATACTGATATGAAAGGGAGAGGAGGATAATGAGATGGCTGTACCAATGAAAAGTAGACAAAGACGAAACAGAAAAGGAGGAAGAAGATCTGGGTCATCGGTTGGGAAAGCTCCTTCGACATGGCCCACGGGGCAGAGCTTTCTCCATAGCACTCATGCTATTTTCCGTTTCCCCAATCGCCAGTACAAAGATAAAGGAGAACGTCACTGATCTCGCAAATAGCCAAGGAGAAAAGCATAAGGAAGAAGAAAAAGTGAACGAGCCAAAATACTTGACAACAGAAAGGGGTCGCAATCTGTCTCATCTTAAGCTGGGGTCAATCCCTCGATCAGTCCCTTCACCTCCCTCGAAACAGCAAAAACCCGTCTTTTCTACACGATGCCCATTTCTCGGCTTCATTTCAGGTTGTACCGAACGATCAACAGTGACTTGAGTCGGCTTTTATGTTCCAGGCAGACCCATCAAATTCCTGGCAGGAAGGAGGAGATTCATGCGGAATCAGCGAGGTCATTGCGAGTCTTTAAGCCGATCAATCCCCATTTTGAGGTACCTCTTCCTAAGTCAAACCATGCATATGAAGTGGATTGCGAGTGTTCAAAGATGATATGCTCCAGAAAATCAGAACTACTAACACCATTTTACTACATAAAACCAAGACTTGTAGTCTGAAGCTCATATAAATGATGACAGACGTAAAACCTTTTGCACCAAGCCAAGACAAAATGAGAAAAAGAGCTAAGATGTTTAGGCCAAGGATCGGATAGGATTAAAGAGCAAGAAATGAATGTTAAAACTCTTAAGGTATTGGTGCTAAAAGCTAGAGACAGCAAAAACTAACTTGAACAGAGGCTTCATCACAAGGAAATTAAGAAGAATAATTTTATGCCTAGATACAATGTCTCTCCCTCATCTCATCCTAACGTAGACCCTTCAGAGCTACTCCATGAAGGACTCCATATCAGAATACATCCCAGGTTCGGGTTGGTGATCAACGGGAGTTGAAGAAGAGGATGCCATTCGCGCAGGCAACGTAAAGCTCCTTTTGAATTTGTTCTCCATCTTTCTCGCACTCTCCGCGTGACTATCCAAGCTCAGAAACTCATTGGGATTCGTTGTGCCTGAATTTTGCATGTTGGAGGCTTCTGGATTGGGACTCTTCCCCTCCAGAAAAAGAGAGTGGTGGCTTTGGTCCGGCTTGTTTCCTGGACCCTCAGGGTGAAACAATAGCTTCGCATCCTCACTCCGCCCTGTAAGAGCATTAAAGAATGACAACCCATTTGGCCATTTGATGTCATGGTCGTGTTCCCCCATCATATCTTCTATCCGAGGGGTTTCAGACGAGTGTGGGAGGAGGAACATGTGGGTTTCGTCTTTCGCTTGAGG
Source organism: Eucalyptus grandis (assembly GCF_016545825.1). Taxonomy (NCBI): domain Eukaryota; kingdom Viridiplantae; phylum Streptophyta; class Magnoliopsida; order Myrtales; family Myrtaceae; genus Eucalyptus; species Eucalyptus grandis. The sequence continues at coordinate 43,980,135 of NC_052617.1, read as the reverse complement.
AAATCCAAGCCTCGCTGAGTTTTGGAAATGAGGATTAGAAAGCATGGAAGCCCCAGGGGGAACTAGAGGTCTTTGGCCCCAGTTGAAGAGTGGAGGAGGACGGGTCGGAATCGTTGATTGCTTCGAAGGAATGGCTGAAGAAGAGGAATTATTTCTGTTTGAAGCAAAAAGCTGGGAGAGATAAAATCCGGATTGGTAGCCAAGGGATTCAAAAGTGTGCCTCATTCGAAGCACAAAGTGGAGGTCCTCGGGTATCTGGCAAAAAGAAATTGTACCCTCAATGACATTGAACAAACAAATTCGCTGCTCATCTGGTTTTCTCCGAAGTAAATTATGTCTGCTTTAGCAAAAAACTAAAAGCTAAGACCCAGAGACCGAAAATCCCATTTCAAATTAGTATGTTCAACTTACAATCTTGCAGGACCCCAGTTGCAGAAGGCCATGGCCAGCTTGTATTACAGCAATGGTCTGGTCAAAGATGAGTATAAGATGAGAGAAGCAAAATCATAGTCATTCAAAATGGGCATATAGATATATCATATACATCATTGTATGTTTACCGTTAGACTAACTAAAGCAATCTGAATGTTCTAACCTGAATGCCCGACTCAAACTGATCAGTCCATTCGGGAGGAAGCTGCAGCAGATAAAAATCGAGATGAAGTTACAACTAATCCTTTTCGAAGGAACTTGGATATTCTAACGTCTCCAACTCGCAATTATAATTAAAATGCGAGTTCACAAATTTGTCACAAGAAAAAACATCGGAGAAGAGCATTTTAGTACATACAGCATCGAAAGAACTTTGCCAGTAATTGGAGATGTTCGGCTCACACTCGGTAGGTTCTTTGAAGACCCATTTGTGGCACTTATCTGAAGCAACCTTCCCCATCAACCTATTCCAAACAGGCCACACAAATCAAGAAAACCTCCGTGAGATTGCTCAGCCATGTCCACTGCAATTTTTAGCTCCCACTCTCCAGAGAAGAAGACAGAGAGACAGAAAGAGAGAGAGAGAGAGAGAGAGCCAATATTACCAAACACCTACCCAGTACCCACCCTTCTCCGTAATTATACAACTGAATAGACATTTTGCTGAAGGCCTTCCTCACAGGGTCCTCTCCGTCCATCTCTTCCAAACAGTCCCCTACTCTTCCTCGGCAAAATCCATCCTCCCACATCAACATCCTTCAACCACATAAACACACAAATTTTCCACAAACCGATCAATCAATCACAGTACATGATCTGGGCTTTGTATAAAATTCACAGGAACAAAGACGAGTTAAGATTGCCAATCTCTGTAGACCCATCATTAATGTCATCTAATTTCATGTTATACTTGAACGAACATTTAAGAATCATCAGTAGATTATTTTTCCCCCCCTGCTTTTACCCTGTTTTGGTTTTACATAGCGAGGTAGAAACAGAAGGTTATGGCTTTTTTCGGAAAATCAGAAGAAACAAAACCCTTGACTTCTGCTTTCTTTTTCTTTTGAACTTGCACCGAAAGAACTGAGAAGCATGAGACGCCTCTAATTTTGTTCTCAACATGCTCTGCCATCTCTGCAACTAGAGAGAGAACGAGAGAGAGTACTTACAAGCTGCCGTTGTCATCCCCAACCTTGCAACCATTTCCACCCCTCACTCTCCTGCAATAAATGCAAGGACACCCATTTAAGGAAACAGCTCAGAAACCCGAGCAAGAACCCACCCACAAACCAAAAGACTTGCACAGAGAGAGGGAGACATACGGACGAGGACGGATGGTCCAGAAGACAGAGTAAGTCCAGTCAGAGTTGAGGCAGACAGTCCTGAGGGCCTCATGAAGTGCCATCATCCCCACAGCTTCTTTACTCCTATCTGTTACTCCTCCTGAGCCCACCATGTTTTCCTCTCTCTCTCTCTCTCTCTCTCTCTCTCTCTCTCTCTTTCTCTTTCAAGAGACCCTTCCTCTTTTAGCCTTTTTTCCCCCGCTTCCCTCAGCTCCCTCACAGACTTGAGCCTGCACTTGTTGTTCTATCTCCCTTTCCTTGAATGTTGCTGCCTCTCTGCCTTTGCCTCTCCTCCTCCTCGTTTCTTACTTGTACCTCTGCTGCCTCTCTGTTTTTAATTACCCAATAAACAAGACTCTGAGAGACTCTGAGAGAGAGATGCCTGGTGTTTGTTGTAATTTTTATTCTCTCTCTCCCCTCCTCCTCCCTTTTTAATTGCTTGGCAACTCTGCAATGGTTAGCAACCACAGAAGGAGGCTCCCCCCTTTCTTCATCTTCGAACACACTCTCTCCGTTTGTCCCTTCTCTCCCCTCCCTTTGTCCCTTGTAATCCGCTACAAGTAATATTCTGGGAAAGTGAAATATGTCGTGGTTAAAGATTAAAAAAGAGACCCAGAAACGAAAAGTCCGGTGAGGGCAAGTTCGATGCAACTGTAACTATTTAACCCAAGGAAAAACCAGTGGGGTCTCTCTCTCTCTCTCTCTCTCTCTCTCTAAGTGACTAGGAAGCTGTAAAAGGAGGGAGGGAGAGAGAGAGAGGGAGCCCAAAAGACCAATCCCGCACCTGCCCTCGTTCGGGAATGGTTGGGGTCCCTTCCTTTCCCTCGGGGTGCCACAGGATTTGGTTGGTTTTCTAAAGTCTGACCTAATATCTCTGCACTCATCCTGTGGCTTTTCGTTCCCAGCACTGTGCTGTTGGATCCATGAAGAGGGGTCAAGCCACTATTCTCCCCTGTTTCCCTACCCCTTTTAAAAGGGGAAACTCCCTCAGGATTTTCACTGTGATCGCCGGCCAGGCATGTAAAATCTTTTTCCTGACATGTGTCGTTCGGCCTATTTCTCATCTAAAAATAACCTCTGTACCGACAAAAAAGTATCGAATGTATTGATTATATAACGTGACAGTAACACGTGAATAAGTAAAATAATTAAAAGTGAATGAATTCGAAAATTTAATGTTAAGATTGACTAAATGTGCCTCATATAAGTAATGGCATGATTGATCGATGATACCTTATTATATACGTAAAAGATATGTAAAAAAATTCTCGTCTTCCACCATTGAAAATTTAAGTTGTCTTGCTACTCTTTGTCAATACATGTCATGGCATTTCTTTTCTAGTTTCAGCCATAAGAATAGTTTCCCTGGTTCCTAGGACGGATATGCCCTCACCTTCGATTCCCGTCACTAGCTACTTTTAGTCAACTGTCGAGCTCAAGACTCTCTGTATGTATAAACATACATCATAAAAATTATTAATCGTTTTTATATTTGTCTTTCATGTTGTTACAACTTCAAAACATGTCATATGAATATATATCTAAAACATATAAACCCGCTGGATGTTCTTTTTTCAGTTTGTTTCGTCTAAGCGAAATGAATACACGCCATATAGGATGTCCAGAACCTACTTCACCTGAGAGATCAAGATTCAACATCCATCTTCAGCTGTTCAATTTTACGTGCACGGGCTCTGTAACCTAACTCGTGGACTAGATAAGGCGCAACTCCAGCTCGTACTCGCGGTTTTGAAAGTCCTTTCTTTTGCTAGTGAACAAAAAGACACCAAAACCACCCTGGTTCTTGAATCTGTCGGATCGAACGTCCTTCCTCGGCATGGTATGTACTCAGCCTGTCATCCGACAAGAACCGAGTCATTTGCGGCGCAGCTACAGGCACGAGCTCTCAAATGGCTCGTGCATGACTGACTCAAGCCATGGAACATCACCAACAGGTAAAAACACAGGCAGTGGTACAAGCAGCACCGTTTTCGGAAGAGGGGAGAGCACCCTCTGTTAGACCATTTTCAAATCCCTTTCTTCCCTGCATTTTCTTACGAACGAAGCACCCATCGGGGCTTAAACAAATGGGGGAAAAGGCGAGGAGGATTAGCTCAGAGGATGGGGCTGGCATATTAGAATAGAATCTTTACCAGTCAAAAGCGAGAAGAGGGGATTCGGATGGGGGAGGGTTAGATTTGCGTGTGAATATCTTTAGGTCATTATGATATTGTAATTGTGTCAGCCCGCAAGGACAGAAAACTTTGGGTTATCAATGTTGAATATTTTGTACGGTCCAACGTGAAAGCCAACCCCTTTTTTGGGGGCTCTCAATTCCTTTTGCTCTCGACAATTCGGGATTGTCGATCTTGCCCTCGTTCATTCTGGCATCCCCTGTTACCCCAAGCTCTCGACGTCGTACTTCTTCTATGAACTGCCATCGAGCGCACGCAACAATTTTTTTTTTCATTTTTTAGATAAGATTTCCTAAAGGGAATTCAATCTGAGGCTGCTAACATGTCCAATTTGGACTTGCCTTCTATTGAATGTTCATTTGTAAAACAAATAAAATACATTTTTTCTTGTGCCGCGTAAAAAAGTTATGAGGAGATGAATCAAACGCTCTTTTTAGTATTTATTTTAAAAAATGTCCGGGTATAGGCTAGATCCCATATAACCGCATGTAGTTACACATATAATTACACACTTATTAGGCACACTTAGCACTTAAAACACTTGCACACTAGTGGTTTAATTAGGACTAATCCTTTTATTTTTAATTTCAACTTAAATATTTAATTGATTTAAAGTCATATTTTCCAACACCTTCATTCAAAAATCCAAACCAATTAAGATATATTAATTATTCTGCACCGAACAAATTTTTTTTCAATGTAAAACTTTTTCTTACATAACTCATGAATGTATCTTGACAATTAATAAGTCCTACGTCATCAGGCGGGAAACAAATATACCTACAAATGTAGGCTGCTTACAATACCTATTGTTCATTCATACGAGAAAATACAAATAAATTATTTATGTTTTAAGTTACTCAACTAAGTACCTCTCGCATCCTATTAACTCTACTCATTTGGGCGGTGCTTCATTTTGGCAATAACTTTTTCTATTGCATTATCGTAAATATAGTTAGTCAATACCAAGTGTTACCTCGGAACCATCATTTGGTTGTAACTTCCAGCGGAATGACAAAGCATGGACCGCTGGTTGTCATTGCGACCATCTGGTTTGGTGACCTAACTCCCTAGGGAGCATGGACGGTACACCACTGGGTGACAAATCTTTATCGAGCCTGTCCCCTGGCTCTACCAAGTCTTTTCCTTGGAGTCACCCTTTCCCACGTCTCCTTAGGAGTTAAGCTCCCGGAGACCGCCCTCAGGGTGGCGAAAACAGTTTAAGGTATTGTTTAGGACCATCGGCTAAATGCTCTCTTAACCATATAATTTAAAATCACCATCGATTTTTTAGTTCATAACTGATAATTGAAATGCTTGCTCTACTTTATCTAAATACATTAAAAAAATGTTGCACTCTCATTTTGAGGTCAAAGTGCAATATGACTTTCAAATAGCAATCGCTTTGTTGAGTGGCTTATTATCCTTATAATCAATAAGGGTTTTGATGTTAGTTTATTTTTGTCATCTCTTATAGAGTCATTCCATGTTCTATTAGGTGATAAAATAGAGATTGCAGATATATGATATTAAATTTTACAAAGCCTCTTTTCGTACCAAAGAGAAAAAAAATCCACCAGAATTTCTTTCCTCCAAAATAGAGTAGGATGTATCTTTTTTTCCTGATGATAGGTGGTATTGGCATCACTCGATTTCATGCCAAAATATGATTAATCCACAGAATCAATTTAAGCGGGAGCCCAGTTTTGTCATTTCACGCTTCTCAACTTGATGGGTTCTCCTGTGAGCGAGGACTGCAGGGGGGTGCAATTTGAAAATTGATTAATTAAATGGACAATAATAGAATAGAATAGAATAGACCGGAGAATGGCAGTACTTAATTTAATATTTAAAAAAAAAAAAAAAGAAGAAGAAAGAAAGGAAATAGGAGGTCTTTTTGGGAGCTCTTTAGTTTAGTGAAAGCCGGGGGGGGTTATGCAGTCACGTGCGCACGTGCCGTGGCAGTGAGTCGGTGCATCGTTCCTCATAAAAAGAAAGATAAAAGGCCCCCGAGAAGCGCACGAATTGCGGGGCTCTGCGTCCCCTCCGTTCGACATCCCCCCTCCCCCCGCGGGACACGCGCCCTCCCCGACGCGCCGGCGCCGAGGGGGTGGGGCCACCGCGGGGGAGCCCGGCTCGGGCGGGTCCCGCGGCGGCGGTGCGGCCGCGTCCGCGGGAGCTCCGGCGCGAGCGCGTGGGAGAGGTTGGTGGGAGAAAAGCGAGGCCCTCCCATCTCGAAAGGAGAAAAAAAGGAAAAGAAAAAACCAAAAAAAATAATATTATTTCGGGTGGGGAGGGCTTAACTCCGCATTGACCGCCCCAGGGCTCGCGCTAACCCCACGACCGTATCTCTCGTGGGCCCCACCTCCGAATCCCAATCCCCCCTCTCCCCCCCTCCTTTTTAAAACGGCGAAAAGTTGTGCGGTAAAATCGCGGTTTTTTCCTCCCAAAAAAGAGAAAAATAAGAGAGATGGTCCGCCTATTCTGACCGAACCTTACCACAGCCCGTCAAAGCCCGGAAGGACCAAGAGGGCGGCCTCGGAAAAAGGCCGGTCGTCGTGATTAGACCCCTATCAAACGAGCCGGTGAAAAAGGAAAATAATCCAACCTAAAATAAATAAATTATTATGCAATGCAAATATAGTTATCTATAAACAATTAAATCTGACTTGTATTGTTAAAATATTTATACATTTAACTCGCTTTAGAAAAATAAGCATACACATGGTTGAAAGAAAATGAAAAGAAAATTATAAAAGCAGGTTGAGTTTAAATAATCTGTGAATCCAGTTAAATCCATTTATGAACTACGGAGTTGGGTCTAAATCAATTTAGTAAATATAACTAACCTATGTAACAATTCCGTCCATCAAACATGAGTTAAAAATAAATCTATAACTTATCTTGATAGGTCTACTTGTAATTGGACTTAAAATCACTATATATGATGTTTTCGTACAGCACCAATTTTGAATATTGCAATCAGGTATTGCCCGTGTCTCATCCCCCGCATTGCTAATTATGGACACGTCTAATACGTGCTTCTAAGGTGGATTCGGGGAAGATGCAAGAGAATAGATTAGGAGCAACTTTTCGCGGTTTTTCATCTCCCATGGGATGTCGGCGAGCGTGGTGTGCTAATTCAGAGCCGGTCCTCGTGAATATAGGGGTACTTACTTAACCAAGTATATAAGCACAAGAAAAGACGTTTTTCTTGTGCTTATTGACTTGGTTAAGTAAGTACCCCTATATTCATAATTGCCGGCTCTAAACCGAAACGATCGGTGGAAAAGGATGCAATTCCCCCTACGAGCTATCGGTCCAAACCGAAACGGCGTTAAACAAACGGGGGTAGGCATCGTTTTCCATTTGCGACGAGAGGGAGTTTCCTACCGAAAGCGGATTCGGCCCATTTGGCGCCGATTTTTGAGGAGAAAACTTTAAAAAGTGACGGGTGTTCTCCATGCTACAAGATGCACGCAATCCAAGGAAATTAATTGTAAGTTTGATTCGCGAAAAACCCATATTTTGAAATTTATTTTTATAAAAATGATTATTTGTATTGCTTATAAAATTAAATCAACGAAAAATATTTTTATCACTTACGAAAATATTTAAGCATAAATGTACCGTGATGAAAAGATAGTGAGAGAAGACGGTAACGAGTGAAGTCAAGTGAAAATACCGGTGTGAAATCAAGAAATTCATCTCCACAAGGAGTAAGTTTGGGAGAAAACTTTAAATGTCCGGAATAGATTATTAAAAAAAAAAATTTTAAAAAAAGAGGAAGAAAATCTAAAAGCAAGTGGATCTGAAGGAGTCCGGGAGTGTCCTTTTCGATTTTCTATCATTGTATGACATGATCACAAAGCTAATGAAAAAAGTATCTTGTCCGGATGCGGCTCATTACATGAAGTCCAATATAAATATATGCTCATCGTGGCGACCGTGACCTTCTCCCAATCCAATGGACGGCCAGGTTTATTGACGTGATCATTTGGGCTTCCGTCGTCCTCGCTTTTTTCCACACATCATCATTTCCGGTCGCCTAAAGTAGTTTTTTTTTTTTTTTTTTTGGCCTTTTTAAACTCTTGTAGGTCGAACTGGCCTTTGTCCACCGTTGCCACGATCTAATGACCACGTTCTAAGACCCATGTTTTCCGATTTTTCGTGCCGCTCATTTCGTCGTTCAAGAAGCAAATGCGTTATCGAAATTTCCAATCTATTCGACCGAGGATGAATTGTTTCCCACGAAAAGCAAGAACGCCTTTTTGTTTGGTCACGTCGCACGGGTCAACGTAACGTAAGAGTCGCCAGGAGCTGAGCACCGACGGGGACGTCGACAGATGTTTGCATGGAACTTCATGGGGGAGGGGGCGGGGGTTTTAGAAACCTAGGGGCGTGTTGGATTTTCTACCAACTCCAGTCCAATCATGCAAAAAGCTTCCGCCAGGAAAATTCTCGTCCAGCTCCGAATTCATGTATCCAGACTGATTTCGCCCTAACCCTAGCTAACTCTAGATAGTGGAAAAAAGGAATAATAATGTGCTTATATTTATTAGTGCGATGTCTTCATCAGATTTAACGTGTCCATGCGAGAGAACAACTGGCTTTGAGGGTGCCGATAGGATTCTCAGTTTGACTGGACTTTGGATCGCTTGGCGGTTTCCTCGAAGTTGAGGAGGTGACAAATTGATTTAGTTTTTTAATTACGTCGCTGTGGAGCAGAAATCCAAATTCTTATGACGTGCCATCGGAAACTGATGTGCTTTTTAGACTTCATGTTGCTGTCCGTGCGTTTTAAGCGGCTGAAGATCTGCCGTTCATGCTCGGCATGGAGAGGACAAACTGGACGACGAGAAGGAGAAGTGAACAGTGTTACGATCCCTTCATCCGATTCTTGAGGATCATCTTTTGTCCTAACTTCCGCTTTGAGCTACTGTTTTCCAATGCGGTGGAGTTCCGGGTCAAAGAAGAAACCAAGGAATTTGGGAGCTGACGAGCTCGAACCCTCTAGCCCTCCTGTCACTTTACCAGTATGATTTTGAAGAAACGTAGGGGTTGGTTGGTCCCTGATCGTATGATGGATCGTCGGGCCTGTAATCGTGCAGCGAAACGTGACGACATCGCAACTCCTGAAGAGTTGAAAGTTAGAGAGATCGATCGATCGACGGAGCACATGTGCGACAATCAATAAGAGTTTACTGTCCAGGAATGTGATGGAACCGGTACTCAAAGTCATTACAAACGTGCATGGTGACTTATTGGTAGCTTTAGTAAGTTTCATTGATGGTCGTGTTGAAAGCGAGCTCGTGAGTCTCATCAATAATGATCATTTAGATTTTTTCAAAAATATGTATTTATAAGGGTTCATTGAATCTTGCACGGGTTTTTACGATATCTCATTTCGGCACAGTCAATGATAATTGGTGTAGTTGATTTTGCATTGTGAGTCACACAAGTCGGATTTTCTTATACACATTATGTCAATAATTCATCGTAAGCGACGTGTATGAATTTATGGTTGTGTTAGGACTGATTATGAATCAGCCCATTATGCATAGGAGATAGACATCAGGATGACTAGATGTAAAGATTATAGAATCGAGATTCTAGACTTCGAAAATACTTGCAGTTTCAATCCTCATCCTTAAAAATTTCCAATTTTTTTTTTAATCTACCTTGTTTTATATTCTATAGACATTTTTCGGGCTGCAGAAAGAAGATTTTGTTAGCCTGCTAAGAAAAGACCTGCGTTAGGGCCAAAAACACAAGTTATTTATATCTTGTTTATGGATAAATTTTGTTAGCCAGCCTGGCGTGACATTATTTCTACGAGTAAGCTTCAGTAGCTAAACCTCGCCTGGTGTAAAATCCCACAATTCAATTGAGTTGTGCAAACGAGCGAGGTAGAACGTATGGCGCAATACGACTTCGCTTTACACTTGATGACGACAAGAATCTGCCCGGTTGTATCATCTAAATCGCACAGACAGTAGGTTCATTCTTCAACCAGAAGCCAGCTCTATTTAGTCGTCTGAACATGGAGATGCCGGAACCGGCGATCGTGGAGGTTCTTTTCCTTCGCGTCAAAGTCCAAACCTACATGAAGCGAAACGAGGTGCAAGCGCATATGATCGCCACCGGATCGACTGTTCTCACAACCATTGTCAATCCCTCACGACCGTATTCACTGTTCATCAGCTGTCGCCTGTCGACAATGTTCTCCGTCTGTCGATTGACGTCGCACGCATGAAAGTACGTCGACAACGCTGTTCAAAAGAGTCGTTGGGCCACAATAAATGCAAGTGGAAGATCCAAGTCTTCAATGCTGTTCGGTCAAATGCAATGAGAGAAAATAGACCGACACAGAATCAAATTCTGAAAGTGTGAAAATTTGCTCTCCCCCGTGTTTATGCCCATTGCAGTAATTATTACGCCTGGAAATGAGTTATTATTATTGAGATTTATGTTTGTAATTGCTACGAAAAAGAGGGCAGGGGATAATTGTGAATAAAAATGGTAAAAATAGAGTTTTGAATGGGTAAAGATGAAACCGTCGCACAAAGATTTTATCCATCTCGACAATATTGAATTGTTGTAAAGTCGGCAAGACGAGGAACTAAGCGAACACGCTGAAGAATTGGACAAAACGCTCTTTATTGTTATTTCTTACCCGTATTTGAAGTGCAAATTAGCTAATGGTTTATAAAAAGACATTAGCTAGAATAACTATAATATAGTAACTTTCCTAGATATGGCATTTACACATAAAAAGATAAAATCTTCAGTACAAAGAAAGATAAAATGAATTTGTCAGCTTTGGAAACTCTAGTCGCACTTGCCAAGAATACGAGAATTGAATAATTGGTCTTCATTTGGTCGAGATTAATTTTTGGAATCGCTTTGCTGTCGAGAGACATTTTCTCCAGTACACACAACGGTTTGCCAAAAGGGGAAAAATTCATGGTTACCCGACAATTCCTATAGTAAATCACTTTCTTTTCATCTATAATTACGTACGGTTCTGACATATCTTAAGAGTAGGCAGTAAATTTTAGTAAGATGATGTCGATGTTGCTCATGGTTTACCTCGTTAATACTGGATGATTATAGCTCAACAAGGAAAAACAATCTGCAGTTTACTGCTCGTTAGAAACAGTACCGTAGAGTTCTTCTTCAGCCATCGTTTTCTTTCTGGGGCTCCATATAGCCCACTATCGAATTAATTCAGGTGGGCTTTAGGCATGTTCAGGCTGACAATTAGTACCTAAATTGGGCCTTACGTCCGTTTAATCTCTGAAGATACCGGTTTCATCTATATCAAGAGACATCGTTGTTTCATCGCTAGAGTTCAAAGCCCGACTTTGTTATTAGACCATCCAAAGCTATTTCCAACCCACGAGTCATTCATAAATTACCCTTAGATGCGGTAATGGAGATTCCTTGCGTGTGGAAGGGAAACAAACAAAAGCGACGCAACCTGCGCACCAAAGATTCATCAAGATGGCTAATACTGCAAAGTTTGTCTTGAATATTAAGATACACGTGTGAGTTATGTTTGAAAAGTCCCACATCAAAAGATTCATATGTTGTAGAGCTATTAATATGTTATAATTAGCTTGTAACTCATTCTTCAAGCTTTTAAGTGAAGGTAAATTCAACTATATTCACGAACTCGAACTAAGGCTCACTCTTGGCAATCTTCCCAAGTAAAGGTATTGGGTATTCGTTGCGCTCTCTCAATAAATAATGTTGGGATGTGATTCATATTCTCAGTCAATAGGAAGGCACGAGAGTCCCTAGAAGGCTTTTATAATCTAAGTTCGTATTTTATTGATAGTTTGGGATTAGGTCTATGAAGAGCTATTAACTTGTGTAGCCTATACACAACGGCATTCTCTTATAACAGAGCTATAAGGCTTTTATAATTTGAGTACGTATTTTATTGATAGTTTAGGTTTAGACCCATGAATAGCTCTTGATTTGTACCACCTATATATAATATCGTTTTCTTTAAAAAAGACGTATAATGTATTAATTATAATGGAATCTTTTACTGAATATAACCCTAATTTAAATATGAGCTTAGATAAATCTCGTATATCAGTTTCTCTTTCTTGCATTACTTTCTATTTTATTGTGTTTTTATGCCGAATCCTAACATTCAGTAATTAAAGATTTATCTCACTTATGGGGAATACGAGCAATTCGTCTCCTGGCTTCGATGTTGAATTGTTCAGCAAAACCATGGAAATGGGACTGAAAGGAGAGGCTAGTCCTTGTGGAAGTAAAACGAACGCGACGCCAATCGTCAAGACTTCGACCCTTTCTTCTTTCTCCTTTACACGCCTATTATATTAATATATATAATAATTAATCCATAATATTAAAATCCAAATTGATATTTAAACAAAAAGACAAAAAAGGGAGAAAGAGGTGGAGCAAAACCAGGAGCCGGCAAGAGCGGTTTGGAAGGAGACAGGTCACCCGAACGAGGTCGCGCGGTCAAGCTCAGAGCAGCCGCCCAAGCCGGAACGATCACCAACCACGAAGATTCGAGACCCTTTCCGCCTCTCCACGTGGCGATTTCACACCTAACGACATCCACCGCGTGAGGAAGCCGACAGGCAGGAATATTAATATCCCGCAAACTTCGGTACTCAAATCGCTGGAGATTTAACTACGTTATCTTATAAGTAAAGATCGATCGTCGGTTTGAAATGGTCACGTTTGAGTAAAGGATTTCTTTCTTCTTCTTCTTCTTCTTTTTTGGAACGAGAGTAAATTTGAGACATTTATTACACTTCCAAACAAATAAAATATACCATTATCAAAATACTATATTTCTCGAAATATATTCGATTAGTAAATGACACATTTGAAATCATTATTTTTTTCTTAAGAGTGCATTTATTTCGGAGAAAAACTATTGAAAATGAACGCCTCTATCTCTTACAAACAATAAACAGACGAAAAACATTTTCATCGTTCACGAAATATCTAGATATAATTTGTTGTTGAGAGTGAATGCATTTTTCATTGACTAATTGCTCGGCCAAAATTGGATTGTCAACGGAATATCTATTATCAAAAGTCATTTTGATTTTCATTAAGAGGAGACGAGTTCTATAGCGATTTCAAACAGAGTCTCAAACAAATCATATTTGCTAAATTGACGATCATAAATATGACAACTAAATTACATGTTGAAATTTAATCGATAATGAGATATTTGAAACCATGACTAAAGTACGGGAAGTGAAAGATAATAAGTTTTTCGTTGAATGATTAGGGATTTTGTGAAGATTATAATGTGACTATTTAACAATTGATGGGGACATACATCGATTACAACTTTGGAATTCATATAAACAAACAACCTTCTAATGGTGGTTACAAAAAACTATATTATCCACCAACTCCTATCATCTCAATAAGTAATAAAATCTTACATTAACAGCAACATAACATAACTACTCGCCAATGACGTGATCCATCGTTGATGACTTTATCGATCAACTTCTCGAGTTTCAACAAAGGTTCAGGTCTATAAATAGTGTTGCCAATGCATGACTTTGTTAATGTGTTCAAGTTTTTAATTATTTCGTTATTGTATAAACTTCGCTTTTGTCGACTAAATTCGATACTTGTTGATAACAACAAAAAGTTAGTAGTGTCCACGTTAATTACTTCAATAACACAAGAGATGATTCTTATGAAAGTATTTTTCTTTTTATCTTTTTTGTAAGTAAACGAGTCTAGGCATCGTGTAAAATTATCTAAAAGCGCTTGTAAACTATATATATTTGAAATATCCGAACTACATACGCTGGAGAGGTCATTCCACTCGATGAGCGGTCGAATTCGGCGGCGCCTTCGAGGATGGGGTATCGTAGCCGTAGGGGGTTGGGGGTAGGCCTGTCTTAAAAATAAAAATTGTCAATTCTCAAAAGCGACGGCAACGTTCGTCGTAGGTGTCAAGGTCGGAGAGTGCCCTCGGAAATGTTTTCCGATTTTTTTAATAGTTTATCGCTTTGTATAAAAAAATTCATTGTCCTGATTTTTCAAAACCACAAAATTTCGGGGCGGGGGAGGTTTCGCGGGGCGTTGATTTCTGTCGGCACGCGGGTCCCGCCGCCCGAACCGCGCCGACCCGCCGGCTTTCCTACCTGTCCTCATCGCGAAGAACGTCACGCTCCCACTACCCACTCTTCAAGGGAGGGGGCGCGGGGATTACATGACACGCACGCACGGCCCGTCACGTGACGTGATCCGACGCGTCGTTCCGCGATTAGGCGGCCATTGCTTTTGTCGTGGACCGAGGAAGGGGGAAGTTGCCTTCGTGGAATGCGAAGCGATGTAGCAAGGGGACAACGAGAAGACTGGGTCCCACCCGAAGAGCCAGCCGCCGCGGGACCCGCCGACGTTGTCGTGGTCCCTTCCTCGCAATGTACCCATATTCTTCCTTTTTTTTTTTTTTTTTTTTTGTTTCGTTTTTGTTTTTTGGGTTTTAATCCTTTAAACTACAGAACGAGTCGCTAACATCTCATTCTATTCTTTATACGACTTCAAATGTTCCGAGCCGTTGCTTTTCTTTTTTCTTTTTTTAATGATGCTTGGTGCTTAGACTCTAACTACGCTAATTCTTTTTGGGTCCTTTTGTCATTATTTGTTGTTGCCTTGCAAATGATTATTTCTCAATCAATTTGATAAAGTAACTTCGCATATGAACTAAAAGAACCAAATTCAAATATCCAAAATTAATATTTCATTTTTGACTCTCAGCTACATAATTTGAAGTAGACGTGAGCTGTTTTGTGAGTTCCCTAATCTATGATCGGTTATTTCATTTTCGTTTTCTCTATTCATATATATCCTATAAATAATTGAAAATATGTCCGATCTTGCTAAAGAAGGTAATTTCTCCTACACGACTTGTGATTGATTAATTCTTTCTCTGGTCTCATAAATGCTTAATCTAAATTAAATTTGGTGATTTAAAGCAGGTGACTTCTCAACTTAATACTTGTAATTATCCAATGCTATATTGAAACATTGATTCGACATCTCAGTGAAGGTAGCATTAGCTATTTGCATAAGGATTTCTAATTATTCATGTCACTTTTGAAACCCTTCAATCTCTAGACAAATAGTTAAAAAGTAAATATGAATGTGCTAAAAAAGGTTAATTCCTTATCTAAGATCACGTCATTTCCTTATGCTTTCATGTAAATAATCATATTGTTGCTTTTTAAATCAATGACGTTTAACTAAACTCTAGTAAGCAAAAGCACTTAATCATTTATAACGTGTCATCTCGTAATTTCTATATACATGTATATATGCGCTTCATACTCACAAAAACAAGAGAATAAGTGGATGAACACGGGATGGACATTTCCAATAATACTCTAGTAATAATCACGACACTTGACTCTATAGTTTTCCTCATTTGGAAAAATTAAATCAGTAATTGCAATTATCCGGACTCTTACTTTTTGTGGATACAGCACTAATAACGGAGGGGGACCATGAGCCCTGAATAATTGTCCATTTCCCTCTTTTTTTTTAAATTTTTCCTCTTCTTCTTTCTGGCCGCACCGTCGCTCTCTGATAAAGCGACGATAAAGGCGACAATTAATAAACAAAAAAAAACAAAGAAACAATAAATAATGGGAGACTGGCCAGTGGCGAGAGAATGCCACGTGACTGCAAGCCAAAAGCCGACATGTACCTCGTCAACACGGAAATTACTGCGTGACCCTCTCCCTTTCCAATCCAAAAAAAAAAACCAAAAGCCGTCTCGCCGTCGGTGCCGCCTAACTGATACGAAAAACCAATTTTAGCCCTCGAAAAGAAACTCCAAAAATAAAAGAAGAAGAGAGAGAGAAATGTCAGAACGCGTCCGCGTGGGCCCACCTCCTGTCTGCCGAGAGCACTCTCGGTCGTCGGATCAAACCAAAAAGATTTGCCGAGATTCGTACCCAAAGGAGAAAACCCAAAAGGCGCAAATCACGAGCCTTTCTCTGCGCTCCAGTCAAAGGCAGCCGAGAACAGAAGCTCCCCTCCCCCCCCACGCTTCCCATCATGAACCCTCTGTACACGCTCTGAGCCCCCTTTAATTATCATCCCATTATAAATTAAAATTCGAAACAAAAAGGAAAATAAAAAAGACGCGTAAGTGCGGTCTTCGCACGACTGCGGGACCGACGCGTGGCGCGACAGAGGAGGAAAGGTCGCTCTATCTTGCGCCGCATGCTTCCTGCGCATACGCTAAAGCCACCTACGAGGCTACGACATCGCCGGCATGCTGTCTCGATTACCACCACCTCCCAAGACAACTTCAGCTAAAACAAATTAAAAATTAAAAATATAACGTTTTTTTTTCTTTGTTCTTAAACTAAAAATTGTTTGGCAGGTTCGCGCGAAGATTATTTCTGCCGAAATTGCAAAATCCGCATCTTTATTCGACGACAAATGAAATAGAGTGGAGATTAGATAAAAGGGCCGACGAGATCAAAGCAAGCAAAATTGCATAGAAGACTAGATCTCGACATTTCCAATATCCGAAATATGTATTACAGGGACCCAAAAAAAAAAAAAAGGACATAAATGAAACAACAATTTGAGAAACGCTTGAGGATTTCCCAGTTGCTAAAAAACTGGAGTTATATTTAATCACTTATATACATATCTAAGTCATCGTTGTCGTCATCAGCTAATTTTGGCGTCACCGTCAACCGCCGAACCGAAAATTAATTGTCAGGCTATTTTCTCTCTCTACATGGAAGATCCGCTTTCCGTCTTCGACTTCGAACCACAGAAAACAGGAATCGCCACCGAAAAATTCGCAAATCCGCCGCCGATCAAGACGGTCCCTCCGGGAGGAAAAAAAAAAAGAAAATCTCAAGCCGCCTCGGCCGGCGGAGGCTGGTTGAGGTCGAGATCGAGGAACGATCTGCTGCGAGGGGTCACGTCGGAGTCCACGACGGACGACGAATCGGACTCGCTCTTCACCCCACCGCTCCCGACCGTCGGGAAAAACTCGCTCACCGCGGGGCGGAGTGGTTTACAATCCCTGGGGAAGCTGTCCCCGACCTGCCCGCCACGGGCGAAGACGTCGAAGAAGAACACCGGGCGCGCCACCGGGACGACGGGGAAGCACGCGGCCGGGGCGGCGTACGCGGCGGCGAAGGGGAAGCCGCCGAGGCTGAGGTCCAGCGCCGGCGGCGCCGGGGGCGGCGGAGGGGAGGCGTTGTCGACGGTGCTGCTCTGGCTGGGGCTGCGGGCGGCGGCGGCGACGGCGACGACGAGCTCGTCGGCGGTGGGGAAGTTGGTCTTGGCCTTGGCGCCGCGGAACTCACGCGCCGCCGTGTCGTAGGCGCGGGCGGCCTCCTCGGCGGTGTCGAAGGTGCCGAGCCAGACGCGGGTCTTCTTGCCTGGGTCGCGGATCTCGGCGGCGTAGCGGCCCCACGGCCGCTTCCTGACGCCGCGGAAGCGGATCTCCTTGGCGCCGCCCTGGGGCCTGGGGCTGACGGCGACGGTGACGGCGTTGGGCCTCTCCCGGGGAGCCATGGTCGGAGAGACTTGGGAGGCTTGGGATTTTAGTTGGAGGAGAGAGAGAGAGAGTCGCTTGTTGTGGAGAACGGGCGTTGTTTGTTTGCGTTTGGGAAAAGAAGGGGAACTGAGGGATTGTATATATAGAAGGAGTTGGGGAGGCGGGCGGCTGAGGACGTTGCGGCTGGCGGGCGTGAGGACCACGTGCCTGCAGAGGCGCGTTATGTGGGGGCGGTGGTGCCTGGCGTCTCTTGCAAGAGCCAACGCAACTCGAGTGTGCCGTGGTTTTTTCTCCTCTCCGCGGGGCCCACGCACGGTTAATCTTAATGAAATCTGCCGTCTTAACGCGGCTAATTATAGGCGCCTTTTTTCTTTTTTCTTTTTTCTTGTTTTCTCCGATTTCCCCCCTCCCTCTTACAGCGACGTCCGAACGTGGGAAGCGTGTCGTTAATCTGGCGACATCTTCGGTATGTGTTGTGGGCGATTTATGTTTTTTTGTTTCTTTTTCTTTCCCCCTAAAAACAGGGGTTAACACGCTCGCCATTGAATATTCCTTTTAAAATTTCATTTATTTCACAAAAAAAATATTTTGAAAAATATTCCCATAAAAACAATTGCTTATATGGTGTACAAATGTGAACAAACGAAAATATTAAAATACAACTTATTGTCGATGATGAATAATTATTTCAATCAATATAATAAATCATTTATGTAAACTAAAAAAAAAACTTAATTTATAAATCACTTCGGTGTGAATATTCATTTGCACTTTATTGGATTTGATTATTGAAATTCATCATCTTTTATGAGAAGAGCAATTATCATTTGAAATCAATAATAGTTTGGTATTTATAATTTGATATCTGCGGAGAGTTGCTTCTATAATCGTTGCATTTGAATTATTGCTCATACGTTTGTTGTCGCTATGCTTGTATCTATAAATTAGTACGTTAGATGTCTAAGTATTATGATAGTTCCCATCTTGACAAAACAAGTAAACGATCCATGCATGACCTTTGCAATTGAATCATTTCCACCGCTTGCACCACTGGCCTGGTTGGGAGTAATTGTTGTGGCACTACTAGATTTGCACGCTTTCCTTATTCTCTGATGGCCAAAAAAGATAGTCACGTGCGACAAATCACATTAAAATTGGTTTTGAGCGACGATTTATAATTTCTATGTTGTTATCAATTAAACAATATAATTTTGGGGTGATTCAATCCGACATCTTAAAATCGGCATATTAGCATCGCGATATTACGATATAATAATATATTGCCTTACACTCCAAGTTAATACATATCACAATCAAATGACTCGAAGTTCGATTCCTCATGCCTCATTGTTCCATTCATTTATTTCTATCTTTACACGGCTTCCCTTTTGGCGATCTCACGTAAAAAGTCGTGGTTTGTACTTTGCAACAAACTTGGCCAACGAGGACGATGACCATGGGAAAGAGCCAGTGAAGGACGCACGCTTGATGTGCTCAAGGTGCTCTGGGGCAAAAACCTTGTCCAGGCATTGACTATGGCCAATTTGACAGAGCAGAAGTTGATGTGCCACGAGTTAGGATATGTCTATATCGTGAAAAATAAATGATTCAAAAAATATAATTTTTTTAAACACGATCATTTATATCACCTACACAAATTAATAAATTAAATTTTATTATTATTGAATAAATTTTTTAGACACAGATTATTATCAATGATGAAAATATTTTTCATTAATTGATTAATTCAAGAGACAAATAAGATCTTTTTAGAATCATGGATTTCTTACGGAACAAACAAAACCATTAATTTCAGTCTTTTCGAATTATTTTTTATTTATCTCATTGGGTTGGTGCTATATTAAGTCGTTCTAACATTTCATCATAATGAATGTGTAGACCTTTCTTCATGTATTCGGGGCATTCTAGTTTTCCTACCAGTTGATTTTGAATCATTCGAATGGTCGCGATCTTTGGAGAACTTTGTGTTGGATAGACTAGTGCACTACTTGAGCAATCGAGAATAATACACACCTCGGGATCTTTGGACTTAAGCCATCGATCCATCATTTAAAAATTTGACCAAAAAGCTTTAATTAATAGGTGAATGAAGATTAAATACATGTGTGTATAATATATATAAAGAACTTATAAATCTCGTAGATAAATAATGTGAGGTACTTCATTCTAATTCCACATTAGAATATCTAGTTAAAGACATCTTCTTTGATCCGACGTTTGGGGGAAAACTTGAGCAATGATGTGAAAATACCACATCATCAAGGGCAATGTTAGAGGGAGCGCTAATGAGGGCAAATTCGAGATTTAAGTAAAAGTTAGAGATTTTTTATAAGATATAAAAAATTTAGGATAAAATTTGGACTAGATCTAAAATTTGTGATTTTTTATCAAATAAAAAAAAGTTTAAATGTAGAATCTGGATCGTAATAAAAGTCGATAATTTTTTTATTAAACAAAAAAAGTTTAGACTATAATTGGGACTGGAATTAAATTTGAGGGTTTTTTCAAGGGTATCGGCCCTATTCAATATTTGTAATCGGTCCATGTGAAAGGCGGATGCTGTAATTATGGACGGAGAAAGTGTCTTTGGCCGGCCGGCTCCGCGTGGAAGGGGGACCCCCGAGGGGGCGCGCGGTAAGCGCCGAGCAGGTTCGTGGGGGGGGGGGCGTGAGGGTCACGCGCTGCACGTGGAGGCCGCGCCTACCAGTTACCCACCGCTAAATCCTCGAGCAGCGTGATATTCCGAGGTGGGGCGGCGCTCGGGGGCTCGGTCAACGAGGGCTTTGACCGCACCACTCACACGGTCTCTCGTAATTATAAAAAGCCTCCCGCCGCCCCCTCCGCCCTCACCTCGTAGTGAGAAGGAACCGATTGGTAGGAGTCCGCACGTGCCCCGCGCCGCCCGTCACGTGGCACGCGCTCGCGATTGCAGAGGGAAATTCCCACTTTTGTATTTTTCGCATTTTTACGTTGTTGCTTTGCGTAGCTTGGAATACCTCGGAGTGACCTTTTGCTTTTAGCATATTATATTCTCTCTGTCCACTTATTATAATATGTTTAATTACTTCGATTTTTCGAAAGTGACAATTTGGCGTCCCAAAGTCATTTCACAGTATCTTATAGAATAAATTACCCTTTTTTAATTTATGTGGTTTCCTTAACTTTACCACCTCGTCTGTCTATCATATTAGTTTTGATTTTCGAAAAAAAAATACGAGATTAATCTTAAAAGTTAAAAAAAAAAATCTATGTGAATAGAATGATAACGCGCCGGTACATTACTGGACAATAATTAAGATATGAGACTTTAACCATATTGTGTGGTGCGCATGCTTATTACGTGGGTTCGGATTTTATCACGGATTATGCTGTCAAATGTCTCGAAATCCGTCACTAGATAAACCTATCTAGAAATAATTAAATTTCTTAGCTTCGTTTAATAAACAATGCGCTAATACATATCGAGCGGCAAAATATACACGCACGATGTTGACTAATTCCAAGTCTTAATTTGGTTTTAGATTACTCTCGGAGGAGAGGGAGAAACTCCTTGCGTTAGACTAGAATTCCGTGTTCTAAAAATGAGGCAAATTATTTATACACCGATTATGCATGACAAAGGACTAGCCACAAATAGTGTAGAGATTTATTTGTCTTGCTATTTTCATACATGTTGAGAAGACATTCGACATATTTTTCAGACATGCTTAACAAGAGGTTATTTCGATTTCATAAGCAATTAAATTCATAATATTATTAATACATACCTCAACCTCAAGCACTCGCATAAATAATAAATTGAAAAAAGAAGAAGATGCAGTCCTTAATTTTTGTCTTGCTTTGCTTTTCTGGGCATTAATGCAAAAGTTAATTGCGATTTAAATTTCTCATGAAGTCGGGTCAATAAATTTAGGACCAGCGACACATCTGTTATTATATAGAATTAAGGAGAAAGATACCGTAAATAGTAATAAATTATTCCCTTTATCCCTACCGACGGCTTTGTTTTCACGATTCCCAACATTTTTCGGCACTGTCCGCCTTCTCGCCGCGTGAGGCGGATCAGGAGATGCCGATCTTTTATTCCCTCGAAAAGGATAATTCCAAAATAAATAAATTAAATAAAAAAGGTCCTTTTTCCCCCACCGCATTTGAAAAAAAGAGGAAGAAAAGGACGCCTTTCCGAGCGTGGTCCCCAGTCCCACCTCCCGCTGCTTTTGAACCGGTCGTGAGGGGGGGATTAGACGGCTATGGCGTAGATCTTAGGGCGACACGCGTCGACATCCTACGTGCCGTGGAAACCGCAGGACAGACACGTGTGGGGGCGGAATGAAAGGGATGTTGTTGGCGATGGTGGGCTGGTGGCGGTTCCTAGTCCCGCGGTCTGCGCTGGCACTTCTCCCCTCCGTCGTATTGATGGCCCGAATACCGCGTGCTCACGCAGATACCAACGATTTGGATCGAAATGCCTAATTTTTTTTAGCCTTTGTTTAATTAAATTTCGTGGCACACGATACTGTGACTTTTTGAAAATTGAAAATAAACCACAAAAAGCTCCAAACTATTATTTTTCTTGAAATATTCAATTTAATTTTTTTTGCCACACAAAAATTTCAAATTCGTACTCCTGTAAAATAAAAAATGATTAATTTTGATTGGGAAATCATTTTACAGAATCTTAACAACGTGTGGCATGGGTATAAATTTAAGATCTCTTGCATCACAAGAAAAAATTTACATAAATGTGTTGTAATGGATGTATTTTGAGGTTTTTAAACTTAAAATATATGTTTCATAGTTAACGTAATTTTGAGATTTTTTGGTAGTTTTTTCTTTATAAAATACGAAATTATCTTCCATGTCTATATATTTTCTTATTTTTATTAAATTAAGCTCCTTATAATTGCTTAATTTGGTAATAGGGATGGTTATTATGTCTATGACCTCCATGCTAGCCAATTCATCTCGGCTTGGTCAAATTGAGGGAGCGGCAACGGATATAGTTGCAGAGTCGAAAAGAGTCGAGAGAGGTTCTCTCTCTCTCTTTTTTTTTTCTCTCTCTTTTTCTAAAAGGTTTGGAGATTCAATTTCAGCTAATTTTTCTTATCGGGCCCACAAAAGAAAAAGAAAAGGAAAAAAAAATTCTGACACGGCGCGCGGACCCGTTGCGGTGGAATTATTGGAACGAACTTAGTGCGCAGGCGCGCAGCATAATATAATCCCTATGATTCCTACAACGCGGCGGCGGCAGCCGGCAGCTTCGCGTAGGGAGGGAGCGCGTTGACTCATTGACTTTTGACGGACGAGGTGCGAGACCGGTGAAGTTAATTAACCTAACTCATCTGCCACGCTGTCCAAAGGAACACGACGAAGCCGCCTGTCCTTTTTTGTTTATTTTTCTCCGCGGAGATATGAAAATGTAAAATCTAAAGTCAAATCTTGACGAGACGAATTAATGTGGGCGCAATTAACTATCGGCTAAAGCTGAATTAATTCGGCTCGTCCCATAATGTACCGTTGACAAGTACTAGACTTTTCTTGCAATAAGCTCGCGAAGAAAAAATAACAATAATGTGGCCGATCCAATTTATGAAAAATTTGACGAATTCTCGTAAGACTAGCTTATTTTTATAAAATGAGTGGATCGTGTTTATTCTATTTTAAGAGACGAATCAATTGCTTGAATTTTCATTTGTGCGCCTCTCGTGAGCTCCTTCTCGATGCTTTTGGTGATACTAACTTTAAAAGATTTTGCACTTTGCTTCTTTTTAAGTTTTGCCTCCACTTCATATGTCAAAGATCTAATCCAAAACGCATGTCATTCAAAAGTTATGAACAAACGTTTTTTCAAGACTGAGTCACTCTATTAAAAAAAAGTAGGTTTGAAATTGAATGTCTGCTCAGGCTTGGGCATAAAAAAGTGTGACGAGAACTTCTCAATCAAGCCATACTGCTCTAAGCCTCATCAACGGCCATGCTCGCTTTGCCGAATATCCACGGGAAGCCTGATTCTCGAAAAGCTTGCTCGGCATATCGAACCGGGGAATCATTGGAAGCCCTAATGCCGTATTCTCTTCACGAAACCCGTTTCCATTGAAATCAGATATGAAGATCGAGACGGTCGGACCGGGAAGGATCGAAATGGACAGTTCGAACCCGGCCCAGAATTGAATATCCTCATCCTGGAGTGCCCTGGCGTTGAGCGTGAGTTGCGTGCGTCTCACGAAACCGGGACTGCATGGTTGGGCTCGAGTGTTGGGGGAATATGGATTCTGATTCCTGAAATGCTTTTGGGCCCGGGGTCGACCTTGCGCCACCGTATTCTCCTCCAAGGCCCATTTATCAGCTTCATCGAGCAAGACATCTTGGGAGCTAAACATGGAAAAGTTTCCGAGCAACCCCGGACATGCTCACGGCCCAAAGCTCCGTATCCATCTGTGTAGCCCAAGAGGAGGGCTTCAGAATTTATCGTGGAAGCAAAGCGAAGCGTCCCGCACGCTACTTTGAAATTGCGGAGCGGTGAGAAAGCTCTGAAAAAGAACGGAGACCAAGAAGAAGGAGAAGAAGCTTCTGAAATATCAAGATCGTCAATCATGGCGGGTAGACTCTATTAATTTAACATTCATTGACTGACTCCACGAAACCTGCATTTTCCATTACGCGTTGCTTTTTTTCTCTGTCTGTGTATAGATATAACAAGCTATTCTCCTATCTCCATCACCCGCTCAGGATCATATACACGGTTTTTCGGCTTCCTGTGAAGTGAATTTTCGTGTCTTGGAGGATCGGAGAGAAATGGGAGAAGGAGAGTGCAGGCCGCTGGGATTCTTGATAGGCTTGCCCTTTGCTTTCGTTGCCGTGATTCTGTCTCTTCTGGGTGCAGTGGTTTGGGTCCTCGGGTGAGTTTCGACTTCCCATATTTCGTGTTCATGCATCCTTTTCTCTGTTGATCAGTCCAACCTCATGAATATAATTATTAGATGACATTTCAAGTTGAAGATAATTAAGAGATCATGGCAATCGCTTTCTTTTGCTAATTACTTATGCGTTCCTCTCTCTCTCTCTCTCTCTCTCTCTCTCGGTTTGGTGTGTTGAATCAGTCTTTTGTTTTGTCTGACTCTCCTCCATATATAATGAATAAAGCTAAAATACATGAACTGGTCACTTGAGGCACTTTAAGATCAAGGCTGGTGGGGGCGGCCCTCAGACCTGGAAAGGCGTCGAGGCCTTTGCTAGTGGCCGGCGGAGGGAGAGAAAAAGAAAGCAAAAAAAAAAAAAGGAGAAAAAAAAAGAAAAAAATTCTAAAAAGCTACAAAAATTATTAACCTTAGGATTAAATTGGCGAGTTGTCAAAAAGCTTATGATTGAATTGGCCAAATTAAGATATTTAGAACTGAATTGGCATAAATGTAATAGGTTTACGATTTTTTGGTAATTTCGCTTTATTTAGCTAGTTAATGATATTAGTAGAACAATTTTGAAATCACGCAAAATAATTTCTCCGGGAATTTACTAAAAAGATAGTGGCCCTCTTTTTTCCCTACCACTCTTTTTGATCCACGTTTTCGTTTGCTCCTCGTAATTATGGAAATTAATCTAGGTTATGTGCTAATGACAGGACTATACTGAGTTGCCTGTGCCCTTGCTGCATATGCTGTGTTGGGGTGGCAAAGCTGGCCGTGAGCCTTCTCAAGCTTCCCATCAAGATTCTCCGGTGGTTCACTGAGAAGATTCCTTGTTGATATCTCTCCCCTATTTGGATTTTCCCTTCTTCCATCTCTCTCTCTCTTCCCCATTTTTTTTTTCTGGTTTATTGAATTGGAGATCCTCTATGTGAGATTGAATCGATTCTTTATTGTTGACCGTCATCCATCTTTCTCATTTTTGCTATTTCAGATTAGGAATTGGTTCGTTGACAAAAAGTGGCATTTTTTTTACGTCTCTCTAAAGCATGTTATCAAAATGCAAGATTCATCTTAATTAGCTTAGCCGCTTATGACATTTATCCGTTTAACGTTTTTCTTCATCTACTTCAGTTGAGCACAAAGTCATTTTTGAAAATCCTTTATATTCAGTTTTTCATCACGTCCAGAACCGCTGGTCCACTCCAAAGTCAGATTGAGAGACGGTAATATGTTGATTGTAGTATAAAATTGATAATTGGTCAAAGCCGAATCATTTAGGGAATTCTTGTATTCGTATGGCAAAGTCGTTCGAGTTAATGGAGCCTAAGATCGATTTTGAATAATTCACGGACTAAGATTCCCATTGATGACCTGAAAATGAGGAACCCACTTTCAGAATTCAGGAACATTATTTTTCTGCTTCACTTCACTATTTAGTGAAGACACATCCTCATAAACTTCGGTTTCAAACCATCTTTGCGATAGGTTTTGAAGACCGCACGTACAAATAGAAATAAGCGATAAGACGAAAATACGGCTACATTGCCATACGAAAACCACCACTAGCGACAAGCGAATCGATCTAGACTAGTAAATCTGATGCTCTTTCGGTGCAGTCAAGCGTCCGATGATTTTGAACTCCCCACAAGGGATTGCAGATTCTGAAGGAAAGTACGCATGTACTTTTCTTGCAAGCCTTCCCCAGCAATAACATCCTTCAATTTAGCATGGTTAGTTTTAAGCCTCGACGCGACTTCACCATCTTTGTCCATCACCAACTTGATGGCCTCACTCAAGCTCTCCTTGCTCAGGAAACTCTCCCTCTCCCCTTCTTTCTTCACTTCAACAGCAACGCCCAACTCATCCACCAGCAACCTCGAAGTCATGAACTGGTCTGCAATCTGCGGGAACGTCAATATCTTGCAGTCGCTGAGCAAGGACTCCCACATCGACGCATACCCACAGTGAGTCACGAAGCACCCGACAGATGGGTGTTTCAGTATCAGCGACTGAGGCACCCAGTCCCCACTAACCAAGCCCCTCTCTCGGGTCCTCTCCCCAAACCCATCTGGAAATGCTTCTTCGATTCGATCGCATCCTCGTGGGGTAGCCAAAGCCACAAGGAATGGATGCCCGCCTAGCTCAAACCCTAGAAGTATCTCTTGCAACTTCTCTTTTGTCAGCTTGATCTCGCTCCCAAAAGCACAGAACACAACCGAGCTCGGCCCGAACATGTTCAGCCAGGAAACCCATCTCTCTTCCAGGTGTTCCACGTGAGCTTGAGGCATGACAGGTCCACTGCAGAGCACTCTTTTCCCGTACTGCTCCCCAAGGTAGTTACAATACTTGCCTTCCAGTTCAAGATATGTCCTCGTGGCAATGGCATCGCACTCCCTTAGGCTCGTAGTGATTCGGTCGTAGAACGACATTCTGCTTCCGAGCTCTTCAGCCAGGAACAACGCTTGAAAGGCCTCCTCAGGGACTACCCACGAAGACGGATAGCCCGGTGGTGGGTGCATTAGTTCTTCCACGGTGACTCCCTTTGAGATCTTCCTTGCCGGGGTAAGCCTGAGTCCAAGGCCCGCCACACCAGTTGCGACGTAGTAAATCGCCTTGACGTTCATTGGCCGGGTTATGGCGGGGATCCAAGGGGCAAAGTCGTAGAAAACGATGTCAGGCTTGAGGTCAATCAAAAGGGGCAGGATCTGATCTCGAGTCTGGTCAAAGGCGGTGTACAGCGAGCGGTGGAGTTGGACGGGGACGTCGGAGGGGGTTTCTGCGCCGGAAGGGAGGCCATCTACTTGGGGGATGGTAATGGAGGAGAAGTGAATGAGGTTTTGGTGTTGGTTTAGCGACTCCAACTTAAGCTGCGCCTTTCGGGGCAATAAGACGGTCACTTGGTGCCCATTTTGGGCTAGTTTGTTTGAGAGATGTAGAAATTGGGTGGCGTGACTAATACCCAACCATGGGAACATGACTACACGAAGCTTTCTTGAGTTTTTATGGCTTTCCATGTTCGCTTTTCGCCTTGTATTGCGTATTTTGTATCTGGAGAATTCGATATTTATATGATGGAAAATGCTTGTGTGACCATCCACTGTAGAATGACAATGGAACGGTCAAAGGCCAGCCACGTATCCTTTTGGAGGAAACCTGCAGACTTCCTCAACCGGTTGAATCATTGATTTTATGTTTCTTTCTTTTTCATTTTCTTGGCTTCTATGTTCCTTATTGCAACCTCAAATTTTAGATACAAAAATAAAAGGCCACACTGAATCATTTTTCTTGAAGAGTATCAATTTAGGCTCCGTTTGGTTCAACTTTTGGATAATATCTTTGCAAAAATGCAAATACCTTTGGGTGAATGGAATTTTTCGAAATGTAAATAGCGTTTGGTGAATTGTAATTTTAAAGTATAATGAGAAACAACTTTAGCCAAAATATTATTTAGTAAAATTTGCATTTGTAAATGACTTTTATTAAATAAAAGAACAAAAAAATATTTGTATTTTTTTTTTTTGAAGTCTGGCCACCCATTGGTCAGATTTGGCAGCTGGACAACTAGATCTGGCCCTCGGATGCTGTTGCCTCAGGTCGCCCACCTCGGGGAGGCCGCTTGGTTCGCGCAACCGCCTGGGGGGGTCGCGTGACCTTAGGCGGTGGTTGTGGGACCTCAGGCAACCCGTTGCTTGGGTGAGGCGACCCTGTGCGACAAATAACCCGGCAAGCGACACCCAGGCGGTTTGGCCATCGCTTGGGGTAGCTCGACCCCGGTGACCATCGCTTGAGGTCGCGCGACCTCAGGCGGCCACTTGGGTCGCTCGATTTAGGCCATTAGTCGCCTGGGTAGTGCGACCCGGGTGTCGACTGAAGTTTGGCGACAGTCGGGGGTTGGGCGATCCTCAGGCGGCGATCGTCAGCACACGTGACCCCTTGGCCGGCGGTTGTTGGCCTCCAATCGACTTTTCCGTGTGGTGGTCTTGGAGAAAATGAATAGCAATCGACTTGCATTTCAAAATGCAAGTTCCCAAAGTACTGCAAGGGCGAGGTGACCCTCACCCATATGGCTGTGAAGGCCTCGCCTAAGTGCTTTGTGACCAGTGAGGGTCATCGGTGACTCTCGTCAGCCCTAAAAAAAACATAAAAAATTAAAAAATTAAAAATTGTCCATATCAGCACCGGCGAAATAATGTTTGACAAACATCGTCCACGTCATATTTTCTAGGGAGACAAACTGAAATTTGTACTCAAGTGATTAATTTTTCAAATTTGTGGCATTCAATTGAGCTAAAAAAAAAAAAAAAAAAAAACCCAACCATGGGCAGCAGCATTGGTATGAGTTCTCTTCTTTACCGTGTTGGGTGTTGGGGTCTTGGGCTAGCCTCCTTTGAGGTATTGACGTCTAAATAGTGCTCGGCATGACGTCCAATGGTGCCACCGGTCGAGAGTTCGAATTCC
Organism: Eucalyptus grandis; assembly: GCF_016545825.1. NCBI lineage: Eukaryota > Viridiplantae > Streptophyta > Magnoliopsida > Myrtales > Myrtaceae > Eucalyptus > Eucalyptus grandis. The sequence continues at coordinate 43,951,220 of NC_052617.1, read as the reverse complement.
CCATATATAAAATTTTATGAGACAATTGTCTTTTTAGGTCATCAAAGGGAGCACAAGTCCCATTATATTTTGAATATGAGAAAGTCAGTATTTAACTACAAAACACAATTCACGGTACACTTTTTCAATGAAGTTTTGTAAAGTAAGAAAGTAAAATCTCTTTCCTTGAAGAAAATACCATACCAAAGATCATGTAAATTAAACTTGTTCTCGCCGCTGATAACATGAGTCAGATCCATCTCCACCGTCACTTTTCTTGATATCACTTCTTTGGCAACGGCACTCTTTAACTTAATCTGAAAGGCCACTTCCCCTTCACTATCTTTGGCCTTCGCCAAATTCGAAGCTGAAGCTGTTTAGCATCTCTCTATATCGATACCTCTGGTTTTTAACTTAAAGCTATTGCAAATTCTGCATAAACCTCTCAATGTAGGTACTGATGACGTTTGGGTTCATCAGAATCTCTCTTCACTTCATATTCACTCTTCTTATCCTTCACACTCTTGATGGCTCTGCACAACCTCTCCTTCCATAGCCATCCCCTCTCTTCTCTCTCCACTTCAGCATCCACTTTCAATTCCTGGCTGTCGCGACCTAATCTCGGGTGCACTACTTAGAATTTGGTTAATGGATTGCTAAGTTTAAACTTAGTTCGAGGCTCTCCCAAACCTATACCAATTCACGATTTAGGTTCAAGTTCTTAACATGTATTAGAAGTCGCCACTAATCTATTTTTTGTGAGTTGATTAGAAACCCAAGAAAAGTAACGAGAGATTTACTTTACTTTTACGAACTAGAAATTGTGAGTTCGGGGACTTAGTTATGTTAGATTTTTCTAACGCCATTTTGGTATATTTCTCTTTTATTTCAAAAAAATATTTGCAAGCAGCTTGAGTGATTTTAATTTACTTCTTTAATATGTGAAGTGATTATGTGGGTACGCAAACCACCAATTTAACACTTAAAAAGCAATAAATTATGGAACTTACCTTATAACAACGAAAGTATCTATCATTTCTAATTAACACACAATCACTTAATTTTTTGTTTTCACTTGTTTAATGAGAATCATACTTTATGCAATGTAATGCTACTGATCTAATATTATTCTCATACTTTATGGAATGCAATCACTTAATTTTTTGTTTTCACTTGTTTAATGAGAATCATATTATTCTCCGCTTTTCCTATTTCTTCGCAGCCATTGTTGGTAGGGCGGATGTTTGCTATTTGGTTGTTTTTTTCTTATCTTTGTGCCTTTGGGGCTTTCGGTTGTTTCTTTTTTTTTTTACATCGGTTCCCCTCCATAGCTATTTGAGAGTGTAGGTTTGAGAGTGTAGGTTATGGACCCGATCTTTTGTACTTGTCCTTTCTCTTTCCTTTTATTTAATTACCCTTACCAAAAAAAAGAAAGTGATATGGCATAACAATATGACCTAAACTACATGATATAAGTATAATATTTTTTGTGTTTTCTTAATAAGTATGCAATATACTCTAGAGAATGAAATTAATTTATTCTAAAATATTTTTTTGGTATTTTCCATGAAATTCGAAATTAGAAAATTGCAAAAATTATCTATCCAGATTAAGTATCATCCAACTTACATTAAGAATTAGGTTAAGCCAAATCTTAATTTAAACTAGAACGTTATCTTAACTAAGTAATTCCTAACCTAAAATGCAACTTATCTAGAAAAAATTATCTAAACTCATAATTAATTAGAAAATAAAATTAAACATGCAATTTTATCCTAATATGCAATGACGTACAAATGATGCCCTAACTCTAGTTTTTTTTTTTCTTTTTTTATGAAATTCGAAATTAAAATTTTCAAATAATTAAATGTGCAATTTAAATTAATGAAACGAAAATCTAACACCATAAATGAATGTTTTTGGTATTTTTATTTAAGAAATTCGAAATAAATGAATTTCCTATTCTAAACATGCAAAATAACCCTAGAACAAGTAATATTCTAACATGAATTTAATCTAACTCAAATATATTTTTTTGGGTTTTTCTTTTACGGGAGCAATCAAATAAAAGGCATCAAGAATAGCACGGCAACAAATTATGCAAGATATCATTCATGTCCATTTAATTTTGGAAATAAATTGACGAATTATATCTCACGCATGATATTGAATTGACCAATTTTAAACAAAATCACGAATCATATCTTAAGCATGAGATTGCATTGACGATTTGTCGTATTTCAAGCGTGAAATCGGACTACTAATTATATACACGTTGCGAAATTAAAAAGATTTCCTAATTTAAAAGGCTACTCGAGCTGCAAGTATCATGACATATGAGGGATTTCAATCATGTTCATCAATGAATTTCAAATAAAGAAACAAAATATTTAAAAATCCAAGCATACAAGAATTTGACCTAATTTGAGTTTTGGTTTCCAAATTCGACTTAGCGAACGGCGACTCGTGCATCACGGTGGAGGCTCGGCGTGGCTTGAGGATGGGTCGGCTGTGGGCGGTGGGCGGTGGGCTCGTTCTGAGCTCCGGCAAGGGGACCGGCGGAGGTGTGGCGTCAGCAGCGGGGTGGACCAGCAACAGGCAGGGGAAATCGGCGTCGCAGGCGAGGCGGGGGCACGGCGACCGGCGGGCGGAGGCGAGGCGGACGGGTTGAGGGCGGAGACATGGCAGGCGAGGCGGACGGGAGCAGTGGCGTCGTGCAGAGGGACAGCAGCGGCGGCGGAGAGCAGTGGTTGCTTCGCGAGGGGTCGAGCGGCGGTGGCCGGCGCGGTGACCGGCGCGGGGGTGGCCTGCGCGGTTGCTGGGCGGAGCGGCGGTGGTCGACGGCTCGGCTGCCGGCGTTGGGTGGCGCCGCACGGTGGTGGCGTCGCGGCTTCGAGCCGGCTGGTGGTCACAGCGGCGTCAACGACGGAGCTGGTTGCAAGAGGAGCGCGACGAGGCTCGGTTGGTCGCTCAGGCGAGGGGACTCGGAGCGGCGGTAGCCGGCAGCAGCGACGGCGCAGGGGTGCGGTGGCGCGGCGTCGTGTTGCGAGCGGAGCGCCGGTGGCGCCCGGCGGGGCAGCCGCACGAAGAAGAAGGCTTCAGCTTTGGAGATGAGCATTTGGACTCTAAAGTCCTTGGCCAAATGCAAGTGTGTTTGGTTCGAGTTTTTGAATGACTTTGACAAGATGCAATTGCATCTCCAAATGGCTCTAAAGGCCCTTAGGCCAAAGTAGGTCCTAGGAGGTCTTTGGAAACTTGCATTTCCGGAATGCAAGTTCCGGTTACTATTCACTTCGCGGTTCTTGTTCATCCGCGAGGAAAACCACAAGACCACGGAGCCCGACGATCGCCGGCCAAGGGGTTGTGCATGCCGGCCAAGTAGCACGGGGTCGCGACCCGCGACCGTCGCCGGACCTCGAGCGACGCCTGGGTCGCGCGATTCGGAGCCATCGGTGCTTTTGCGCGACCCAGCGGCCGCTTGAGGTTGTGCGACCTCGGCGGCGGCCGCCCTGTCGGGCGACCCTGTGCACCGGTCCGCTGGTTGACGCCGCCCGAGGTAGCGCTTGAACCCGGCGACCGTCGCCCAGGGTTCGCGCGACCTCGGGACCGGTGGCCGTCGCCTCAGGTTCGCGCGACCCGGCGACGGCTGCCGCCGGGGGTTCAGCGAACCTGGTGACGGGCCGCCTGGTCGCCCCCAAGGTCGCGCGACCCGGGGCCGTCGCCTAAGGTGCGCGACCAGTAGGCGATCGCTGGGTCGCCCGGCCCGGCGGCCCTCCGGAGGCCAGATCCGGCCATCCGGACCGCCGGATCAGCTGTCCGGCCACCCGATCCGGCGGTCCTAAGTGGCCGGACTTCAAAAAAAAAAAAAAAGTGTATTTTTGTTTTTTTAATTTAATAAAAGTTAATTACAAATGCAAATTTTACCAATCGTATTTTGGCCAAAGTTGTTTTTCAATGCAAATTTTACCAAACGATATTTGTATTTCGGAAAACCCCCTTTACCTAAAGGTATTTGCATTCTTTGCATTCCCCAAAAGCCGAACCAAACGGGCCCGAAGACCCTGTTCCTCTCCCTTTTTTTTTTGATTTAATTTTTTAAAATTTTCCACTCTCTCTCTCTCACGTCCCCTCACACTTCCCTCTCTGCTATACTCTCCTACCCCCTTTGCTGGCTTTTACTTCCCCCGAAAAAAAGAAAAGAGCCTTTTTTTTTTTCTTATTTACTTTTTTTACCCAAAAACTGAAGGAAAGCCCCCCTATATCTCTCCGTACGCGGCTCTTTTATAAGCCAAGAATTTGATCTTGTAGAAGATTTTATTTCCAATTTTGCTTGTGCAAGTCCTGAACATATCGTGGAAATATAAGTACTCATGCGCAATATTCTTTCTTATCCCTTTTTAAATGTTCCATCCGAAACTTTTATTTTCACCAAAAAATATGTCACTCGGTGTATATTGCTTGAATATATAAAAAATCTCCCGTCATTTTATTGAATATTAACGCTCAATTATCGCCAATTGATCCAATGCAAATGCGAATAAAAAAATTCTCATAAGATTATATGCTATGCAATTTAATTTTAATATTTTTGCTTAGGATTTAAAAATTAATCCATAATTTTTATGTAATAAATAATTAAACAAGTTGTCAAAATTTAGATGTCAACATTGGTCCCGCGATCTCGTGTTAAAGATCTGTTCTCGTGGATATGGAACCATCACACGTTAGGGACTCTAATGACATTGTCAATCATCAATTTCTGCATCTACTCTAATAGTGGGCACTTGGATCTTGTGGTGTTCGAGTCTCTTAAGGAGTAGTTGGATTTTATGGTGAAGAAGGAGCTAATGAGAGTTGTGTGCACAAGATTTTTCCACCGTCAGTGGAAAGGAGCGCTTTGTCTTGGAAATGTACGGAAGAAACTTCGCGTTCACTCTTCTTATCCATCGCACTCTTGATGACTCTGCACAACCTCTCCTTCCAAAGCCACCCCCTCTCTTCTCTCTCCACTTGGATGTCCATTTCCAATTTTGACCCCGCAGTCTTGTGTTAAAGATCTGTTCTCCCGGATATGGGACCATCCCACGCCAGAGACTCTAATGACATTGTTAACATCGTCATCAATTTCTGCATCTACTCTAATAGTGGGCACTTGGATCTTTGTGGTGTTTGAGTCTCTTAAGGAGTAGTTGGATTTTGTGGTGAAGAAGGAGCTTATGAGAGTTGTGTGCACAAGATTTTTCCACCGCCAGTGGAAATGAGAGCTTTGTCTTGGAAATGTATGGAAGAAACTTCGCGTTCACTCTTCTTATCCATCACACTCTTGATGGCTCTGCACAACCTCTCCTTCCAGAGCCACCCCCTCTCTTCTCTCTCCACTTGGGCGTCCACTTGCAGTTCCTGGCAGTCTTGTGTTAAAGGTTTGTTCTTCTGGATATGGGACCATCACACGCTAGGGACTCTAATTGCACTGTTGATAGTGTCATCAATTTCTGCATCTACTCTAATAGTGTTCACTTGGATCTTTGTGGTGTTCGAGTCTCTTAAGGAGTAGTTGGATTTTGTGATGAAGAAGGAGCCAATGAGAGTCGTGTGCACAAGATTTTTCTACCGTCGGTGGAAAGAAGCACTTTGTCTTGGAAATGTACGGAAGAAACCGATCCAACAAGCATCACACATCGCCTACAAAACTAAAGCCTAAGCATTAAAAGGGTCGCATACCATATTTCAACACATATATTAGTAGCTATTGCAGTTTACCACTGGTGACTCACTGGTGATCCAACTCCGCAACGATTTTTGCATATCTATGTAGCTTTAAGGTGTCAAGCCAAAGCAAGCAACATTGCAAATTTGGGAATTCCCGCATTTGCAATGTTTCTCTTATTAAATTATTTAGTTTAGCATTTTTCTATATGATAAGCTTTTGATATTTTAGGCGAAAAACTACCTTCCAAATTTTCTTAATTTTTCTCTTTCATATTTAATTTTTAAATATACTAAATTGTCATTGACGCTGAATTGACAGCAACAAAATAGTGTGATGACTATATTTGAAGGTGAGCATTTGGTCTAGTTCAACTTGAGAACTAGACCAAACTAGCTTGTCACCAAGGTAGAAGCGAACCGGTTCACAAAAAAGAGAACATTATTCGTCACCAAGCAAGATCCAACACACCCTTTGCCTCACTACCACCTGGAATTAGGGCCCTAGAGCTTGTCTAGTGGGTGATCTTATCCTTTAGCATGATGCTCACCTATGTCTCCACATTGCTTATGTGCCATTGAAATCCTAGCCTATGACTTGAACCCAACACTCGAGCTCTGTCACTAATTTAGCAAGCTGGTCTATGGGATCGGCCAATTTTCAAGGCAACAATCTAAGAAGAAAGATTATTAAAAATTAAAGATAGGATTGAGTTGGGTTCGGGTTAGAAAAATTATATTGTATAAAAGTGAGTGATTACGAATTAATTGGATCAATTCGGCTCGATAATTTTTTATGCGATTTGACCCATCCGTTTGACGGGCCTAAAGTTGAGTTGTATCTCATAAAATTGGGACTGCATGATTGTGCTTGAGTATTGGATAATATGGATTCTGAATGCTTTGGGCCTGGGCTTAACGTCGGGCTGTATTCTCCAAATGCCATTATCAACTTCATCTAACACTAGAAAATATTGTGTAGTCCCATTTCACAACGTCACCGTGGTCCCGGTCCACTTATAGACCGACACGTGTCACCACATCATCAGATGGGCCCCATTGGACCGGCCCAAAAACTCACTTTCTCTCTCCTACTTCAAAATTTGTTGTGCCTCCTTGTTCTTTTTGAAGAAGAAGAATGAAGACACTTTCTCCCTCTTTATCCCTTCTCGTTCGAATAGTCCCACTGGAGCTGTACAAATGTTCACTTTCTCTCTCTCAGGTCTTTTTTTCTTGTTCTTTCTGAAGAAAAAAAACAACGACACTTTCTCTCTCCATGTTATTTCAAAATCTGGGTCTCTCTCGCCTTCGCTCCTAAGCTCAGAGCCACAGCTCCGGCGCGTTGCCTCCCCTTCACTTTTGCCTCCAAGAGCCCCGGCTGGTCACGATGTCCATGCCTGGGAAGGCCAAGAAATTGAATTAATACCATGAAAAACATAAACTAGTTATCTATAACAAATAAAATTTCAAATTAGTAAATTCATCAACTGTCATATATTATTAAACTCAACAATTTGACTGTAAAATTTAACGCAAATTAATAAATAGTAAATATATCATAAGTGTATCCATTTGAAGTTTTTTATGGTTAAAAAATCAATTTAAGATAAATTCGTTGTAAATGTACTAGTTTGGTGATTTCGTGATATTAGCTCTTAGAATAAAACGGCTACAGGAAGCGCATCAAGATTTTGCTCTACTCAAAATTACTACAATTAAAAATTAGTTGGTATTTGTGGTTGAAGCCTTTGCTGATGGATTGAATTCCCTCTTTTCATTTTCTTAAGCTCGGTTGATCTTGCGTCATGATTTCGCTTGAGCCGCCTGCCACCTTGCAATTATATTACACGGCACTTTCGAGCGATAAATATTACGATGCACGAGAACCAGGGTTGCCGGTAGGAAAGTGGAACCTTACATTGAACCAAAAAACTTACATTGGCGGAAAATTTTATTTTAATAGTTAATGAGATTAGTTTTTGAAGTTATCAAGCAGATGATGTAATACTGCAAAACGAGGAATCCAACAAAGGAATTATATCGAATACCCACCAACAGTTTGCTGTGTTACTAAAAGATCAATTTCGTACACCAATTTTAGCATTTTTAGTATTATGTTTCAGCTTCGACGACATACAATGTAACCTCAATCTTCATTTTTGTTTTGTATTAATCATTGCATAAATTATCTTGTAGTCAACTTACAGTAAATTAATCAAGGAAGAATTTGTGGAGGAGTTTCTAAAAATGAGCTTGGACATTTCAGTCAACTTAAGCACATTTTTATACGGTCATTTGACTTGTATACGAAAGATTCTTAATTGATTTACACACATGCTCATTTTGTAATTTGTACAATCTCTATAAGACGTTCCAATGGGCCAAATTCATTTTCATGATAATGCGTGATATCTAAATAATATAATAATCAAAATGGCAAAAGTCACTCTATCTGCTCAAAAATCATTAAGAAGAGGCCTTTTCGGGGACAAGTCCTATTGTATTTTGAATATGAAAATAGCCAATATTCAACTAGAAAAGACAAGTCAGGGTACGTTGGCCCAAAAAGATTTGTAAAGTTAGGAAGGAAAATCTCTCTCCATGTGTTGACACCTAAATTTTGGCGACCCGCTTAGTCATTTATTGCATTAAAAAATTAGGGGTTAATTTTATTTCTGAAAAAATAGTTAATTGCATAGCATATAGTTTTAGGTGCATTTATTTGCATTGGGTCGGTGACAAGTGGGTTCAAATTGATGATTCAGAATATTAATTTAGTGAATTGGACTAAGCCCACAAAGGGAAAGTAAATTGGCCTGCATATCCTGGAAAGATTTTACGGATTGATTTATGCGAGATTTCAAATTTTAAAAAAATCCTCTTGCAATCCTAAATCGTATCAAAAGTAAATATTACATTTGGAAAAAGGAATTTTCGTGAATATGGATTTGGAAAAATTAAAACCCTAACTCGCGGCCTATAAATAGATTAAATGCGTAGGGTTTGAAAAGGAGGCCACGCACAATAGAATACATGGCCATTGAGAGAGATACACATTGAGAAGAGAGAGAGTAGAAAAGGTTTTTCTGGAGGTCTTTCACGGCCCGAAGTCGGTGGAAGCACGAAGAAGAAGAAACCAAAAGAAAAAGAGGAAGTGAAGCTTTGAGACACCATTAGCGAGTGGAGATTCGTAGAGATTAAAATATGTGAATCGGAGACATTATCTCTCGGCAATTCTCAGATCTCGGAAGTCACTTCTCCAAGAACAACATCCACAATACCGGTCCTTGCCCACTCCGCAGCTTTCCGGTGTCTCATCCGGCGCATCCTGCTTCTACCGCATTGATTCCAGCAACACCACAGCGAGTCTCGACGGCCTGCCGCACTTTCGCTAAGACGACGCGGCCGCTGCTTCTCTTGACCCATTGCCGGCCCTGCTAAAACAACAACGCTGCTGCCGTGAGACCACACGTCGATCTGTTCTCCAGCTGTTGCCTCGTTGATGCCGTCCCTGCCATGCTGATCTGCTTCGGACCGAGAAGGCCCTGCACTGTTCGATCCAATCACGAGCCACCGCCATGATCCCATGAATCGCTTCAGATCCATGCTTCCAATTTGGGTTTTCTTTTTATTTATTTTCTCTTGACTACCCACTAACCAGGAAGAAAACTTTCAGGGGAGGCTACACATATTGATACACGGCCACAAGAGAATTGAGAGAAAAATCCCTTGTGCGCTATCCGAAGCTACTGCTGTCCATTATCTGCTGCCCAATACGTGCCTGATATCCTTAACGTCCAGCAGCTTTCAGTCGCAGCTTCCAGTGAGCGGCTCGAGATGGTTCCCGGCGTTTCAAGCCCTCTCGATTTCCTGATTCTTTCACAGATTTCCCGGCGGACCTAACCCAACGCAAGCTGTTGCCCTTCATCACCGCCTCTGCTCGTGGCTACCTCCGGTGCCCGTGGTGCCGATCTTCTCCATGATCTGACGAGGTGCTGCTGTCTTGATCCAGTCCCGCGACTATGTTCCTGACGTAAGCCCGACGCTGAGTAGAGCTGCTCCCCGTCGTTGTGCGGATGAGCGACACTGTCCTTTGACCCGGCATCAAGACGGGTTGCTATTTCATCGATCTCTGTCCCGGCGTTCTTGCATGACCAAACCGGTTTTGCCACAGAGCTATCTTTCCCGACGTGGGTTATAATAAGTTAAATTTTCTTTTCTTTTCTTTGAACGATTCGCTCGAGTTTTGTTGCAGCTATTCTACTTGATATCCACGGACCGTAAGGGTAGGCAAGTCAAAATTTGACTGTGGAGCTATGAAAGTCAAAGTTTAATATTCAAAGAATATTGTCACCAGAGCGACCAGAATTCGATCAAAAAGCCGAGGGATTTCTATAGTTACTGTGTGCATTCAGCAAGCCCGACGTCCACCAAGTCAAGCCGAAACGCCGGCGGTAAGGAGATTCGAGGGTTTGGGGTCTAATTATTTAATGCTATATATTGCGTTGCTCCTCGCCGCGCATTTGTTTTGATTTTGCTGTCAACCGAGCACCACACCGTGAATTACCAGCTCGAGCATCCCAAGCTGAGATGCCTTGCCGGCTTGCTCTGAAGCATAGTTGCTCATCACAAGCTGGCCGCCGTTCGAAGACCAAATTTGGAAGCAAAGGTAAAAATTTTGGCTATTTTAATTTCTGAAAATTTTGTTTCCTTATTTGATATATTCATTGGTGAACATGATGGAAATTCCTGATATGCCATGATATTCGCAACTCGAGTTTCGCAACGTGCATATGATTGACGGTCCGATTTCATGCTCGAAATACGACCCGCAATCGCACGGAAAAATCACAAATCCAATCTCATGCTCGAGATATGATTCGTGACTTTGTTTGAAATTGGCCAATCCGATCTCATGCGCGAGATACGATTCATCAATTTATTTCTAAAATGGACATGGATGATATCTCGCCTGATTGGTTGCCGTGCTGTTCTTGATGTCTTATTTTGATTGCCCCCGTAAAAGAAAGGAAAAAAAAAAAATCTGAATTAGATTAGGTTCGTTTTAGAATATTCATCGTTTTAGGGTTATCTTGCATGTTTAGAATAGGAACTTTATTTATTTCGAATTTTTGAAAAAATGAAAAAATAAAAAAAATGCATTTGTTTAGGATGTTAGTTTTTTCTTTAATTTAAGTTGCATGTGGCACTTTTTTAATTTCGAAATTAATTAAAAAAACATAAAAAAATCATCATGCATATGTCATGTAGAATTAGGGCATCTTTTGTACGTCATTGCACATTAGGATAAAATTGCATATTTCATTTTAAGTTTAGATTGATTTTTAGATAGATTGCATCTTAAGTTAGAGATTGCTAAGTTAAGATTATATCTTAGTTTAAATTAGGTTTAGCCTTTGACCTAATCCTTAATACAATTCGAATAGAATCTTGAGCTAGCTAGATAATCCTTGCATTTTTCTAATTTCGAATTTCATGGAAAATACAAAAGAAATTGTCTTAGAGTAAATCAAATTCATTCTTTAGGATAGATTGCATGCTTATATTTTATTTATGTCATATAGTTTAAGTCATATTGACATGTCATATCATTTCATGTTAGGTTAGTAGCATGCATTGCATAAAGCATGATTCCCATTAAATAAAGTGAAAACAAAAGAAATTGCGTGTTAATTAGAAATCATATCTAGGGTTAATGATGTGAATTCGATCTAACAACGCGATGCTTTCTTGCTATGAGGTAAGTCCCGTAATTTATTCATTGCTATTCTTGGGTGTTAAATTGGTGGTTTACGCACCCGCATGATCACATCGCATGTTAGGAAAATAGATTTAAAATTAATTCAAGCTGCCCGCAAAAACATTTTTGAAATTAAAAGAATGGTACCGAAAGGGCATTAGAGAAATCTAGTGTAACCAAGTCCCCGTATCCATAATCTCTGGTTCGTAGAAGTAAAGTAAATCTCCCATTACTTTACTTGGGTTTCTAATCGACCCACCAAAAATAGATTAGTGGCGACTCCTAATTAAAAATCAATTGCATGTTAAAAAACTTGAACTAAAGTCGCTAATGGTATGGGCTTGGGAGAGCCCGAGTTAAGTCTAGGCTTAACAATCCATTAGGCCAAACCTAGGTGGTTCACACCCCGAAAATTGGGTCACGACACCATGTAGAAAAAATCATTCTAAAAGATCATGTACATCAAACTTATCTTCACCGCTGATTACATGAGTCAAACCCATCTTCATGATAGCACTCCCATAGCAACAGCACTCTTAACTCAAATCTGGAAGGCCACTTCACATTCGCTATCTTTGCCCGTTCACCAATCTCGAAGTTGTAGCTGTTTAGGATCTCTCTATATCAATACCTCTAATTTTTCATTTGAAGCTCCTGCAGATTCTGAATAAACCTGTCGATGTAGCCAGTCATGAAGTTAGGACTCACCAGAACCTCTCTCCACTTCGCGTGGTTCGTCTTCACCAATGTACCCACTTCACTCTTTTCATCCATCACGTTCTCGATTGCTCTGCACAAGCTCTCCTTCGAGAACCACCCGCTCTCTTCTCTCTCCACTTCGATGCCCACTTTCAGTTCGTCGGCCAGTAGTTGTTCAAGATCTGGTCAGCGAGATATGGGACCATCACTATTTGGCAATCGCCCATCAGTGACTCTCACGTGGAACCGAACCCGCAATGGTTCACGAAGCACCCGACGGATGGGTGGCTCAAGATCAGTGGCTGTTGGACCCAACCGCCGTGAACCACTCCTCTCCCTTGGACTCTCTTTTCGAAACCCTCAGGAAAGAGTTTGTCCCGATTGGTGGTCTGGGAGCTACCAGAAATGGCAAGCCTGTGGACTCAAACCCTAGCAGAAGTTCTCCTTTTCAGGAATGTGCTGGCTCCCAAATGCGCAGAACACCACGGACCCTGGCTCGAACCGGCTAAGCCACTCAGCCCACTTCTCGTCCAGCGTCTCCATCGCGGGCTCGGGCAAGACCGGGCAAGTCAAGAAGACGGGCTTACCGTATTGACTGCTGATGTAGGCGCACAAGTTCCCTTCTATTTCTTGGGACGTCCGCATGGCGATCGTGTCGCACTCTCGCATGGCGGTAGTGGTGCGGCCATGGAATGTGATGTTGTCGCCAAAAGGCAGGGATACGAATATGAGGGATTGGGCTTCGCTGCGACAGAACAGTGTTTGATGGGTACCCTACAGGTAAACCTGTCAAATGGGTGGGTCGAGTCATGAATAGTCCGACTCAAATCAACCCATTTATTATAGTTTAAAATTTTGGATCCATACCCAACTCCATCCATACCCGACCCATTTAACTAAATCTAAGAAAGCGTATTTCGTATGATATTTTGTTTAAAAAAATGGTATTGCTAAAATACTTTCATGCAATACAAATTTAATGAACTAATTTTACATATATATATTTTTAAAATCTAATGTTTAATTATTATTATTTTTTAAAAAAATAATAAATTTTAACGCTTATCTTTTTTCCTTCTTCTTTGGCTGGCCGCCGGTCATAATGAATCGGCCATAAGTGAGCTCGAGCTTGCCGGATTTGGCAAGACGGAGGCCTCGCCGGCATTGGACGACCTCCAGCTCACCAATTTGGTGAGACTTGAGCTCGCCCGACATCGACAAGCTCAAGCCTCACCAAACGTCGGTGAGGCTTTCACCTCACTAGATTCGGCGAGCTCGAGGCTCACCAAATGTTGGTGAGGCCTCCGCCTCGCTTGCTCTGGCAAGCTCAAGCTTGCCCGATGTTGATAGGCAAGGCTCGAGCCTCGCTAGACGCCGGCAAGACCTCTCGCCTCGCCCATTCTAAGGTTCGGCAGCTCGAGCTTCCGCTCTCCTAATGCCGGAAGCTCGAGTCTCGCCCGGCTAGTCGTTGGCGTTGCCGTGCCGACTCACGGCTAAGGAAGGAGGAAGAAGGAAAATAAGAAGGAAAAAAAAGAAAAAGAAAAAGAAAAATAACTATAATTTCAATTTTTATGAAAAAATTAGTTTTATAAAGTTAAAGAGAAAAGAGAGAGTGTGGGGCTTGGGTTGAAAATAGGTTTTAAGTCTAACCAATTTAAGACTCCTTTATCTTAAGCTTTCAATTTTCAAACCCATTTAATCAATTTTTTAAAAAAGTAAGTGATCCATATATGACCCATTTATGATTTAAATGGGTCATTTATGGTCTAAGATCCATTTTGCTACCTTTACTTACAGGTGGCTCCCCAGCTCTTCCTCCGTGAGCGGCTTCCCTAGGGTCACCTCGGGCGCTGGCACGAGGACGATGGCGATTGCAGCCGCGGAAACAACATTATCACAGACTGTCCTGATGCCGAGCGGCCTGGTCACTTGGGGGATCCAGTAAGCAGTGTCGTAGAAGATGAAGTCGGGCCGCATGGCCTGCAGGGAGACCTCTAACTGGGGGCGGTTGAGGTCCATGGCAGCGGCGAGAGAGGGAGTGTCGGAGATGGGGATGTCGGATGCGGTTTCAGTCCCCAGAGGGAGGGTAGCGACCGAGGGGATGGTGAGCGGGTGGAAGGTGATGAGGTTGGGGTGTAGATTGAGGTTTTCCAAGAGAATTAGGGCTTTCCTGGGCAAGAAGAAGGAGATATTATGGCCTCTCTTGGCGATTTCGTTGGAGAGGTGGAGGAATGGGGTCATGTGACCAACTGCGGACCATGGAAACATAGCTGTGTGAAACTTTGAATTCGTCCCCTCCGACATTGCTATTAGTAATTCCTCTTGTGAGTTAGGAGGGTCTGCGAGATGTCTTGATTTTCTTTTTTCCTTTACGAGTATCAACGCATGGTAGTTTTTCTTCTTAGTTTTTGTGTTGGATCGATCATTTCGCAAATAATGAGAATGCGGTGCTTGGGTTTAACGGATTGATGATGAGCCACTCCTGGTCTGTCTCTACCGAACGTGAAAGGCAGACAGGAATGTTTGACCCTGCCTTTGAAATCTGAAAAAATATTAGGTAGGCTAATCTTCTCACGTAGGTGGTATGACACTCCATTCAACACTCGCTACGTGTCCAGATGGGCCCACCGATCAGTCCCTTTGTCTCTCTCCCCTCTTCTACACCTCTAGTTTCTTTTCTTTTTCACCCTTTTGTTCCCTTTGACCTATGGCTGGTACTTGGCCATATGGCGAGGGTCGATCTTGCTAAATTTAGAGAGGACTCAACCCACGTGCAAGGGTCGAGCCCTCCTTAGATCTAGAAGCTATGGAGGGAGGCGACGACATTGGAGTTGCATGGGATCTCGAGGATGTAGGGGCTAAGAGAGGGCGTAGGGTTACAGGTGATGACGATAGGGTGCTTGGGCTTATTTTTTGAGTTGAGGGGGCAGCGAATGACCTCAATGGTGGAGCCGTTTTTGGAGGGGGATTAGCAAGTGGTTTGGCCTTGGAGGTGCAGAAGATAGAAGAGAGGCCAGGGATTGATCAGTGGGCCCACCTAGACATGTGACAAGCACTGAATGGAGTGTTTTACCACCTACGTGACAAGATTGGTATATCTAATATTTTCTCAATGGTAGAAGATTTTCGTGTTTTTTGATTTACAATGAATGAAAAGGTCAAGAGAAAATTATTATGGAAAGGCAAATTAGGTGATGCATTGAGGATATCATAAGTTTGAAAAACATAAATCCGTAGAGAATTTACACTTGGGAAACTTTGTTTAGATATATCAATATGTTTCCTCTAACAATTGGGCCTTACTCTAAGATAAAATAATTAGTTATCCTTCGAATTTAGAATACTGAATTAGTATTAGGCAACAATGTGAGTATCTAACAAATAAACAAGTTTTTTAACCTTGTAGTTGATGCAAGAAGCACTTTGTACTCATGGTGCTACGTATTAGCAATTTTCTAACGTTCCTTTTACCAAAAATGTGTATATTCACGATCACATGGTGTTGATATTGTCGGAGAGAAAGTTGCGGCGAATGAAATTAGTTTTATTATGGCACAATTTTAGATAATCACTATATTCTTTTTTATATACAATCCACATTGATCGTCATTGATTTGGATAGTTGGTTAATTTTTTAAACCATAATAATGACGATGCGGGATGGATCCCGCAAAAATCCAAAGTACGCAGATTGTGTGCCATATAAGTTGTTATATTATTTTTGGTACGAGGGAATTATTAATATTTTTTTGCTATTTGGAAGATAAAAAGAGAGTCTAATTGCCGTTAATTTGCGAGGAATGAACTTGATTAATGGGAGGGCTTGAACGGATCAAAGTCGGCTGCCTCGATGGATCCACTTCGACAGATTGGGCCTGAAAAAGGCGGACATAGTTTTCTAGGTGCACATGGGCCTACCAATGGACTTGAATGGGTTTTGGGCGGGCCTAACCGGACTAAAAAGGCCCATGATCAACTCTACAATAACAAGCGTCCTCGGCATGTTCCTAGTTGTAGAAGAACAGCGGGATAATTCCATTTCTTGTCCTATAACTTATGCCTATTTGCAATGGGATCCTTTGACTTTTAATTTGTTCCAACTCGAAATTTCATAATTTTTATGATTTGTCCGATCAAGCTTTATTAATGTACTTGACAAAGCTAGGATGATATGGCAAGTTTAAGCATTTTAAAAAAGAGCGAGAGATATGGAAACTCCTAGCATTAAAAATTTTGCACATCTTAATTTCACACAAATCTTTCATAAAGGAAGAAATACGTATTTTCGCCCACAATGTGCATGTGCTGTGCATTGACAACACAAAATAATTCTCACTCTCAATGATTATTTCGCTTAAAGACACGAGGAGACCATACGCACAACCAAATTGGGCAATGTTGAGTGTACTGGCAAACTTTGGAGGAGCAAGATAAAATTTATCCACAATACTTGACTTTACGGGAAATTTAACCTATTGATTGTAAATCTATTGTTGAAATGTCGATTTAGTTCTAAATTTTTCAAAATTTTCAATTTAGTCTTAATTTTTTGCATGAAATTTCAAAATAGTCCTTTTGGCCGATCCTCTCTGGAAATTGTTGATGCAGGCCGCGTTATATAAAATGGCCAACGATGATTGAGATCATCACACCAACGATTATCGATGAGAACCGGAAGGACTTGCATTAGAATTTCACATATATATTTAGGTAAAATTGAAAAACTTTTAAGATTGAATTGGCATTCATACAAGAGGTTTATAATCCAATTAGGGTGATTTCCTCCCAACTTTAAGGTTGCAGGACAGAGAGATTTTCGTAAAATTCCATGAATTAACAATATTAATGCACGAAGCACGAAGCATGAAGCAGTTTTTTTTTTTTCTATGGGGTGGGGGGAAGGGCGAGCTGGTTCGATTGAGTCCATGGGCTCCCTCAATCAGGCCATGATCCCTGCGATCCATCCACAAGTTTCCTAACACCTACTAATTATCGATCATACTCCCAATTATTGATATATAAAATATCACTAGACCTAATAATAATCTAATACCACCCACTACTGCACCTGCCGTAAGGGATGAAAAACAACGCCACCCCACGTGACACTCCATGCATTTTCCCTGCATTAAAAAATTGAAGTTCTGACTGGCACAAACTTAAGACACGCATAACAAGATTTCTAGAACAACAATAAATTTTTGGCGAGAAATTGAGCCCACGGCTAGAAATTGACAAAGTTTCTGAGTTGATTTGATTAAGTCCGTGGGCTCCCCCAATCAGGCCATGATCCACGCAATCCATCCACAAGTCTGCTAACACCTACTAGTTATTGATCATACTCCCAATTATTGAGATATAAAATATCACTGGACCTTTGGCAACTCTCCCTCCGTTGCTGTCTATCATCAATTGCTTTTGGCGTCCATTTGTCATTGTCTATCATCAATTGCTTTCAACGTCTATTTATTTTTTTCTGGATTATTATTATGTTAATGGGGTCGCTAGCGCAGAGCACGTGGGGTGACTTCCTTGGTTAGCCTAATCATCATCATCATCTATGCTATCATGATAACAAGAAGACGATAACGATGAGCTAGAGAAGGGAGGGAGAGAAAAATAGGGGCGAAAGGGGAGGGAGGCAATGAATGACAGTCTAGGTTAGGGGTGAGCATTGGTTTAGGTTCAATCCAGGACTTTGATCAAAATTAGCTTGTACCAACTAGTTCAAAGTTGATTCTAGGGAGAACCGGTTGGGTCCTTGATTGCCACGGATCTAAAACGGATCTAGGACTAGTTCGGTTGTTAGTTCCAAGGCCAAAACCATGGCTCTACCTAAGGCCCAATTCTAAAACCAATTCAACTAGTCTAGTTCCTCGAATAAAACAATTATGAATAGGTTTTGACGTCTCTTAAAAAAAAATCGGCACCCAATCGAAAATCGAACTGTGATCTTCAACATGACCAGTCAACAATATTTGACCAATGTATAATTTCATATAATTTCATATTGAAATGGTGCAATTTTTATATTTTATTATAAGACTTTGATTACCAAGTACATAAAATGAGTTGATTTCTAGGTAGAACCTAGAACCGATAGTTTTAGAACCTAATAGTTTGGTCCTGTTTTAATCTTTTTGTATCGGTGGTCATAGAGTAAGTTTCCTATTTTAAGTTGGATACCGGCTCACTTTCGAACCAACCACACCCATAAGGTTTCGTTAGGTTAGTATTGAATTTTCATTTGCAAATCTAAATTATCAACCTATAGGGATGTGCTCCTATAGTCTAGTATTCAATGCAGGATTACGGGTTTAATTAGCTTAATCTAGTGCTTTCACGTGAAAATCTAATCGTCAATAGAAATGGATGTGCCTCCTAAGTCTAGCATATAAGGTTGGAGTACTTATCGAGATTTAAATATGTATAACGTTAAGAAGGGGCTGTTGCATCCCTGTTAAGCTCGGTTGATCCTGCACCATGATTTTGCTCGAGCCAGCCTGCTACCTTGCAATATTGCACAGCACTTTCAAGCGATAAATATTACATACAATAAGATTAGCTTATAAAGTCATCTTGCAAAATGATGTAATACTGCAAAATGAGGAATCCAACAAAGGAATTGTTTTTAATAGGACCAATACCCATAAAAAAGTTTGCTCATTCTAAAAGATCGTGTAGATCCAATTCATTCATCAAACTCGAAGTTCATTTAGGATCTCTCTATATCAATACCTCTAATTTTTCATATGAAGCTCCTGCAGATTCTGAATAAACCTGTCGATGTAGCCAGTCATGAAGTTAGGGCTCACCAGAACCTCTCTCCACTTCGCATGGTTCTTCTTCACCAACAGACCCACTTCACTCTTTTCATCCATCACGCTCTTGATGGCTCTGCACAAGCTCTCCTTCGAGAACCACCCGCTCTCTTTTCTCTCCACTTCGATGCCCACTTTCAGTTCGTTGGCCAGCAGTCTCGTGTTCAGGATCTGGTCAGCCAGATGTGGGACCATCACTATTTGGCAATCGCCCAGCAGTGACTCCCACATGGACCCAAACCCGCAATGGTTCACGAAGCACCCGACGGATGGGTGGCTCAAGATCAGTGGCTGTTGGACCCAACCGCCGTGAACCACTCCTCTCCTCGGACTCTCTCTTCGAAACCCTCAGGAAAAGCTTCTTCTACAGAGTTTGTCCCGATTGGTGGTCTGAGAGATATCAAAAATGGCAAACCTGTGGACTCAAAACCTCGCAGGAGTTCTTGGAACTGGCCCTTTTCAAGAACGTGCTGGCTCCCAAACGCGCAGAACACCACGGAACCTGGCTTGAACTGGCCGAGCCACTCGGCCCACTTCTCATCCAGCAGCTTCATATCGGGCTTAGGCAAGACCGGGCCAGTTAAGAAGACAGGTTTACCGTATTGACCGCTGATGTAGGCACAGAAGTCCCTTTCTATTTCTTGGCACGTTCGCAAGGCGATCGCGTCGCACTCCCGCATGGCGGTCGTGCCGCGGCCATAGAATGTGATGTTGTCTCCAGACAGCAGGGATATGAATATGAGCGGTCGGGCTTCGCTGCCACGCAGCACCGCCGTTTTTGATGGGTACCCATTGGGTGGCTTTTCCAGCTCTTCCTCCGTGCACGGTTTCCCCTGCGTCACCTCACGCGCCGGCACGAGGACCATGGCAATTGCAGCCGCTGAAATAACATTATAGCAGACTGTCCTGATGCCGAGCGGCCTGGCCACTTGAGGGATCCAATGGGCATAGTCGTAGAAGATGAAGTCGGGCTGCATGGCCTGCAGGGAGACCTCTAACTGGGGGCGAGTGAGGTCCATGGCAGCAGCGAGAAAGGGAGAGTCGGAGAAGGGGATGTCGGAGGCGGTTTCAGTCCCTGGAGGGAGGGTGGCGACCGAGGGGACGGTGAGCGGGTGGAAGGTGATGAGGTTGGGGTGTAGATTGAGGTTTTCCAAGAGAATTAGTGCTTTCCTGGGCAAGAAGAAGGAGATTTTGTGGCCTCTCTTGGCGAGTTCGTTGGAGAGGTGGAGATATGGGGTGATGTGACCAACTGCGAACCATGGAAACATGGCCATGTGAAACTTCGAAATCGTCTCCTCCGACATCGTGATTAGTAAATCTTCTGGTCAGTTGGAGTCTGCGAGATCTCTTTATTTTTGTTTTCCCTTGTTCGTTCGCAAAATGGACGGGCAAGTATGTTTCTTTTTTGGGAAGAAGGAATATGTGAAGGCTGAACAGAGAAGGGAAATTTTATTGGGTTCTGGTTCGGATAGCACAGCACAGGTGGAGGAGTGGAGGGCGAAGAGGAGCTTTCTAATGGACAGATGTCTTCTGTGCATAAACGAGCATCTACATAGAATATAATAGGAGAAAATATTAGGTAGGTGAAACACTAAAGCGAAATGGAAAATCACACAAAATTCGACACGTGTCGTCCACGTGTAATCCGGGTCCCACGTTCAGGAATTCAAAATTTCTTCTCTTCCTTCCATAGACCCTGCCTCACCTCTGCACACACTTCTCCTCCTCTCTCCTCCGCAGACCATCTCTCTCCCAAAATCGTGGAGGGTTCAGAGAAATAAAAAAAAAAGAAAAAAGTTTCAGTGCTTTCTCTCTCGTCATCACCCCTCTCTTCCAGCGAATAGAGCGAACCGCGACGCCGACGCCCCTCCGCCTCCCTCTCGCGAGCTCCGCTCCTCTCTCTCTCTCTCTCTCTCTGCGAAGCGTCCTGCTGGCCAACCCCGACGTCGATGACCCCCTGCTCGCGTTTTGGCCTCCCCTCTCCGCGAGCGAAGGTCAGGTCGCTCTGCTCTCTCTCTCTCTCTCTCTCTTTCCTCCGCGAAGCGCCCCCTGCTCCTGAACGCGGACGCCGCCGACGCCGTCGCCGTCGCCTCTCGCAGCCCCATTGGCAGCTCCCATACGTCCGAAGGTTAGTTTTTTTATTTTTATTTTTGGATTCTACTCGGTGCGATGTTAATGTTTAAGTTTGTAGATACATCTGCAGCAGGTATTGCTCGATCTCTTGTACGTGCGTCTGCAGCAGGTATCTTGGGCCATTTGTAGGCCATCTTGGCTTCAAATGGTGCTGTTTTTCTCAATCTTTCTGGATGTTGAGCATCTGCAGATATTGTCGGTCCGCCCTCTCATGATTTTGTCGCAATATAGAAGTGAATAAATAGTTGTGTCGGTCAATGTGCTAAGAATTGACATCCTCAAAGTGATTGTTTCTTTGCTGTTAAGAATTGAGGATAGTGGATTGGCCATCCGTCATGGTTGATATTTCCCCTCTTTTTTTCTGTACTCTTCGGTTTGCTTTGATCAGTGTCTAATTTTTTTTTTTTTTTAATCTGGTATGATGTCTACTGCATATATTTGAGCATGCTTTTTGGCATATTTAATTTCTATGTTGTTTCTTTTGGATTATGCAGGTGCATTATTGGAATGGAAGGTTTTTCTGATTAGAAATGCAATGCTCCTTCAATCATATCATATGCCTAATTGTTTAAGAAATGTTGCCCCTCGTGCGTTTTTGTTTATGAATTATGATAAATTGGTCCTTACACCATCCATCTCAATATCTAATACTTGGCTGACTGTTCCTTGTGAAACTCATGGGTTTGACTGCACGTAGAGGGTCATGTGCGTTGTTTTGTTTAATTTAGTTATGTTCATTTGATATAAGGAGTGTGTCGTTCCATGGAAGTTATCACACGTAGCAACAAAAGTTGTGTTTCCTAGTTGTCCTCTATAACGTGTTTTGTCTGTTCTTCTTGACACTTCCTGTGTATAGAGGCCATACTTAAGTTATAAGTTCTGACGACATTTAGGGCTTCACTTTTTCATGCCCCATTGCATGCACTTTGAACTGTGGGTTTAGGAGTGGGAATTTATTGCCTGAGAGAATTGGATTTTGGTTTCAATTCTTGCACACAATCACTTCACTTCTTCTTCCAAATCAAACACGTGATTCGTTAGCATCTGAAAATGTTTGGGGAATTCACCTTTGTAGGTGGAGTATTATTTGAATGATATAAACTATGCTACCACCAACCACCTGATGAGGTTCATCAGCAAAGATCCTGAAGGATATGGTAAGATCTGTAGTTTGAGATCTTATGGCCATATTATTATGTTATATGCAAGTCCCTTGCTCTAATTCTAGGACATTTATATGCCATAAGTCATTCTTCTGAACTTGTTATACAGTCGCTTAGCTTCTTTGTTGAGTATTTATTGTCGAAGGCGCTCATTATATCTAGAGCATCTTCTATTTTGGCTGAAGTGATGCAGTACTAATAGCTTCTTCCATCTCTCTATAGTTCCAATATCCCTCATCGCTTCCTTCAAGAAGATCAAAGTTCTCATTACTAGCAATGCCCAGCTTTCTTCTATATTGCAGAACTTGTCAAAACGTGTGAGTTTCCATTGTTATTTCATGATATACTGAAGCACTTTAATTTTCTTCTGATCTTTTTTCTCATTTTTCACTTCTAACTTTACTTGTTGCTGACTTGCTGTGTTATTCAGATAGTTAGTGAAGATAGGAGGAAAGTGAAACGGCAGTATCCTTTGACTGACTCAGACATGGAGGAGCTGCAAGTATGTTTACTTTTGTGGTTTTCCCCAGCTTTACTCTTTTACTATTTGAGCATATGCCATTACTTGGAGATTTTCTTAATTTGCTCTCTGGTTGGGTAATGGACGGTGGAGTGGATTAAGTCTTTGTTCTGTTCAATTGGATTTACTAGATAATTGGTGTAAGGTCCCTTTTCTATTCTAATGTCCAGTTCTTGGTGTGGATGAAACCACCATGTCTCTTGTTGTTTGCTTCCTTTTATCAAGCGATCCGATAGGCCATAATTGTTCAGGCAATCTTATTTACTCCATTTGAAATTGCAGTCACGAGTCGTCATTGCAGAAAACCTACCAGAGGATCATTGCACACCAGAACCTTATGAAACTTTTCTCAGCAGTTGGGAGGTAGTAAAATCTTTTTATAGGAAATTGAGGCTGCAAAAGTGACTTCTCTTTTAATAAGTGTCCATCTTCCTTACACTATAGTTTGATTGAGCCATTTTTTTAGTGTGAAGGCAATTTGTAGCCATTAGCCTCAAGCTTCCAATGGTGGAGCTTCTTTAGCACCCAGATCAGGAAAGGCTGATGGCATGCATTATACTAACAAGGTATTCGCAGCTCTCTGATGAGATGAACGAGGATATTCAAACTTCTAATCATTGTTTTGATTTTTTTCATCTTTTTTACTATTAATCACTGTAGTGGTAGGCCCTCTATTTTGGTTGCGTGAGACTCTATAGTAACTTCATGCATTATTTCATATTGTGTTTCTGTTCTATAGTTTAGAATCATGGATTGATGAAGTGTCTGATGGCCTTTGTCTCTGTGTTCATTTTTATTGGATATCAACAAAGATAATCATCTGTAGTCTATCTCGTTGAATTTTGATTAAGCACAATCGATATTCTTTTATAGTCAAGTCTGCTCATGAAAGTTTAGGGCGTGTTTGTTTGGACTTAACTAAAAGCAAAAGGTACTTTTTTCTTTTCCACCAAAATTGAAAATATTTTTCAAATTTTAAACTATAATGAAAAATCTTATGTGAGTCTATGTGTCATCATTTAAGGGCTCTGAAATTTAAGGAGTTTCAGATTGAAAAAGAATCAAAGTGCATGAGTTTTAGATTAAGCAAAAAGTAAATGTCAATCCAGATAGGTCCTTAATATCTGACATTGTATATTTTATGCTTTTGTGGAATATGAATCCATCAATGTAGCCGAGAAAACAGTGAGTACTCCCACTATCAGTAAGATGCATCATGATGTATAATGTTTTCATCATAATTAAAATGTACATGTCCTATTATTGGAGGTTGAAGAGTTAAATGATAAGGGGAACTAGAGAAGTGGCCTCAGGGTTCATTTAATGCATAGACACGGGGTATCTGTTCCTCTTTTTCTTCTTTAGTTGCACGAAAGCATTAGTTTCCAAATTTATGTAAATCTATGGTAAAAAGATAGGTAGCCATCATTTTGAAAATAGTAAAAATGACCACATCCAAAAGCTGCCCGTCCCTTTTTTGGCTGAATAAATGGCACTTACAGGGTTGACAATGTCTGTGATGTGAAAAGAAATGAAACCTTGCAAATGAAATCATGCATAGAAAGTCACTGATAAGAACTGACATTTTCCACTTAGGAATCTAGCATCTGCTCATCCTGCTTTTGATGCGACTGAATTAATGCTACTTGCATGTTCACAGTATGTTGTGCAAAAAAAAATTTGAATGAATGTGACTGTTAAAATATTAACATTTTTCTGTAGAATCAGTGTTAGCTCAGTGCAGGTGGGATAGCAGATTTTTTATAGTTAAAAATTTTTCTAGTTCAAAGCCTCGATTGTATGCTCAACTTCACTTCACATTCTATGCATGGTAGATTCTACTGCAGTCTTGCTGAAAGCTGGGTGACAGACTGGGGATCTTCACTTCATTTTGTGTTACGTGCATGCCTTTCGGCTTTTAATAAAATATTGATTGAAGATTTGTTTGGCTTTAATGCACTTTGCTAAACTGGGATAATTCATCTTTGTTGGTTTTTCCCGCTCCTAGTCAAAAACCCTCTCAAGCATGGGGGAAGAAGGGACATGATGGAGAAGAACCCTGGGAAGAAGAAGATGCTTCTATATCTGAGCAACGACCAGAGAAACAACTTGAAGAGTCTTTTGAGCAATTTGATGCTCACTTCCAGGGGAATATGGTGAGTGTTGTCTCAATCTTTGGTAGTGTGACACAATGCTGCAATGATTATTTATTTCCATCAACTTAGAAATAGTTGGATTGCTGTGATAAGCCTTTTTATTCCAGAAGTGAGTAATATCAGGCTGTGAGATTTTGCTGTCGCTATGGTGAATGGGTAGATCTACTTGTCATAAAAAGAAAAGATATTAATAGGTGGGACCCATCCCTCGTTCTGTGAGGCGTCTCTTGTGTGTAAGGTTCGTAGTTTGATTTGGAGAAACTTTAGAGCCAAACTATCTGTAGTTTGATATTTTTTAAAGCACAAAAAGAACCAAGCCTGTGGAGGTAAATTCCAATCAGATAGAATGTTTCACTTTGGTTATGGTCAGTTTGGTTTAAATAGTCTGTCTTAAAACTAAAATGATGCCAAAATTAAATCGCAAATTTGGACCTTTGGTTGACTTCTGTATGGGAGCACTACTGGTTTAGGATCAGTTTGAAAACTTGGATTCCATGACGATGTAGGGGAAGGAGAATGCCACCGATAAAGAGTTCGGGCAGAGGACAGGGCGAGGCTGAGGCCGAGGCCGGGGAAGAGGACGTAGAAGAGGCCAATACCATTAGAATAATCGGGGAAATCATTTGGGGGCTTCTTCTTTGAACATCTCACCAGTCTCATGACTGTTGTGGCGAAGCAGTCTCCGGGACCTTGCATGCCAGATGGAACAAGAGGATTCACGATGGGTCGTGGGAAGCCAGTCTCAGTTAGTACCACATGACCACGTCACGTGATAGAATTTTCAGTTGCCACTTGGACTCAGGGATTAGTAGTCACCATTTTGTGTGTGGTGTTGATGATACCCATGTGAGCTCACACTAGGGTGGGTTAAAAAAGGATATGTTCTACTACAAGCTTCTCTCATATTTTTGGAGACGATGGACCAGTCCAGAACTACTTTATATTCCCTTTTCTTAGGCTTTTTTCATGTAGAAAGGAAAATACAAAAATAAGAAGAGCGAGAAGTGAAATAGAGAAAAAATAATCTATGAACGTTCATAGAAGTATAAGGGTTTGCGGAATGGCTTTTTTTGAGATTTTCTTTTTTTTTGTCTTTGTCTCTCCTTATATTTATAACTGATGAATTTGGCTCTTATAGCCTCTTTGCGAAGACTCCGAGTATCTTATATAAATTGTGGGAAAGTAGAGGTTGGAAGTGTGAGATGAAGGTAATATTGGAAAGGGATATCAATGAAATGAAAAGTCAAACTAAGAGGATGCAAGTTTCTTCAAACCATTGCTCTCGGGCAATAGATATTTGCAACCTAATTTGATTTGTTATGAAGAATCAGCTCCACTAGGCATTAGTTAAAGGGATAGATTGAGAAGTAGGCAGCATCAACCCATTTGAGCTGTGTTACACATTGATCGAATTTCCATAAAAGCACCTCCCCAAAAGTCACCCCAGCTTGCATTCATACGAGCCTCAACATGAATAGAAGAAAGTAAAGTTCAGGTTCTAAAGCTTTTGAGCATTACATAACTTAAAGCTCGATCTACATTTCTCAAGAAAGACACGTCATGTCCTAAATAAGCACAAAAAAATTGGAAAAAAGGAAATAAAAAACATATTCAAAATTGGATGCAGTTGCATTGTGGCCTGGGGATTGCTTAGATGAATTGGACTAATCAATTTTTCTCCCGAAAGGGTAATGAAGCAAGAGGGAGCAAACAATCTAAATCAAACGACCAAATTTATTCAAACATAAAAGCCAACCAAGCATTGTTATATAATGTCAGGTTGCTACTCTTCACACTTGGCAACCTAAGGGTGCGCATGGATTTATTTCTGTGCTTTTTTGTTCCCCGGGAACAAACAAAAAAAGTGTTCGCCTTAACAATTTTTGAACAAAAGAACGCGTTTGGTAACGTTTGTCCGGAATAAAAAATGAACACACGCTTTGGTTAAATTTTATTATTTTTTGTTTCTTTTAATTTTTTAAATATTTTTTATTATTTTTTATTTTTTCCTTTCTTTTTTATTTTCTTTTTCCGGCCGGTCACCGCCTCGCGACCGGCCGACGGCCGGGCCTCGCCTCGGCCCACTGCCTAAACAGTGAGGCTCGCCGCCACCACGGCGAGGCCGAGCCTGGCCGTGGTTGGCGAGGCTCGGCTCGCCTTGGCCGGGCGAGCGGCTGGCTCGCCCGATCCGGCGAGGCCGAAGCGTGCCGGAAGGCCCTCGGCGAGGCTCGGGCTCGCCGGACTGGCGAGCCCGAGCTCGCCAGCCATGGCGAGGCCGGACTCGGCCGATCCGGGCGAGCCCGAGCTCGCCCGACCAAGGCGAGGCTCGGCCCGCCGGCGCGGGCCACGCCGAGCCTCGCTTGGCCGGGCGAGCTCGGCTCGCCAGATCCGGCGAGCCCGAGCCTCGCCATGGCTGGGCGAGCCTCGAGTCGCCCGCATCCGGCGAGCCCGAGCCTCGCCGGGCCGACGACGCCGACCCGCCGGACTCGGGCGAGGCCGAGCCTCGACGGCCGGCCGGCCATGGCCGAGGCCGGCGACCGGCCAAAGAAAAAGAAGAAAAAAAGAAGAAAAGAAGAAGAGAAGAAGAAGAGAGAGAAGAGACGTTTTTGTTCTTTTGTTTCTTCCGTATGTTTCTTTTCGAGAAACAACTTTTTTGTTTTTTTTCTGTTCTATTTCGTTCCGTAAACAAAAACAAAAAAGAACAAAACGCAACCAAACGCGCTCGTTTCCTTTTTGTTCCCTGGCACACTTTCCGTACATGAAGTGTGCCGGAAACGTTTCTTAGGAACGTTTCCATGCACGCCCTAAGTATCTAGGTTGTCCCCTCTCTCTATGCGAGGGTGCTCAAAGTGCCATGTAGGACAACTAATTGTCTTGTTTCTCAAGAAAAGACCCAAGTATTAGTTACACCTTGTGGGCAGCAGCTCTCAAGAAACCTTGATCCTTTCCTGTTTCCAACCAAATAAAAAATAAGCATCAGTCAAGTTTAGCGTCAATTGACGAGGAAGAAATCAAAAGAGAAGAAGAAATGGCAAAGGATTATAATCCGTGTTCATAGAATTGTTAGTAGTGTCGATGCCACACCCAGAGGAAGAAGCAAGAAGCACTCGAACCTTACAATACTAGTTGCATGCACTTTGTTACAATTGATGCCAAAGCTCACAAAGCCAATATGTAATTCTAAAATGATTGTAATTGGAGCATAAGCTTTGCCTCTACATATCAGTTCTCTCTTTATTTTGGACATTTCTCAGACAATGGAAGATCTATTGATTTGTGCCGCCTCGAACACAAATGAACAAATGAACAATGTGCCATTTCAAAGAACCGTGAAAATGTTACACCACCTAAGAGAGACCATCATGGGACTAGTCAACACTAACTACAGGCATAATATTCCTTGTTATTTGTGCACTCAAAACGAAGCTTTAACAGCTGCAATGATGTCAAAAGATACATATAGCCCTCTGAACCAATATCCTGACTATGCCATTTGATTATGCACGCCCTCTTGTCACAGAAATAAATGTAAATGTAGAATTGGATTCCCAAGTTCGCGGTCACTCATCAGGGTCACATGTATGTTTAATCTTAAGACTTACTTTGGCTATTTTCTAGCAAATTGCAATTGTGAATAATATTTTTTTTTATATGCAACCATGTGATTTCAGCACTCATCAACATCTAAAGCTTTTTCTTACTCATAAACTGGAGTTTACTTAATGAATCGCTCTGTTTCATATTGCTCAAAATTTATTTTTGCACGTCTTCCTCTTTCTTTTGCCCTTGGGATTCTTCTTATATTCACTTTGGTCTTCCCAGGATCTTCCTGGAGTGCTTGATGACGCTGTAATAACTGAAGCATTGAAGTTGCATAAGATTAAAAGTCGCAAATGGGGAGGGCCTTTTTGATTGCCTCGACTAGTAAGCCATTGTAGCCAAATTGATATTTTGGTTGGCTGAGTAATCTAAGCTTAATGTTTTCATATACGTTTTAAATACATGGGGAAGCTAGATGCTTTCAGAGAAGGTCTAACAATGCGTTACGATGTACTGCCAACCAGTTGACCATAGTCCAACCAATTCCTAACAGACCTCACATCTTCCGTGTCTTGAGTTGAAATTTGCCTTGTAGGATGCAAGGAAAGCTTTTTCGCAGTTACAAGTGAACTCATCTCGACTACTCAGTAGTTAGCACATATCCCAATCACATGAATATATATCTACTTTTAGGGTAAATTGAATTAGTGATGCCCAACTTCTTGTTTTCTTAGTTTTCTCGTGCAGCGTCAAGAGGAAACTTTCTTTACGATGCTTTCTTCATCAGTATTTCGTTTTCTCTCTAGAATAGAATGTACTTTGATTTGTGATTGTTGTGTGTATATGCGTGTGAGGGGTTTGGATTTTTCAAAACCTATCCTACGGGTCAGCCTTCAGATGTGAATGTGCTAAACCCAATCTCCCTAAGTCTACAAGCATCATGAGACCCTGCATATCCTGAGTGGTTGGTCTTTGATAAATCTTTGGTGTGTTTTTGTGGGTATTATCTACCTTCTTATGTATTTTAGTATTGAATGCTGCTTTGTCTTGCTTTTGCTTAAGCAGGAGTAGCACTTCTCAGAGGGCTAATGCCAATATTTGCTTTGCCTGTGTGCAGGCTGAGTAATACGCTGAAGTCAGGAGGAGGCTAAGGTCGCTTAAAGGTTTGTTGGGAGATGAGAATTCAGCTAGTGCCGAGCATAAAATAGAAAGGGTCTAGTCTTCACTTGGTTAAACTTGGTGATTGAGTTTGACATTCATCCACTCATATGATATAATCTGATGCACTGATTTTTAAGAATTTTTAGGTGACTTACTTTCAAGAATTGTGAACTTTTCATCAAGCACATGAACAAATGGCTCTCACTTTTCACTGGTTACATCTTTCCTTTAAAATGTGTGCAATCTTAACAATTTTTTTGTCCTTTGCCTCTCTAAAATACACATTTTCTTCCAAATGCTTCTCTTCAGACTTTTGCATTTTAAGCCCAGGGTAAAATGCACTAAAGGTGACTAAGTTTTCAACCCTTTCTTCATCAGCCCAGCACAACTTTTTAATCATTGAAAATTTGAGGTGGTGGTCTATGTGGTTTAGTTTACTACTGTTTTAGTCTTAATTGATGTGGCATATAAAACGTGCAGTGATATTGTTGAAATATAAAGAATGCTGAATGACCCTAAACTATCTAAAGCTGTATGACCTACGAAATTCATGAAGTTGAGTGCTTAAGACTAAGTTTAATTACATTTGCACGGCTCTGGTAATTTTGTAGTGCGCAAAAGATTAGAGTAAATCCCTACATTAGATTGCGGACATAATTTTGGTCGGCCTGGTGGTCCGGTTTTGTCTTGATGGGAAGTCTAAGCGAAGTAGAGTAACTCATTTGTTTGAATTGAGAGACTAGTCTGCATATCATGTTTAAAGTTGGGTAACCTGGGTAAGTTTCTTTCAACCCCACATTAATTTCAACAGTTTTCCCTCTCCTTACCTATAAGAACATGACATCCTTTAAAGGTTGAGGTGTCAAACGCTACTTGTGCAGAACAAATCTCCAGGAGTATAACTGGTAGAAAGAGGATGTTGAGATTGAAAATAGACAGAAAAGATGTGAGGAAGACAAGAATAGAGACGAAGAAGATCAGCATAAGTTTTGTTCTTCAACGTTCAGTTATGACAAAAAGAAACAGTATTAAACTCAATAAAAACTAAGCAAACGAGTTTGATTATTCCATGGAAGAAATTCAGTCTACAAGAATTTCTCTTTGCCGGCCAGACATTGTATTTGAGATTGGCTTTTTATTTCATATTCTGCTAGACGTGATCTTCATCAAGTTTGGAATACTTTGGTTGATGTGTTGATATGGAATTATTTGAGATAATCTTAATCCAGGCATGTTGTTCAGTAAAATGTAATTTTCTAATTATTTATTTTTTTGAATAGGAGTTAATCAAAAACTTTTCAGCATCCTTGGATAAGTGAATTGAACGAGACTCTAAAGGCATGGATAATGCATGGTTGTACCATATATAGTAGGAAGGAACTCTCATAATTCTTTGATGGGAGGGAACATATACTGATTTTGTAATTCGCTATCTTTGCCCGTTCACCAAACTTGCAGCTGTAGCTGTTTAGGATCTCTCTATATCAATACCTCTAATTTTTCATTTGAAGCTCCTGCAGATTCTGAATAAACCTGTTGATGTAGCCAGTCATGAAGTTAGGGCTCACCAGAACCTCTCTCCACTTCGCATGGTTCTTCTTCACCAACAGACCCACTTCACTCTTTTCATACATCACGCTCTCGATGGCTCTGCACAAGCTCTCCTTCGAGAACCACCCGCTCTCTTCTCTCTCCACTTCCACGCCCACTTTCAGTTCGTTGGCCAGCAGTCTCGTGTTCAGGATCTGGTCAGCCAGATGTGGGACCATCACTATTTGGCAATCGCCCAGCAGTGACTCCCACATGGACCCGAACCCGCAATGGTTCACGAAGCACCCGACGGATGGGTGGCTCAAGATCAGTGGCTGTTGGACCCAACCGCCGTGAACCACTCCTCTCCCTCGGACTCTCTCTTCGAAACCCTCAGGAAAAGCTTCTTCTACAGAGTTTGTCCCGATTGGTGGTCTGAGAGCTATCAAAAATGGCAAACCTGTGGACTCAAAACCTCGCAGGAGTTCTTGGAACTGGCCCTTTTCAAGAACGTGCTGGCTCCCAAACGCGCAGAACACCACGGACCCAGGCTCGAACCGACTAAGCCACTCAGCCCACTTCTCGTCCAGCGTCTCCATCGCGGGCTCGGGCAAGACCGGGCCAGTCAAGAAGACGGGCTTACCGTATTGATTGCTGATGTAGGCACACAAGTCCCCTTCTATTTCTCGGCACGTCCGCAAGGCGATCGCGTCGCACTCTCGCATGGCGGTAGTGGTGCGGCCATGGAATGTGATGTTGTCGCCGAAAGGCAGGGATATGAATATGAGGGATCGGGCTTCGTTGCCACGCAGCACAACCGTATTTGATGGGTACCCTACCGGTGGCTTCCCCAGCTCTTCCTCCGTGAGCGGCTTCCCTGGGGTCACCTCGCGCGCTGGCACGAGGACGATGGCGATTGCAGCCGCGGAAACAACATTATAGCAGACTGTCCTTATGCCGAGCGGCCTGGCCACTTGGGGGATCCAGTGGGCAGTGTCGTAGAAGATGAAGTCGGGCCGCATGGCCTGCAGGGAGACCTCTAACTGGCGGCGAGTGAGGTCCATGGCAACGGCGAGAGAGGGAGCGTCGGAGATGGGGATATCGGAGGCGGTTTCAGTCCCCGGAGGGAGGGTGGCGACCGAGGGGACGGTGAGCGGGTGGAAGGTGATGAGGTTGGGGTGTAGATTAAGGTTTTCCAAGAGAATTAGGGCTTTCCTAGGCAAGAAGAAGGAGATTTTGTGGCCTCTCTTGGCGAGCTCGTTAGAGAGGTGGAGGAATGGGGTGATGTGACCAACTGCAAACCATGGAAACATGGCTATGTGAAACTTCGAATTCGTCTCCTCCGACATCGCTATCACTTATCAGTAATTCGTCTTGTGAGTTAGGGCTTGCGAGATATCTTGATTTTCTTTTTTCCTTTACGTGCATCAACGCATGGTAGTTTCTGTTCTTAGTTTCTGTGTTGGATCGGTCATTTCGCGAAGAATGAGAATATCGCGCTTGGGTTTAACGGATTGATGATGAGCCACTCCTTGTCCATCTCTACCGAACGCGAAAGGCGGACAAAAATGTTTGACCTTGCCTTTGAAATTCGAGAAAATATTAGGTAGTTTAATCCTCTTAAGTATGCGGTAGGACATTCCATTCAACACTTGCCACGTGTCTAGATGGGCCCACCCTTCAATCCCATTGTCTCTCTTCCCTCTTCTACACCTTTGGTTTCTTTTTTTCACACTTTCTTCTTTTTTTATCCTTTCGTTCCCTTTGACCTATGGCTGATACTCGACCATGGGCAAGAGTTGATCACACTAAACTTCGAGAGGGCACAACGCTCGTGCGAGGGTTGAGCCCTCATTAGATCTGGAAACTGTGGAGGGAGGCGACGACATCGGAGTTGCAGGGGATCTCAAGGATGCAGGGGCTGAGAGAGGGCTTAGGATTGCAGGTGATGACGATAGGGTGTTTGGACTTTGGCTTTGGCTTATTTTTGGATTGAAGGGGGCAATGAACGACCTCAATGGTGGAGTCGTTACCGAAGGGGGATTGGTGAGTGATTTGGCCTTGAGAGGTGCAGTAGATATAAGAGAGGCAAGGGACTGATCGGTGGGCTCACCTAGACATGTGACAAGTGCTAAATGGAGTGTCATGTTACTTACGTGACAAGATTGACATATCTAATATTTTTTCGTTGATAGAAGATTCTTGTGTTATTTGATTTCCAAGTAGTGAAAAAGATCAAGAGAAAATTATTATGGAGAGGCAAACGAGGTGATGCATTGAGGATATCATGGGTTTAAAAAACATAAATCCGTATAGAATACATGCTTGGGAAACTTTGTTTAGACATATCAATATGCTTCTTCTAACAATTGGGACTTATTCTAAGATAAAATAATCAGTTATTCTCTGAATTTAGACTATTGAATTAGTATTGGGCAACAGTGTGAGTATCTAACAAATGAACAAGTGTTTTTTAACCTTGTAGTTGATGCAAGAAGCACTTTGTACTCACGGTGCCACGTATTGGCAATTTTCTAACGTTCCTTTGATCAGAAATGTGATATTCACCATCACGTGGTGCTGATATTGTCGGAGGGAAGGTCGCGGTGAACGAAGTTAGTTTTAGTATGGCACAATTTTAGATAATCACTATATTCTTTTTCACATACAATCCACGTCGATCAATCATTGATTTGTATATTTGGTTAATTTTTTAAAACATAATGAATGACAACGAGAGATGGATCATGTAAATATCCAAAGGACGCAGATTGTGTGCCATATAAGTTGTTATATTATTTTTGGTACGAGGGAATTATTAATATTTTTTTCATTTTTTTACTATTTGGAAGAAAAAAATAGTCTAATTGCCGTTAATTTACGAGGAATGAACTTGATAAATGGTAGGGCTTGAACGGATCAAAGTCGATGCCTCGATGGATCCACTTCGACAGATTGGGCCTGAGAAAGATAGCCATAGTTTTCTAGGTGCACATGGGCCTACTAATGGACTTGAATGGGTTTTGGGCGGGCTTAACCGGACTAAAAAGGCCCACGATCGACTCTACAATAACAAGTGTCCTTGGCATGCTCCAGTTGTCGAAGAACAGCGGGATAATTCCATTTCCGGTCCTATAAGTTATGCCTATTTGCAACGGGATCCTTTCACTTTTAATTTGTTCCAACTTGAAGTTTCATAATTTGTATGATTTGTGCGATCAAGCTTTATTAATGTACTTAAAAAAGCTAGGATGATATGGCAAGTTTAAACATTTTAAAAAAGAGTGAGAGATCCAAAACTCCTAGCATTAAAATTTTGCACATGATAAGTTCACACAAATTTTTCCTTAAGGAAGAAATATGTGTTTTCACCCACAATGTGCGTGTGCTCAGCATTGACAATCTTACTAAACAACACAAAATAATTTGCACCCTCAATGACTATTTTGCTTAAAGACATTAGGAGACTATATGCACCACCAAATTTGGCAATGTTGAGTACACTGGTAGACGTAGAAATCAAAACTTTGGAGAAGCGAGATAAAATTTATCCACAATACCTAAGTTTATGGGAAATATAAACTATTGATTTTAAATCTATTATATGAACTGTCGATTCAATTCTAGATTTTCCAAATTCATTAATTTAGTTTTAATTTTTTGCATGAAATTTTAAAATAGTCCTTTCGGCCTATCCTCTCTAAAAATCGATGATGTGGGCCGTGTGTTACGTAGGATGGTTAGAAATGATTGGGATCATCACATCAACTATTATTGATGAGAACTGACCAAGGATGACATTGGAATTTTTACTCTAATGTTTCGGTAAAATTGAAAACTTTTAAGATTGAATTGGTATTCATACAAGGGGTTTGCAACCCAATTTGGGCGAGTTCCTCCCTAATTTTGAGGGTGTAGAATAGAGAGATTTTTGGTAAAATTTCATGAATTACAATATTAACGCATCAAGCACGTAGCACGAAGCACGAAGCAGTTTTGGGGAGAGGGGGGTGAGATGGTTTGATTGAGTCCGTGGGCTCCCCCAATCAGGCCATGATCCCCGCAATCCATCTATGAGTCTCCTAACACCTACTAATTATCAATCATACTCCCAATTATTGATATATAAAATAGCACTCAAATCAATAATAATAATAATAATAATAATAATAATAATAATAATCATCTAATACCAACTACTACTACTGCCCCTCCTGCCGTAAGGGACAAAAAACAACGCCACCCCCACGACACTCCATCCAGTTTCCCCCGCATTAAAAAAATTGAATTATGACCGGCGCAAACTTAGCTGTCGCACAGGTGTACACCTACACGGCAGGGCTCCCCATCCAGAAAAAGAAAAAAAGAACATAAGTCGAAAATGAATAAATTGATCGAGGAAAAGACAGAGAAGAAATGGAGTCGTGTCCTGTTCTGTTTCTACGTGAACGAAAAGACCGTCACATGGGGCTGTGGGGCTGGCAGGCATCGCCGCTTGTCTCGCGCCAATCTTCAACGTGACCATTCCCCATTTTCCCTTCATATTAAATAGGACTAATATCAAGAAAAATCCAAATCCATATATCTAAATTTTATTTATCAAATTTCTAAATTACATGATACGCGATAGTGTACAAGTATATTAATTTAGAATTTTATCTTTAATTTGTCAAAAGTATATTCGTAATTTTAATCCAATTTGAAGGGACGGTGGATTTGTTATAATCGTGCTATTTTTTTTTTTTGAAATATATCAAATTTGAAGTTTTTTATAATAAAAAAATTAATTAGAGGAGATTTGTGGTGATACAAGTTTGAGGTCCTATAAAAAAAAATCCAAACGCGACCCAACTTTCGCAAATCTCTCTGTCGCTGTCCTATAATTTAATTGCTTTCGACGTCCAGTTGTTTTTTTTTTTTGGATTATTATTATTATTATAATGGCATGGATAGCGCAGCGCACATGGTGTGACTTCCTTGGTCAGCCCAATCTGCAACCTTCAATGCTATTGCTCACAAGATAAGTCATTCTAACAGCCGTGAGCCGTGATGACATCGGAAGATCTCGGGAGCTGCACCGATGGACGTGGCTTCTTCTTCTTCTTCGGAGGGTTGCTTGGTCGACGGGGAAGCCGTTGATTTATTAGAGGACAACTGGTTCTTCGGCAACCTGCTCCATAGCAAGAGCAAGAGCAAGAGCAAGAGCGCTGCCATGCCGAGGTGCTTCTCCGATCCTTGCCCTTCGGTCGATGATCATCAGGCCCGCGAAATGTTAGCCGGGGACCGGCGGTGGAGCGGCTCCAGCTCTCCTTCGCCGAGGAAGACGAGCCCGGAAGGCATTGGTCGCGCTGGAGCCGGAGCCGAGTCCTTCTGGGCTCCGCCGGTGTTGCGTGAGGAAGCGAGAGATGGAGCGGAACGAGCGCTGGTCGATGAGGGTACTCCTGAAGAAGTGCCGATCTCGGCTGAATTGCCGCCTTCGGTCGAGAAAGGAGTTCAAGAGAGGAAATATGATCCGAAGGAAGGTGGTTTGGACAAGAACGAGCAGCAGCCGCGCCCGGTTCTTCTCAGGGCGCCTTCCCTGCCACCTTGCATAGGAAGAGACAGGGCGTTTGAAGGAAGAGAGAATTTTCCTAGGATGATCAAGCCGAGTAGGCAAGCCTCTCTTAACTTGACCGAGTTCTTGCCGCCGCGGCATATTCCGAAGGTGCTTATCGAACCTCATTAGGGGCAAATAGTTTGGATAATTAGTTGCATGATCAGATAGATCCATTCGTCTTCTTCTTGCACTGATAGGTAAAGAAATGCTTGGTTTCAGGGAATGACACAGAGCGCGAGCATGTCGAAGTATCGACCGCCCAAATTAAGCGATTCCGAAAAGAGCACGATAGCTTTTAACAAGGAGATGAGGCGAAGATACCTAACCAGGAGCAACTCAAGGAAGAGCCTGAGCGATCTCGAAGACGAAGAAGTGCGAGGCTTCAAGGAACTGGGTTTTTCATTCGAGGAGAAGCATTTGAACCCGAAACTTGTCGACATACTTCCCGGTTTGCAAGAGAAGACCCAGGAGAACGAGGATGGCAACGGGAACGAAGCGCCTTATCTTTCTGAAGGGTGGCTGGCGCAAAGCTATGCTCCAGCGGTCCCGAAGTGGAATGCCAAAGGCGGCTCGCCGGAAGATATGAAAGCTCAGATCAAGTTTTGGGCCAGAGTCGTGGCATCGAATGTGCGTCAAGAATGCTGAAGCTGGATATACAAATTAACTGCTAATTCGACACTAATGTGATTGTGATGAAGATTCAGATTGATCATTTGTTTTCCCCGTTAATGTTACTAATTCCCAAGACCTTTTGTTCTTTAAAAGGTTGTGATTCTTGCTTGATTAGCTATTCCTAATAAACCTTCACCGCGTATGCAGTAGGATTACTCAAAGTCCGTTTATTTTTGGCTGCTGTATTCTGGATAATGGGAATGATCGATGTTTATATTCTGGTAAGAAGCTCTTCAACCCCGGTCAACTCTGCTCGCATCCTTCCTCCAGCAAATCCGACGAACGAAATTCATTAGCAAAAACCGAATTGTCCTTGCTTCTGGAGATATCAGCACATACACAACTAGCATCATCAGGTTTTACACCCAATTACCTTTGCGAGTTTTCTCACCATCATCAGTTTTTCCGACAAGCAAAGCGTTTTCAAACACAACCAGCACTGCATACATAAAATGGTTTGATAAAAGAAGCAAATTGGTTTTAAGTTGGCCTCGCTTTCAATTCAACTTAAAGTTTCACTAACTTACGGCTCATATCTATGATTGGACCCAATTCGTTATGGTTGTATCTATTTCTGCAGTACACTGGCACAAGCAAATAACATATGCTCGTCGAGGTACTAGGACTCATGCATTGAAAACCAAAAAAAAGTAAAAAAAAAAGTCTTACTGATCAATCCAGGCCAGACTTTCTTATTGCCCACCAATCAGAGTAATGAGGATAAGCGCAATCCTCGCAAACACAGAACATACGAAATTTTCTGAAGTCAGACTTTGTAATATCCCAGATATAACAGTAGAGATCCAGCACCAGATCTGTGTACTTTTGTGGCTTCAACTCCTTCCCAAATCTCAAGATTTCATTGAGGATTTCCCCACTCTTTTCTTGGTTGCCAGTCAGCCAAACATTTTCGGTTCAATGTTGTCTGTCATTTCAAGCTGTGACTTCGTCGGGCACTCTCTTGCTGACATGAGCGTGGCATTAACCAGTTTTTAACCAATTGAAACAGAACCTGTGCCTTTTGCTTCCTGCACATTCTCAGGGTGTTCAACTCCTCTCATGGCATCAGCTGCACTGTCGCCCATTTTGCGAAGGTCAAGATTCTTTTTAGGCTGAAAGTGATGCAAAGGGGTTGAATTTGTATCAAGATTGTGCAAAATCACCACCGTAGTAACCGAGCATACAAACATTGGAATTGGACCAAAAATCCATAGCAGCAGATTGGTCGCAAAGTAGATTGCCCGTAAACCGACTGACCAGAAAATACTTCCCCTTATGACTGCCTTCTGGACATAGGCCACTGGAATATCACTGTTTGGCATGCTCATGAGGAAAATGGCGTGGGCTGAACTCCTCATGCATTGTAGAAAGGACTCGAAAGCCACTAGAAAGCAACTGAGGAGGCTAATGTACTTGACGGAAATCATGGAAGGACTCGTATCCCCATAAATGAAATTGGCCGTGAAAACACTATTCAAGGAGCTTCCAATCCATGCTCCAATAAAAGAGCTCAGAGCCAAGGAGGTCGATGCTAGGAAAGTTGCTGCTGATATTGTGGTAGAGATCACTGTCAAGGACATGCCTCTTTCCTTTGCCTCAATCTGCATATTCAAACAGAGAAATTTCTGAGATGATACAGTTCAAATATAGTTGTAGAGACATATTTTCCGTCCAGAGATAGAGGCAATAGAAGTTTTTACATTTCCTGACCTGCAG
Source organism: Eucalyptus grandis (assembly GCF_016545825.1). Taxonomy (NCBI): domain Eukaryota; kingdom Viridiplantae; phylum Streptophyta; class Magnoliopsida; order Myrtales; family Myrtaceae; genus Eucalyptus; species Eucalyptus grandis. The sequence goes on along the minus strand of NC_052617.1, from coordinate 43,912,067 downwards.
CATTCGCTCAACCCACACTTTCCTGCAATGGTTTTCATATCCAATTACTGTAGTTTGAGGTAACTTTAGGCATCTGTACAACAGGAAAAGATGGTAACCAGACATGATTAATAGTCCTATTGGAACCAATATAACATCTAGGTACTCCTTTCTCCAAATCATCTCTCTCTCTCTCTCTCTCTCTCTCTCTCTCTCTCTCTGAGAGTGTGTAAATGAAGGTGTCACTTATGGCACTCCAAAATAGAATAAATGGAGTGGACAAACTCATGACATCATGTGTCTCATAAAATGAAAGCAAGTGGCTAGTGGATTTGGTCATTTATGATAACAATGGCAGATGCCTACATGCATTTGCCTCATTAATTAAAAGAATAATCTTTTCAAAAGTTCAGAATTGTGATTATGTCTTGAAGTTCATGGATTCCATGGTTGGACGGTTGTCATTCCGTTGTTTACGATTAACTAATGAACCTTCGGGTATGATGATGATGATGCAAGTTTGGTTACCTTCCTTTACAACACTTTCCACATGCAAGGGAGATAAAATATAAGCATAACCTTTCTGAAAAACCATATTCTGAAGATGCCTTAGGCAGTTGGCATAAATTATTGAAGATTTGTGGTATTGCTTTTTGCTTGATCCAATTCTTTTATTTGACATTTGTAATGGAAAACTGGTTACAGCAGCATCTACCAATATTAGTATCCATTCCTATATTATTGCTGGTGGAGTAGAACGTGAAGTTTTTGATGTTTTACTGATGGAATCATAAATATCCTGTCCTGTTATGCAGGATAACGATATGGCCACTCCAACCATTTTGCTGTACCATCTTCAGGCACTGTTTTTTGGGTAAGCACACTTCTTTTGCAGGTTCAGTATCAAAACAAGCTTACTAGTTCCCAGCGAAGACTGTACCTCATATTATAATCAACGAAAGAAGAGAAAAGAACCCATTCAGATGTTAGGGCCATTATATTCCCGAAATATGAAGGCGTTTGTGTGGAACCCAGATAGGTGGGAGAGGAGGTAAGACATAAAATCGTTTACATCAGAAGTCTAAGCAATGAGTAAAGGGAGACAAATAGACTAATACATCAACCATTCATTAGAAAACCTTCGTTAACTGACGAAATGAGTAATGATCCAGAGTTCCTAAAGCCATATTTGACGAAGATGTCTCCCCCTATAGCCGTGTGTCAGAAAGTTGATTATAGTGATTCTTCATCTCTGTAAACGTATCACATGATGTGCGATTGTTGCTGTTTGTTTTCAAGTAGTGCTGCTCTTAATGAGGCTGATATTGATCCACAGCAATTACAAAGGTATTCTGCTAAATCCAGAAATCTTGAAAAGTCAGAATTTGGCGAGAAAAATCCGACTCTTGGAGTTGAATTTTCTGCGTGGTTAGCAATCATGGTGTCAAAACGAATAGTAGAGGACTGACAATTTCTTGCTCATTGACAGAACACGTGTCTTGTTTTTAGCTTCACAATACATAAATAATCAGAACACGGGAAGGTGCATATAAATACAGCAGATGAACCTGAAAATGGAAAGTAGAATGAAACCGCAAATCAGTGCAACATGCTACCCAGAAAAAGTAGAGGACAAAATGTGCGTAATTTCAACATCTTGTCAGCTTGAAAAGCTTTTCCATCTCAAAAATGTCTCCACCTGATGATTAAGGAAATCCTAGAGAACATCGTCATGCATCTAAAATTCCTTTGAAATTCAAACTTCTATGAAGCTCTAAGGCCCTTTTATTAGAGGAGACAAGCTGGCTGAAATTGATGTAGCGGGGTGGAGTTAGTATCGAGGAAGTGCATCATCATGACCATGGTTATTGAGGAAACAAACATAGGTATTGGACCGAAAATCCACAACAGCAAAGTGATCGCAAAGTAGATTGCGCGCAGACCGAGGCACCAAAACACGCCTCCCAGTATCACTTCTCTCCGCACGTACTTCACTGGGACATCGCTATTCGGCATGCTGATCAGGAAATTGGAATGGACCAGGCATTGTACACATTGGACAAATGATGCAAAGGCGAGCATGAAACATATCAGAAGACTGATGTACTTGATGGAAATAATGGTAGGCCTTGTGTCGCCATATACGAAAGGAATAGTCAAGACGTCATTTGAAGAGCTTGCAAACCATGCACCAATTAGTGAACTTAGAGCCAAGGATATTGATGCCAGAGATGTCGAAGCTGTTATGGCGCTTGAGATCACGGACAAAGGTATATTTCTGTTGGGAGCTTCAGTCTGCACATAAAAAGTAAACTTACGAACGTGAATCAGCATCAAGCACATGATTGATATAAGGAGGTATGAAGCTTGGTGGCATTTCGTACCTGCAACATTCTCTCTACCCAAGCTAATCTATAGTGGTTCTCATAGCCAATCACAGTGGTCTGTGGACATCTTAGGCACCTGTAGAGAAGGAAGAGATGATAGCCAAGCATAATAGATAACCCACTGGGAACCAAGATCAGGTCCAAGTGCTCCTTCCTCCAAACCATCTCTCTCCTCTATATAAGTTAGACTCAGAGGGAGGCGATCTTAATCAACCCAAGGGTTGCTAGCTCAAATCTTGAATTCCCCACTTAAGGTAAAAGCTAACTCCACTGGTTTCTGTCAATTCATTGTGCCACCTACAAATGAAACTTATGAATACAACTACACACGTCATATGAGAGAATAATTTTAAGGTTAGTTTTTCTTATCTCTCGCTTTAATACGGTAGCACTTATGGGCTTTCCTAAAGTGATATCCTTTTGGAGCGTGCGACCACCCTCTATACATCTACTATTATTTAATCCGAAAACTACCATGACGAAGTAAGAGGCAAAATAAAATTCGCAGAAAAACGACATGATACAGGATTTTCCTGGTATCTCTGCAGTCCCGTGATACCTCGCATATATATTCGTTGCTTTCCATCACTGAGATTTTTTTCTTTTTTTTTCGGGGCTATGCATGATCCGAATCCACGTAACAAAGCATGGGCTGACAGAAACTGAACTTTTCTCCGGATGATGCAGCAATTTCAGTTGCACAGTTGTGTCCAAATCAGGAGAAAATTAATTTTCCATTGTCGATACTTGATAGCAAAACAACTACGAGCTCCCACCAGTCTCTTCTTGTCAATTTAATTGAGCAAGGAATTAGCAACCAGGCACATAAACTGAAAAACTTAGGAAGTCTTCCCTGTCGCGATGTTGTGTTTCATTCAGACTAAAAACATCAGAAAGCTCTTCTGGTCCTTTTCCCTCCAAACAGGAGCACATCTGATTTTTAGAAGTGAAGAATGAATAATGCTTGCCTTACATTTGATGCTAAAGCAAATTGACAGTGACCCTGCACCAGAGTTCTGGAAAAAATGGAACTGTTGCTTTACCTAACACGGGATAATCTTCATTAAATGGGAACAAAAGTGATCATGGCGTTACTAGTGATCCTCATAGGTTCGTCAAAGTGAAAACCGCCAACTATTGATTCTATGCGCATCTCCAGCTTTAAAAAGATTGAAAGTGGAATAGTATTTTAAGAAGATATGGTCCTGCTGAAGAAAGAAATTGATGCCTTGGCTAGAAACTGACTTTCGAGGAGCTGCTTCTTTAGAGGATGCTGATGGAGGTCTCTCGTGTGAGAAGATAGCTGAGTGGTCAAACTACTGACATTGAAGTGAATTGATGACTTTTCCATTAACTGACGGTGCTTTCACGAGATTTAATTAAATGGACATGCTTAAATTTAAGTCATTATCAATTCGGACCGCTTTGCTATATCTGATGCACAAGAAGGTTTCCTTTGCAATTCACCTCATGTTTGAATAACAAGGTGCAATATAATCATACATTTCTGAATCTGTCTACAATATGCCATTGTATTTGGTAGACTGAACGTGATAACTGCTGCGAAAAACATAAACTTTAAGAAAACAAGATACACAGCTGTTTCTGAAAGCTTCAACCCTTTGTAGGGCAAATGCAGATCCCCTATCATCTTTTCCTTTTGAAGCATGTACCGTTCGTTGAATACATTCCTCTTTCAGGGGTTCAAAAGGCTTGATCTGCAGCATCTAGCATATTGACACTGAAAGAAATGTCCAGGAAATGAGTTTAGTTCAGTCAACTTTCAAAGCACCATTGTCAACAGGCTTCTTTTTTGGCTTGCGTTTCTTCTGCTTTTGTTTAAACCTGATTTGATCTTTGACGCTTTTCTCCCATTTTTTCTTGTTTCTTATATACAACAACATTGCAGCACGTGCATCCTCTACCTGAAACCAAAAACAACAAAGATATTAGCTCTGTTATGGAGAATAAGACAGATTCATCAGAAAAAATCACCGCGATTAGGATAAAGACAGAATCGATAAATAAATTGCATATAGATATTTTCAGGAAATGACTGAAGTAGTATAGAATTGTCACATATAATATTTGGTCATAGGAACGGACTATCAATGGAAAGGAGAATACAGTCAGGACAAAGTCAATCTAATTACAGGGCAGTGTTCTCCATTTTGGATAGAAGCCCCAAGAAGCTCGGCTGCAAGATGACGAAGCGCCTTTCGGCACCCTTCCCTGCATCATTGATTTGCATGTCACTAAGGAAAACCAATATAGGTCAATTAAAATGCATGAGGAAGATAGTAGAATAAAATTCAGTACTTCTGAAAGGGTAGATATTCCGAGGTGTCTCTTATGTCTTTCTTAGGATGAGTCAACAGTAATGCCTGGTAAAAAGAAAGCATAGATCAGAATGACAAGCCATTCAAACCCACCAGAAACAAGATATTACATACCTTAAGATCATTGTGCAATGCATGGCCTACAAGAACCCTCCCTTTAATCAATTCAGCAACTTTCTTCTGAACAGTACAGAAATCCTTGGCTGCAAATAAAATCAAAGAATGGAGTTCTTTAGATTTTCTGTGATTAAGGCATAGTCCAATATTATTGAATAGGCCTTGACCATAGAGCAGGATGAACAAAAATAATAGCATAAAAAAAGGCATGAAAGCAATGAGATCCAAAAGAAATCTCCTGCAAGGACACCCGGTAATGTTCAAATCATAATGCAGCTTACTACATCACCCTTATTACTTGGAATTGTTCAAAAGCACTTATCCGACAATTGACTACTGGAGCTACTCTACAGACTCGACTATACAGTTCAATCTTAACAGAAGACTTTTTTCAATACCAGATGGTAACTTCAAAAATATCCCATGAAGACTCAAAACATTGGATAAGGGCATGATATAAACGATTTTTACCAGTTATAAAATTTTCCTAACTGCACAATCAAGGATAGGAATTGGATAAAAAACAAGGAAAGAATGAAGAGAAGATGAGACAAACCTTTTCGCATATCACTGGGTCTAATTCCACTGACTTGTGTGCGATAGTCAACGACACGATCAATTGGGCGAACAAATTCATCATACAAAACATTTCCCCATTTATTTACCTGCAATTAGCTCCAAGAACAAGTTATGAACAAGTTGAATAAGCACAATACATTTACTTATGAAAATAATTGTTTTTTTTTTTCCCTAAGAGAGAGAAATTGTGAAGCAAATAAAATTAAGAGTAAAAGACTGCATGAAGCACATTCAAGAAAATTTAGCACTGTCGATCGACACTGCAGCCAATTGTGGTGAATACTTCAGTGAATGCTCTGAATGGCAAGTAGTACCTTTAATGAGGAACAGTCAAGGATATCAAGGAGTCAGGAATGCCTTAAACAAATCCTTATACATGGTTATCTCTCCTAACTCACAAAGGCCCAAATAAGTGTCATGCACATTCTCCAAGACAGAAAGTCTCCAGAATCAAAGTGAAAAGTATGAAGGTGGGGGATCCAGAAACCATCTGGAAGTTGGAACAACAAGGAGGAGGACAGGTAGCTAAAGTCCATGCAATGTATTCATAAAAAAGCAGTGGATTTAGTTTGAACCAGATTGTTTGCCATTAGCATGATTCCATTGAAAGTAAAAACAATACATCAAAGTTACTCCCAACTACCATCTCAACTTTGTCACTGGACTACTCACAAAATCTACAATAAACAGAAATAACATAAAGATGCAAAGGCATTAGGATAGCCTTACAATATCCGAAAATTTTAAGAGATAGAAAGTATCAGACACTTGTCAACAATATACAGTAATAAAATAAGCACACGACCACCATCTATTCAAGAAAAATGAGAATGCAGAAAGTAAGAATGTTCTATCCCACTAATCACTAAAGAAAAAGAACGTTCATATACCAGTGTAACTCGCCCAAGTGCACTCTTATTTCCTTGAGCGACACCAACCATTTCGCAATCCATGGCAATCGCATCCGTCAGTCTGCATATGATTCACTTAAGGAATTATGAATAGCACAACAAATGACCATGGAGGATTTATGCCCTCCACAAGAAAGTAAAATACCGATGCCTCGAAGCTGCATTATTAGGCACAAAAGGGACCGAGGTTCGTGTCTTCTATTGAACCCCATACATGTTTTATTCACTAGAGTTGCTCATGATAAACACAAGAAGCAACCAGAGCAATACTTAATATTAGCAAGCAGTTCAGATGATTAAAGGCAACGAATGGACAAGGAAACAAAAGAAACACACCCGAAATCACTATTGGCAGGCATCAAGGGATCAGGGCAACGATCGTCAGGTTCCGCATCGGCCCTTTCCTTGCGTTTCCCTGCACGTGAAAAAAAAAAAAACCCGAAGCCGGGTCAAACAACAGTATGCCAAATTCAGGTGAACCTTCTTTCTTCAAAGCAACTAAGACAGCCAGTGCGCGTATGCATTACTATCTGGAAAACCCATGAAAATACGACGCACACCCAACAAGAGTAGTATGGCCAAAAAGGCCAAAAGGGTATGACTCTGCGCGTACCCAATACGGATTTGGAGGGTCCGGAATCGGAAAGCTCGGAGCTTTTAGGAGGTCGGGAGCCATGGGACTTGAGCTTCTGCACAATCAGGAAGACGATCGATAATTAACATGCATTCGCGCACACTGGCACACATACGCAGGCATGTAGAGAGAGGTACTTGTTGCAGCTGAGCCCAGTTGGGGTTGAGCTGTTGAGAGTTCTTGTGCTGCTTCATCGTTGGCGCCCACTTCGTCGCCAGGTCTGAAACGTTTGGAGGTTGATGAAATAGGTTGAGCAAGGAACGCCTCGGTGCGCTTCTTGCGACAATAGGGCGCCACGCGATGTCGTTTTGCCCTTTTCCTCCTCTTTTCAAGCCCGCTCTTTCAGCCCGTGAATACGGCCCAGATGGTCCGACGGGTCAAATGACTCCGCACCATCTTTTTTTTTCTTTCTTTTTTTTTTTGGCTAGCTCACCACCACCGATTCCTCGTTTACCAATGCTTCTTTTATTCTGTCCAAATAAAAACGTTTCCATCCTTCATGGTGTTGAGTAACCTGGATAATGTAGTTAATCTGTCAATCTTTTCTTCTCTTATCCACCAGCGGTCTAAACCAATTCTCTTCGTGGAATTTTCCTAGAAAAACAACGAATTCCTGCTCATACCAAAGGCTTCTTTTTTTTTTTTTATTTTGCAAAGAACTAGCATTTCCATCACTTCTTTGTAATTAAGTTTCACACTTCCTGAAGTGCTAGCTCACCACCACCGATTCCTCGTTTACTGTCGCATTATATTACCAAGTATGAAATTTGACTACGGAACTCCGGCTTTTTTTCTTCTTCTTTTATTCTGTCCAAATAAAAACGTTTCCATCACTTCAAGTAACATATGAAGTTCCATAATGCTAAAGGCGGACTAAAAATCCAATTACAAGAAAGTTTCTCAGATCTCTGGACCTTAATAATTCAATCCACGACTTGGTTAGATTCTCTTGGGCAGTGGGGGGCATGCCATTATCTCTCGAGAGCACCATTATAGGTTATTTCAATTTTTTTGTGGTTCGTGCACACTTTTTGCTTCACATGAGAGAGTACCATAAGATTTCATTGGGGCAGTCGACAGCAGATGCCATTATATATTTATATGTAGGTGGGTTTCTGGGAAGCTGGCCAAGAAATACATTTTGCATATGACCTTGAGAGGGAGAGTACAAAAAATATATCTTACTATATAACAATTTGCTAGGCAGGTCCGCAGATGGCCAACTCCTCATCTGCCATAACCGGCATGTCATTTTCAATTTTCCCTAGAAACTCACGCATTGTCTTTTGAGTCCATTCAATACTGCCGCGACTACAACCCAATCTCTCACAGAAGAGCATTAAAGACATGCCGCCAGAAAAAGAAAAGATCCCTTAATTCAACACCATAGGGCTCTATGCTCTGCTCGTACTCTTCCTTAAATGAGAGAAGGCATTTCACGTTACGGAAATACCACAAGAAAGTGATATGTAACGTAACCGATCAATTAAATGTAAGAACAAATCAAAAATGGTATTCGGTAGAACTAGATTCATAGCAAGCAAGCAAAGATGATCGGTCATTTATTCAAGTCATCATGGTCACGTGATGTTTCCGTTGTATAAAATAAATTATCCCTAAACACAACCAACAAACGCAAAATTATTCAAACACAAGCTAATTGGTCGGACAGACAAGAAGATACGCTATCAGACATGGAAGAATGCCTCTGGACTTAAATGAAATCATGTGCCTGTGTTCTATTCTCCGTGCAAGTCACGTCTCATGAAGTCAAATACAGAAGCTAGGCTATCAGAATACAATTTTCGAGCTTGTCCCAATAATTTTAGAGCAATCACAACCCCAAGAGAAAAAAGAAGGGAAGAGCCAGAGAAAAGGAAAGAATTATACAAGTGAGAGTACAACAAGTATGAAGTAGAAAACTGAAAACCAAAGAGAGTAGAGAAACTAAAGCATCTGGACACATGAGACTACTGGAGAAAATTTCATTTCCTTCAAATGTTTGACGGGTAAATCCTCAAGAAGAGCAGCAACCGACCTTTTTAACTTCTGAGACATCATCCTTTGATCCAACGTTAATGGTTTGTCCTTTAGGAAGAGCTCCAGGGTCATTCCCAGCCTCAAGGGCTTTCCTACTGACTACTCGATGTATTTGGGTGAGCACTTCAGTGAACGCATTCTCAACGTTCATAGACTCGAGCGCAGAGGTCTCCATAAAGAAGGTATTTTCCTTTTCCGCAAATGCCGTGGCATCTTCAGTAGAAACAGCACGTAAATGTCGCAAATCAGCCTTATTCCCCACAAGCATTATAACAATGTTAGAGTCGGTGTGATCCCGCAGCTCCTTCAACCATCTCTCCACGTTCTCGAATGTGACATGACGAGTTACATCATAGACAAGCAATGCGCCAACAGCACCTCGGTAATATGCACTAGTGATTGCTCGGTACCTGTAGCAAAACGGACAAAACTACATTAGTCAATGTAGCCTCATATTGAAATTTCAGTCTATAGCTTGAAAAGTTCTATCATAGCAGAATTTTGAACAAGCACAGAAGCTCAGTACCCAGCCCATAAGTTGGAAATGAAACATCCGGAAGCGGCTTACACTGGATCTTCTGTTCAGATAAAGGCATACTTCATTGCTCTGTTTCATTAGCTCCTATCAATGTATAACCTTCTAATAGCACTATTGCTTTTCTACGAATTTCATTAATCATCAAAAATAAATTTGACCTTGATAAAGTCAGCCTATTAATTCACATCTTCGCCCCCAGCAGCACTTGGTAAGTCTACAGACATGCATCCTACATCTCCAGGTCAACCTAGACAATCCAAAAAACTGGTTGCCCGCCACCGTTTAAACCTCCAGCAATTCTGAAACAGCTTCCCCCACTTAAAATATATGAAGAAACCACTTGATTTCAAAACCATGCAATGTGTCGCACATCAGCAAGTGAATTAGCAATTCGCTCCACTAAAGAATCGAGGCATGCTTAGGGATTAAAAGAACATGCGGAACAACAAAATGACACACCTTCCGAGCACAACCAGAGTAGCACACAGGAACTCAAAATCAAAGTGAATCAACGTGAAACGGGGAATCCATTCTATTTCACTCCGACTTCCATGCGTATGAAAACCATGAATCATTTGTCTTCGCATTCATTAACTTCTCTTTCATCAGACTGCCTCACCTCTTCAAACCTAGAGCCCAAATTTGACTCTCTAACAAACACATAGCCTTTACAGCACCAAATCTACACTCGTCCTAATCAATTGGGACCTGATCACCAAGAACAACTCCTTGTGAACCCGAGTCGCAATGCGATGCCCGGTTACTGTCCGAATCGAGGAGACAAACTCAGTCTGGCGCGCGAAAAATAATCAAGATAATAGACACGACTCCACCGCAACCTGAAGAAGAAAAAGACTGCCTAACCTCCACTTCACTTACATGATACGCCCACCGCAACTAAACGTCAGCATCAATCCAGATCTAAGATTCGCGCTCCAACTCAAAGATCGCATTTTTCCAGATTCGAATTCGACCAATCACAGCACACAAAATCACAGATCCAACGCGATAGAGAAAAGGACAGAGACCCGTGCGACTCGCATCAGACAAAAGCTCCAGAAGATTTTTAGAAAAAGCAAAGAAGAGAAGGGAACACGAGGGAGGCGAATCTCCACCTCTCTTGGCCGGCGGTGTCCCAAATCTGGGCCTTCACGACCTTGTCATCGACGCGGATGCTGCGAGTGGCGAATTCGACGCCGATCGTGGACTTGGACTCCAAGCTGAACTCGTTGCGCGTGAATCTGGACAGCAGATTGGACTTGCCGACGCCGGAGTCCCCGATCAGCACCACCTTGAACAGGTAATCGTAATCGTCGTCGGCCCTGTACCCCGCCCGCCATCCGCCGCGCGAGGGAAATCTTCGCAGCTCCTCCCGCCGGCCGAAACCCCCCTCGATCGGAAACAATAAAAGGAAATTCAAAGATTCCGGCGAGGTCGGATTGGAACGGCCGTGGAGAACGAGGGCGAAATGGAAGAGAAGAGAGACGACCGAGGCATTAGAGGAGAGGCGATGTCAATTTTGATGACTCGGCGACCGACGGTGGTGCTCGATTGTGAAATGAGTTCAGGTGTGTACGCTCGGGCCGGGTCGGAGCGGACCGCTGTTTTTCGTTCTTCCGGGGCGGGCGGGCGGGCTTCGACCCGAACCCGTCGGACTTGCACACCGTCGAAGTCGAATGTGACCGCAGCTTCTCCTTCGTCTCAAGGACTACTCTCTTTTCGAGCCAAAAAACAAAAGGGACTACTCTCTTAGGAACACATATGAACATGGTTCTTTTGAAGTGCTCACGGACGTACTGGAGACCCGTGAGCATTTAAAGAGTTTGTACCTTATGTCGAGAACCCGTTCATTTCGCAAAAATTAATTTAGGAAAAAGTTTTCCGAATTTTAAAGGCGTTTCATTTAAATAAAAAATGAATTAAGCCAAGAAAAATGTTTTACATCGAAGAAAAAAGTCCTTATAAATTACTTTTGAAAAGTGAAAAATATTTTCATCAATTAATCTCTTCTATCTCACACCTTATAAATTCCCATTTCTTCCTCCCCTTTCTTTTTCTTCTTTTCTTTTTTTTTATTCGAACTATTTTTTAATTTGAATTATTTTTAATTTTCTTTTCTTTTCTTCATTTCTCATTTTCTTCTTTCTTGACTAGTCGTCAGACTAGACGAACGTCAAGCTCGGCGATCTCAAACTCGCGCTCATCAATCTAGCAAGCCTCAAGCTTAATACTCGCGCTCGCCAATCTGGGGAACGGAAAATATTTTCCTTACCGAACACCGAAAAGTATTTTCCGAAACATTTTCATGTTAGCTGAACACCATAAAATATTGTCATTTTTCGAAAAAAGACTTCTAGGAAAATATTTTCCAGAAATTGCTCATTTTCCGCGAAATGAACGGATCCTTAGATAGGGGTGATTTGAAAAGGAAATAGATATCTGAATTTTCTTGGAGAAAATAAGAGAGATTGAATTATGAAAACATTTGGATGCTGGTGAGATTTACGCAAGTAGAGGCACAGCCGCACAGGGGTAGGGGTGGATAGAGAGAAGCGGAAGTGCTCTTTAGGATCCATTAAGGGGATTTGATTCTGATGGTGAGCATATAAATTAAGCGTTCTGGTGTCATCATCTTATGATCATAAATAGCATAGAAAACTAGCATAAGAAATGGCAGGTCTACTCCGTTGGCAAGAGACAAGATGAAGGAAAGAAAGGACGCATTATAACATATCATTTTATATACTTAGATATGGATATAAACTATGGTTGCAAATGAGAGAGAAGTAAAGGTTTGCTTCGTAATCCACAATCTCTCTAGATTTGTTCATATTTACACTATACTTGTTAGAAGGGGAGAAGAGAAGGTTCTAAAAACAATCATATTTGGATGAAAGGAAGAGACAAAGAAAAAATTACGAGGAATTATGAGGAATTACGAGAAATTAGGAATGATTGGTCTAGGCAATTTGTTAAAAGCTTAGATCCCTCCAAATATGAAGAATTGAGTTTACCAATCCCTCTTTAGTGCTTTCCCTCCACTTCATTGCAACCTTTACTGCTTCTGCTGGTCCTTATCTTTCCCTCTATCCACATAAGATGGCAATTTTCAGAATCCTCTCTCTTCCATCATCATCCCTCCTCCTAAAACATAGTATTAGGGCAATGAACTTGCAGAAAATACGGGCACTTCACGAATTGATGATGAATATCCAACAATGTAAGTATGAAGTTTGGCGTTCGCTTGTACGGTTTATCAGATTAAATATCACTCAGAATCACTCGGAAGCAACTTAGTATCTTTTGGGGTGAAATTAAAACGGCTAAGCACTCCTCTCATTTGTGAACTCGATCCTTATTTGCTTGTGGCAATGTGATATCCTTCAAAACACACTCCAGTGAGGCTCGGAGAGTTTGTTTGTGTAGTTATTCTTGAGATTATCAGCTTCATGTCCTTAGTAAAGGTAGAAAATCTTCGCTGCGCGCAACATTCCAAGCCCATAATTCGTTCCCGTATAGCGTATGCACGACAAGAATTCACTTTTTCATGCACGCATGTTTTAGACAAGGCAGATCATGAACTCCCAATTCCTTGGTAGTAGCGTTGGACCGTTCTTTTGCGATATCGGCGGGAGTTGCTAAGTACCGGTCGTCGCTAAAATGCACGACAGACGTCGCCTGTGATATCTAAGGAACCTCCATAAGAATGAAAAATAAAATATATATTTTATTTAAAATATTTATATTTATTTATTAAAAAAAAATGACAATTTAGAATCACGCAAGAAGCATGTGGGCACAGGAGGAGCAAAATCTGCGACACGCTTCCAGGTAGGCATATGGTGTAAATGCTTTTTACCCAAACAAGTGACAACTCTCCCCTAACTACCAATTGTATACAGAATACGAACATGAACCTCTTCGTTTGAGCGATCAGATTTGCTCACCGTGTATCCTCCTCGCCTTTTTCAGCCATGAGCACATAAAATGCCGATGAAACTCGCCAACTAGAGAACAACACGGTGAGAGTCATGCCTGTTTCGGCTGAAAGCTTGACTGAAGCCTGACAGAATTTCGCAAGTGCGTTCGCAAGAACAATAACAAGTCCTTATTAGTTCCCTCTTCTAAACTATCGCAAACCTTTACAACGTATTCAAACTCTTGCCCATACATATGAGCAGCACATGCGGCCTTGTAAGTTAGGAGCTGTATCTTGCCTGCAGGGAAAAGGCAAATGTAAAAATAAAATTATCTAGAATGAACCATGGGAAACTGATAAAATTTGACTCGGACTAAAATCAATTGAAGACCAGCAAAAACAACCACTGGCTAAATAATTAAACTCAAACAAAGTCAAATATTGCACTTCTTGATTTTTAATCAGTTGTCACTCTTATCTCATGGAGTTGCACAATTCATCATCGTGGCCAGTTTATGTTGTAAACATCCTATTGTCAGAATACTATCCCCATTGATAAGAGGCTAATCATGCAATACAGTACCTTTAATCTTTTAAGACATGAGTTACTAAAAAATTTATCATGCCTACGAAACCAGGTTTCAAATCTCCTTTTGGTAAGTATCTGAGAATATACACACTTAAATGGCACATTCAACATTAATATGCACAGTCAACAAAGCCTAATTAAGGTATTATACATAACATGACATCACAAACCATGCAGACATCTCAGAGATAAATCAGATGAATTACCAGCTGCAATCTCTGTTTCAAGGATACTATAGCTGAAATGACGCATCAACCACCACCTGCACCGGAACCTCCAATTCTTGCGCAAGTCACCCTTCAGGAAATGGTCAGGGATCCGATTAAAACAAACAGAATAGTTTTGCCTAATTCCACCTTCTTTACCATCCAGATGCACTGACATGCAATCCTCTTCATGCCTAGCAAGCTTGAGGAAACACATTGCAAATTCTCTCCATATCTGGTGTTCAGCATACGTAGCATCCAGATGCAGAGAGATCATTTCCAGCATGGATCCAGGATGATAATCTCCTGCAAGTTATGAAGGGACCTTAAGTTATAAAGCTTATCGAGGAAAAGTGCCTTCTGCTTTGGACAGATGCCATCACAGCAACTTCCTATGAATGAAATAATCCACCCCTAACCATGTCAATAATAGCTTATGAAAGAAGAAAAACAAAAGCAGCTGGACAATACATCTGTCAGGAAATAATCTCACAATGCACAATTTTCCGCATATCAAAACAAAAAATGTCAAGAGTCCCAAGACAAAATCGTTAGATAAAATTTAAGTTCCCGTCGTCAGAAACTAATAACCATTTAAACCCCAATTTGGCTGCAAAGAACATCTTAGCCCACCTTATGAGAGAGATGTGCAGTATGGTAAAAATTTCCTGTGTCTTTACCTACATTTGGTTAAATTTTTTGAAAAATTGGGCGATGGGGATTAACAGCAAGGCTCATCGACATACCACTTTGATGCATAGTGACAAGCCTTGCCACTGAATGGTAGCACGCTGGATCCTTCTTTAAGATTTCTTCATAACATGATGAGAGCTCGACAACATTTTCATGAGCAAAATGTTCCAACAGAGCAGCTCGCACTCTAATCAAATTCAAATGTTAGTTTCCACAGAAAAAGGCAGACATTGATAAAGAAATGATGATACTTAGCAAGAAAACGCTAAGGAACAAATCCAAATTATAACATTAAGTCCTACGGATTCAGTAAAATGGTGTATGTTACTTCCAACTTTGTTTGCTTGTATCCAAACCTAAACTTGTGATAGGACAGCAGTACCTAAAAGGAAGAGCAGTATCTGCATGATGACAGACCTCATCGAGCACATTGAATGCCTCATCTACTTGTCCGCCGATCAGCAGCAACTAACAGAAAGTTGCAAAAAATCAAATGAGATTCTTGCAACATGATAGAGAAGCAAGTGACAATGTGCATACATACAAAAACTACTTAACCAGCCAGGGGAGAAACCCAATAGTCTTAACCATTTCATCAACACAACAAAGTTCTAACTGCAGATGAGAAGGGAATGCCGTAATAAATTTGTTCAGGCAAGGCAGAGGCAATGTGCAAAGAAAGCAGACAAGAACTCCATCTGTTTTAGATCAAAAAGTTTAAAGCACTTTGGAGCTGTAATATAAAATGAGCATCAACATAAGGCAATGCACTAATGGATAGGATCAGGATGACCACTATAAGGGTGAGAAAGATTCTTTCAAAAGTATTTCACAAGATATTTCTGGAGTCTACATCAAACAAACTTTTGCTACACCTGAATCAGAGGAAGTAGGGCATCTGATGTTGCGGGTGATGAATCAAGAGCTAGTCGCAAATACTTTACTGCATCCTTGTAGACATCATTAAGCTTCACCGGCTGCCACCCCTCAGAATTCTTGATGTTTTGTGGCAGTCTTATGGGCAACAGCCATGAATCCAGGCCAACTATTTAAAGACCATGAGAAACGCTCTCAAGAATCAATGAAGAATCCAAAAACTTTTAATAGACTGTAGCAAGTGAAAGCAATATAGGACAAAGATGTTAGCATTTTATATTAAAGTAATGCTACGAAGTGATGTGACGGCATGAGTGGTATATAAAGGAGAGTAAGATTGGTCTACAAAGTTGATTACAAAGTGATTTGACAGAATGCAAGTGGATATATAAGCAAATTGAACATATTCAACACCCGATTGAATCAGCCATCTCATTCAGGCACCAATTTCAAAAACTAATATTATTACAAATACTACCTATTCTTTTCTGAATAATAGGATGCTTAATTTCCAAATACAATAGTGAAGCATTCTGTTACACCACAAGTAATATGCCTGGCATGAAATCAAGTGTTTAGGCTGACCAACACAGTAAAACTATGGTCGAAAAATTGCACCACTCACCTAGATCAGATAAAGAAGAAGCACAATGTACATTTCCAACATCAGTAGGCTGTGGGGCTTCATCTTCAGTAGAATTCAAATAAAATCGTTGTGATTGCTCCTCCTCCAAATTATCCTCAACCTTCACAGGGACTTTTGTAGGTCTTTCATAATTAGTATCCACCGATATCCTTTTATCCTTCATGACAGAAGTATCAGAATTGCATTGTAAGGATGTGCTGGCCTCGCAACTATAAACGGGAGGATATCCCTCTGAGTTCCTAGCTGAAATGTCAAATCTTTCCTCCGACATCATAGTTTGTTGACAAGCATTAGTTCGCAAATCTATCATTTGCATGTCTGTTGGGATACTCAAATACCAACTTTGATAGCATGTCAAACCCAATATCAGATTTGCAGTTGAATCTGTCCCAAGTTCGTTTTGCGTGAGCCTGAGAAAACACAAGGGTATGTCAATAAAATAAAAGATTTCAATCTTTTTTATCTAATGTAACCTTCAAGATGCGTGTTCATTACGCCTTGATTTGTAAAGCTTTTTTTATACTAAGTAAAGCCGCATTAAAGAGGTGGCACCTTCCAACTAAGTCCTTATCAATGCACAATACTAACAAGTCTTGCAAATCCAAAAGCATGTCACTGTCCTTTGTCTTGCCACATCATTCAGAAAATATTAACTAAGGCACAAGGCGCATGAATCAAGGGATGACTATTCCTGAGTGGATTCGAGTTTTAATGAAATTTCCATATTTAAAGGGAAGCCAGTCATCAAGGATAAGTAACACATCATTTCAGGAGAGAGAAAAAATCATACCATAGAGCATTCTGATGCGCTCTCTCAATTTCCCCTTGAGTAAGAAAAAAGAGGATGAACTCCAAATGAACTGCAAGCCAATCCTGCCCACAAAAACGACCAAATATTAATAAGAGTCTGCTGACTGCAGCAGAAATAGAAACACTCAAGGAACTTAAAACCATTTCATTCCAAATTATATAAAAATAGTATGAGGAAAGAAGGTCAAAATAATGTCTTCAGACACAAAAATTTCAAAAGATACCTGCGATTGGCAATTTTTTTTCGATCCTATCCTTGCCATCCAAGCATCGTAAATCAGCTTGATCCTAGTGGAATTGATACGCTTGGCTTCTATATGCTCGAGGACCTCCATTAGCACCTGAAAAACACGGCATCACATTGCGCCTGTACACAATATTTCGCAAGAGAAGCAACTCCAAATACCAAGGTTAACTGCTATTAAAGAAAAAAAAAGGAGGGGGGGAGCCACCACTAATTTTAGCCTTTGTACTCTGAGAAGCTGATTGCAAATTACTACTCAGCAATTCCATCTCCAAATTACCATGCAACCAAAGTGACTTCTTCTCCACAATTCCGGAGCCGAAAGCAATCACGAAGCAGCAATTCTACCCTTTGCACGTTAACTTTTTTTCTCTCCTCGCCATATGACAGCACTCTCCTTTATTCTTAACTAATTTTCCCCAATTCCGTCACAAAACAATCATCGCAAAACAAAATACAATCCAACAACAACCGAATAGATCAGAGAATAAATTTGGGCCTCACCGAATACTTGAGCCGATTGAGCTCGGGACACTTCTCCTGGCACGTCGCCTTCAAAAGCACGCTCAGGACCCCGCTCGCCTCGGCCCAGCGCTGCCGCCTCACGAGCTTCCGCAGGAGCCGAGTCAACCTGCGGCGATTCTCCGACCGCAAGCTCCCCCCGCCGAGGCCGAGGGCGTACGACGGCTTCGTCAAGGAAAGCATGATCCTCTTGAGCAGTCTCCTGTCGCCCGCTAAGCCAGCGCCACCGCAGACATCGGCTTCCGCGCCCGCCCGCGACTTCCTCTTGCGGCTCCCCTTGGCCTCCTCGACGGCGCCGTCGGCTTCCACTTCCATCGCATCGTCGTCGAATTCGAGCATGGCTGAAACGGCCGCCGGCGGTTCCTAGATACCGACGATCGGAACGGCGTGGGGTTTTGGCGAAGACGACGCGAGGATCCGCAAATTGCAACGGATGTTTCTTTTGGCGCGATCTGACTTTTATATGTTCGCGGGGGAACCCTAGCGGGGTCCGGGGTTTAAGCGATTTTCTCTTTTCCCCGTATTTTTCCCGAAAAAAAAATTAATTCCCTCACTTATACCAAAATTTGCAAAATTTCCTAAAATAAATTTTTTGAATGCTGAGATTTATATTACTTAGATATCAATTTTGTTGAACACCCATGTAAAAAAAGTTTATGATTTCCAATTTTATATCCTTCTCGTATTACGATCGATTAATATATAGGAAATCAACATATTTCTCAATTGAATATGATTGAAAAGTGTTGCAAAGTACTTGTTAACAAAGCTCTTTAGTTATTTGTATGATATATAAAATAATAAAATTTTTATCACTTGTTGTCTTCAAATTTGATAACCACTAATAATAAGTTTTAGAACTTGATTATCAAATTTGTCAGATTTAGTCTTTAGACATCAAATTGAAATTTTGATCTCATTACCTCAGCAAATTGTTAAGACCTCGCTAAATGTTCGAGTCAATAAAGATCAAGCCTTCAAACCCTCAAATATAATATCAATAAAGGAATTAAAGATGGTGCTATCTAAACCGAGGTAGAGCCACTCAAAGCCTTGGATCATGCTTATGTGAAGAATCAGTATAGTATATTAGTATGTGACTTGAGATCAATCTATTGAGTCATCAAATTGCATTCAGAGTAGAATTAAGTTTCATGTTGTTTTGAGTGGAGATTACACCATTAAAGCCTTAAAATGATCATTTTTTTATTCCTAAAGGAAAAGAATCACAAGGGTCTCGAGAGATTATACCCCTTTATTATATCAATGAGATGTAATATAAAATCCTCTGTTCGGATATCATTATGTAAACTTTTATGTGTTTGGCATAATTGAGCAACATAAATTTTTCTGCTTAAAAGAAGAAATTAACGAATCTATCATTTCCTATCCAGAAAAAAAGAAAACGAATTTCTCCATTAATGTAAATTTTCTCGATGTATTGTACTGAATCGTCTTGAGAAGATTGGTCACGACGAGGGTGCTCGGCTCAAAAAATTAGAACCAATGGCACGCTGGTCCCAAACATGTTATTTCACCGCAGCTGCATCCTTCGTTCGTGTCGGACTAATGTGTTTGACGTTTCTAGTTTGAGGACACTCCACCAACTTCACAAGACCGAACATGCAAAATTATCGATCAAACGTTTTGTCAACAGATGGGAAAGAGGGAGGAGGCAAAGTTGGGGCGGGGGCGGGGGCGGACAGATTGTCACGTGAAAGTGTCTGTAGCAGCCAAAAGAAGAAGAAAGCAGAAAAACAAAACCCAAAGCTCCCCGTCCTCTCCCAGCTCATCCTCCCTACAATCCTACACCTCCTGCCTGCATCCATATGCAATCTCGGCACGTCCCGACCAGCACTGCGATCTAGCGCCGTACGTCAAAATCCCACCTTCGACCTCAGAGGACGAGGGTCGACCGAGAGAGGGGTTGAGGCCCCCGTGAGAATTTGAGGGGAAGAGGGGTCCTACGGCACGTGGTGGCGAGATTCCAGCAGTGAATAAACAAAAGAGGAGAAAGGGGAGTCGCGCGAGTCGCGCGACTTTTGAAGGGAGGGATACCCATTCTTTCCTCCTCACCAGCTGGAGCTAGCTGTGACCCCGTCCCCTCCCCATGTGACCTGCGACAAATACAGTAAACTAATGTCCGACGCACCCCTATACCCAGAGAGAGAGACAGAGACAGAGACAGAGAGAGAGTTCTTTTATTGTAACCTTGACGAAGAATGACATTATCAACATACCTCGACGTTCGTGTCTGATTCTCTCTCTCTCTCTCTAAACCCTCTCTGAATCTCTCCCGTTCGTGATCTCGACCAGCTCCGATTGCCGGTCCGCTTCGTTTCGTTTCGTTTCGTTTCGTTGGTCTTGGCATTCTTTCGTGAGTTGAAGTCTCGACATTGCAGATTGCCAGACTGCAAATTGCATGGCGCAACCACCGCCACCCCATGTATCCCACCACATCGCCCCGAACTGGCCTCCTTTCCCCCACCCCGGCGCTAATGGCGGCGCTGGCGGCGGAGGCGGCTGCCAGCCTTCGTGGGTCGACGAGTTCCTCGAGTTCTCGTCCACGAGGCGTGGGGCCCACCGGAGGTCGGCGAGTGACTCGATCGCCTTCCTCGAGGGCGGGGAGTACCAGAATTCAGTCCGCCACAACGGCGGCTACGGCGGCTTCGACCGCCTGGACGACGAGCAGCTCATGTCCATGTTCTCGGAAGATGGGAGCATGACCGTCACCGTCGCCGCGCTGCCACCCCCACCCTCCTCTTCCGCCCCGTCCACACCGTCGGATCAGAACAGCAACAGCGAAGAGATCAAGCCGGCCCCGGCAAATGCAGACCCCACAATGCGAAGACAATCGCCTAAGACCAAGCCTGGAACGTTGGAGGCGGATAGTTCGTGCAAGGCCGCTCAAGCTTCCTCCAATGCCGATGCCGTTTTCGACCCAAGACGGGTTAAGAGGTAAAACGAAACGAGGAAAAACATCCATTGACGTATCGAATGTTGGTCAATCCATGAGATGTAAAAATAAATTTTTTGTCAAATGTCAGGATTTTAGCAAATCGGCAATCTGCTCAGCGGTCGAGGGTGAGGAAATTGCAGTACATTTCGGAGCTGGAACGGAGCGTAACCACGTTGCAGGTACGCCATTAATTCTTTTCGGCATCTAACTCTACTTATTTACGACAACTCGAGAGAACATCCATGCCGTGAGCTGCCGTGGTTGTTCTCGAGTTATAATGAGCGTAGGAGCTACACCGTATGTGCAGAGCGAAGTATCGGAGTTGTCGCCCCGAGTCGCGTTCCTGGACCATCAACGCCTGATTCTGAACGTGGACAACAGCGCTCTCAAGCAACGGATCGCCGCCTTGGCTCAAGACAAGATTTTCAAAGACGGTAAGCAACTCCGACCTCCGACCTCCCACCTTTCATTACGCTTGCAGATTCATACGCATCATGCACGAGCACACCGTAGCAGAATGGCGACGCCGCATGTCGATCGAACGATGTGCGCCTATCCTCGTCATATTCAATGTCGAGCACTTTTGCTTTTGGACAAAAACATATGTTAAGATATTAATTAAAAAATAATAAAAAAAAAGGTGGGCTATATTGCGTCTTTTTTATCTGTCAGCTCAACAAGAAGCACTGAAGAAGGAAATAGAGAGATTGAGGCGGGTGTATCAGCAGCAAAATGTCAAGAAGACGGCCGACGTGACGGCCACCACCAATCCATCTTCGCCGACATGGGATCCACCGGAGAGATCCGACAACAACGGATCAAAGGATAAGGACCAACTCCTCCACCATCAAAATTGAAAAAAGGGAAGGAGGGTCCCCTCGATTGGGGCCATCCCGATCGCACGGTGCGGGTTCCTATCCTTCCCCTAAAATAAAGAGAGAGAAATTCAAATGGCAAAGCCCTTTTCTTTCAATTCTCCCCCCTCGAGCAATCATTATTATACTTGTTCTCAAGCCCTTTCGATTTTTCAGACTTCGGGTTCGAATATTGGACATCAATGGGTAAATATTGTAGCAAAAGAGCAATTATTTGTAATGAAATTATTGTGAATGTCTATCTTTAACTATGTTCTAAATCTACACATCAGTCGTTGTTTTCCCTTCTTATGGTGTGTTTTACTGCAGCGGATCAAAGGATTCATTCATTTGAATAGATATGTATGGAGGTATCTGTTAGGATGACTACTTTCATGTGAATCGGACTTCTCGTGCATAAGATAACGTGAATGTAATCAAATCGACGATATAGTCATGAATTGGATAGAATAAATGGGAGAACTAACAAAATGAGCAAAAGGAATGTGACGTTTTAAATTTTTTGACCTGTGCTCTGACAATATGCCAATGTTGGCCATATATTTGTTTTCAAAAGTTTAAATCGCCGAGAATTGAACTCCATATTACATCTTTGTTGCTCCGACCATGGTCCTTTTTGTACTGTATTGGACTCTAGTTCGCAGCATGAATCGTCGCCTCGGGAAATAAGTGCAAAATTCATGCACGATTGAGCCCATGATATGGGCTAGGAGTTAGCCCAGATTGAATGTGCGATAATCCAGCTTAGGCCCGTTACGTTGAGCTCCACGATCCAGCTTGGCTATTCTAATTTTAGGCCTTCCCAAAAGTGGCAATTTTATGAACAGCTTTTCTTTTCATTATCTATCCCGATCAGAAAAAAAGGTTGGTGGAGATATTTCCGACCCAGGATGGAGAAAATCTCGACTCTTGATGAAATGTATGACTCTTACATCTAATCAAACCACTCTTGGTTGTCCGTCCTTGGTTGGATACAGTGTGATATTAGATGGTATGAGATAAAATATACCGATGTTTATTTTGTCTGGTGATTCTACTAATACAATAGTAAAAAATAAAGATGAACGATGAAAATTATCGCCGTAATCTATGGACTCATTTGATTCAATATGGAACAGGATTTCTCAAGGAATAGTACTCCGATTCCCTTGTTTTTCATGTTTGGATAAGAAAGGTGTATGGAGATAAATTTGGCATAGGAATAGGATTACTTTGCTTCACCGTCTAGATTCCATGTTCACCTCCCATAACAACAAAGCCAGCCAACTCCACTGCAGACAGCTGTCGAGACCGATCACTGCTGGTCGCCAATTGCCAATAGCGGTCACCGACGGCCGCAACAAACGTCGATCACTAGCGATCACCGGCCTTCTGCCATCGCGATAACAGTTCTTCAACGGACCCGAAGTTGTCTTATCAAGCAGGTGATGGGAAGCGTGCGACCCGTGGTTGGTGGCACCTAGATTATTAGGATGGGATATAAAGCAAACCCATCTCACTAGTGCTCCAGGGGTAGGTCCTCCTAGGCCCGTGATGCAAATGGAGCCCGATATTTACGATCATTTTTTTTTTTTTTTGCGGTGGAAAAGAAGGTTTGGTAGTGGGCAGTCAAGGGAATTTGGAAAGTAGGTTGGGAATTTGGAATTTGTCGCCGCGAACCGTCCTGTCCGGTTCTTTTCAACGCCCTGTCGGAGCGGTTAGTCCGTCATGCATATTGCATGGGCCAGTCGCGCACCGGCAGTTAATAAATAGTAAAGGAGATATGGTCATATGTCCATCCTTCAACCGCCCCGACCTCCCACGCGATGCTTTTTTCACTTTGACCCCCGCGTGTCCTGCGCACCGCGACCCACGGATGAAGACGGCAGCGAAAGTGGTTGTCCGAGTGGCTGCCTATTCTTCGTATGCGGTTGCTTTTTTCTTTTTGTGTCTAGTCGATTTCGTGTGCCGGCCCATCGGCTGCTCCCACATGTTGTGTGTTGAAGAGAGCACCGCCACTCTCTCTCCTTCTCTCTAAAATTCTCTGGCAAAAATCCATCAAGAAAAGCTGCCCCACTTCTAGACTTCTCCAAAGAAATCTAGTTGTCAAGCTATAATAAAATAATACTTGTAGATTGGTGTAGAAAGCCAGCAGGGTCACCCGACTTTTCATCCTATAAATAGGGGCAACTCGCTCCTCCGTGTGCGTGAGTAAGAAGTCCAAGAGGTGTGCGTGGGTGTAGAGTGTGGCGTGAGCGTAGGGTAAAATAGTGGTCTCCATTGTGTAGGCATAAGAGCCTATAAAAAGAGTGTAAGGACACGATTAGGGCACGAGCGCCCTTGCACGCGCGCTCTGGCTTCTAGATATTTTAACGTGCACCGTTGAAATCCACTTAATTGATCGAAGTTCGCAGTTGATCGTTGCGAAAACTTTGGTAGTTTCTGTGTGAGGGGGGTCTAGACTTGTGATGGGTCATTTGTGTGCTCACCCGTCAGCTGTTCCAACAAAAGCGGTTGTCTATTTTTCACATCCTCGACTCATGGCTATACTTAGGCATTACGGCTATATAATAAAATTTGTGCACAAATGACACGTAATCTTCGACTCCACACATATTTAATTTACATTTGCAGAGATCATTTGGTATGATCCGATTGGTGAGACGTGTATTAATTTCCTCAACTATAGATTCACATTGACAATAAGGGATCAATAAAAAATTTACTTTATTGCGATTTTAGTTCGAGCAACAATTGGTCCGACACTTTGATCTCCCTAGAGGTACAAAAGTTTGGATTCCCTTTTCAATTGGATATATCCCTAAATTAATACCAAATACTCTTGGACTCCATGCTACCCATATTTAATTTAAAATTGCAGAGATCATTTGGTAATGATTTGATTGGTGAGATGTGCGTTAATTTCTTCAATCGTAGATTCACATTGATAATAAGGGATAGATAAAAAATTTACTTCATTGCGATTTTATTTCAAGCAACAATCGGACCGGCACTTTGATCTCTTTGAAGTATAAAAGTTTGGATCCCCTTTTCAGTTGGGTCTACCCCGAACTTAATACTAAAATCATGCACTTAAAGGATGAAACGGACCGTACGAAACTTGCCTTAGAGGAAATGGATTAGATCGCGCACGGCTCGCCGTAAAGAGAATGAATCGGACCATTTAGTTCTGCTCCTGCCAAACTAATAAATTAAAACCCCTGCAGCAGCAGCGCATTCAATTTAGATCTACGTGATGAACTTCTGTCTCAAGGTGCAGCGCCATCAATTTCATGTAGAGAAGCGACTCGGTAACGGATGAGTAATTTGGACCGTTGACTTTTATTACCAGCCATTGATTTCTCTGTCGCATTAAAGCCTGTTCGTTACATTTTCTACCTCTAGCTAGACAAGTACCATATAATTCCTCGACATATTGCATTAATAATAATCCGATCACAAATCTCATAATTAAACTAATTTAGTCATAAATGCTTTTACATTAATATCAATTAAGTTCACCCAATTAATTTAGTTAATAAATTAATATTACTAATATGTATTTTTATTTTTTTTTTTTTTTTGGTCCTACTCTAATCCTACTCTAATATGACACGGTCGATATTAACGTGGATAATTTTAATAATTTCTTAATAAAATTTTCAATTTTTATAATTTTCCCCTTTTTTCATTCTATTACTTTTGGCTTGTGGCCAAAACTCGGCCATGGTTGCCAACCAACCACAAGCAAGGGTTGCCCTCATTGAATCTGGTAACGGCTACCCTCAGTGGCAAATGATTGGTCATAGGCTAAAAAGAAGGAAAAGGAAAAAAATAAAAAAAAAAAAAAAAATTGAAAAAATGTAAACAATTATTCACATCAATACCAATTGTATCACGTAAAATGTATGGCATTTACATTAGTAATTTACAGCCTAAAATGACTAAATGAATTCAATTGGTAAAGCATGAACAAATTTAAAATCAACGTGGCACAATAGAAAGTATTAGGATTAACTTAATATTAATATAATAGATTTATGACTCTTTTTTTTTATATATATTTTTCCCACTCTAGCCACAGTTTTGATTTTTTTTCCCCACATTTCTCGAAACAAAATGACACAACTATATACATTTTCACAAGTTGATGTCATGCACTTCTAAAGAATTTGAAGCGTTGCAAGCCGTACAAAAGTCAAGCATATAATATATATATATAGTATGTCGTCCGTGATGTTGCGTGCTTTGAAGAATTTGGAACGCTTCGCAGCGAAGAAAAGTAAGATAAGGAGTCCCAAAAGTGGACTCCTTTCATTACCTAAAAAAGTGCCCCCACTGTTGCCGGAAGTGAAGGCGAGACAGGTCCGGAACGCCATCATCCCCGCCTCCACCTCACGAGATCATTTGAGAAAACGGATGATTACTCGATGAGAAGCCCAAAAAAGGGGAAAATCAAATATCCGTGTGGACCCAACCACGACTCGCTCCTTGCCCTTTTCGAAATGATGATGCGATCGGACGGTGAGTGAGCCCCCACCGCAGCTTCGGGCCCTGGAGATCGTGGAGCTCGGGCTGCATCTGCCGGTCATCATCCGAAACGACGCGGATCTGATCGCATGCGGATCAAATATTCTTTCGAAATTAAAATTAATTTACAAGGCTCTTGAGACATCCTGCGGCGTAAACAAACAAACGAAAGAGAATCGTACTTGTCACTTTCACTCCACCCCACTACGTCGCCGTGCTTCTTTCGTTTCGATGACAGAACTACAAATAATCGGCGATTAAAAATAATATCGAAAATCCGACATCACGCGGGCTCTCCACGTACTGAAGCGTGATGTGCATTAGTTTCCTCAACTGATGCTTCACATTTTTCAGTTGGAAAATCACATCGACTGTAAGGGATCGATGAAAAATTTGCTTCCCTGCCATTTAGTTCAAGTACCAATTGGACCGATACTTTTGATCCGTTTGAGATATAAAAGCCTGGATTATTTTTCCAAATTGGTTTATCCCTATATTAAGGCTCTGTTTATTTCACGAAAAATAATTTATAGAAAATATATTTTTTTCATTTTTTGACTTATCTATTATTTTGTTATTATAATAATAAAGTCGAATATATTCACATCATATTAAATACGTTGTTTAGTATAAATAGTATAAACAAACTAAAAATTCTACAAACGAATATGTTAAAAATCTCTCATAACACTTTACCTACTTTTTTATTTTATTTTCCTATCTTTTTTTAATTAATTTATTTTTATTTCTTTCTTCCCCTTCCATCATTCTCTACTAAACTGTTATTAAATAGTAAATTGTACTAATATACCTAAAATACTAAAATACCTTAAATATGTGATCAATATAAATATATATTTATATTTATATTTGAATTTATATTATAAAATATAATTAGTTTTGAATATATAAATAAAAATAATATTTAATTAAAATAGCTAAATTATTATTTTTTGTTATATTGAATTTCTTATATTAGAATTCAAATATTAATTATATTCAAATATAATTTTAATTTTGTTAATTTGAGATTTTTGTTATTCGATAAAAATAACTTTCCAATTATTAATATTATAAATCATATCCACTTTTATCCCATCTCCTCAATGAGATAATTTTATTCAGTTTATATCCCTTATATTTATCTTCATGATGCTTTGAGCAGGCATCAAATGCATGATAGGATAAATTTTTTCTATCCCAAGTTTTATTATGACTGCTAAATACAACCCAAGTATATTGCACTGGTATCGATGAGTCTTAGACCTTTTAATTGAGCTAATTTAGTCATAAATCTTATTCACACTGATATTAATTGAGATAATCCGGCCAATTTAGGTAAAAAATTATTGATGTTGATATTGACCGTTATAAGTGATAAAATTGATGCTAATATGGACAATTTTAATTAGTCTTGCAATTTTTTAAATAATTTTCCCTTTTTTTCCCTATTATTTCCTTTGGCAAACATGATTGAGTATCACCCAAAAGCCAATGAGTAGGAAAAGGAAAAAATAGAAGAAAAATAAATAAAAATTAGAATATTTGAGAAAATATTTAAAATTGTCCATGTAAGACAATTGGCATTCGCGTCAATAATGTTCCACTTAAATTGATCAAATGAACTCAGTTGATAAATACATGAAAAGTTTATGATTAAATTAGTTCAATCAAAATGTTTTAAACTAAATTAAAACTAATATAATAAGGTCATGACTTTTTGGTACTTGTCTCACTTGTAATCACGACTTTTCTTTTCTTTATTTTTCTTTCACATTTTGCAAAACGAGTCCCCACGCAACTGTACACATTTTGGCGAGTCCACATCATCCATTTACAAAGAATTTGAAATGCTTCAAGCCGTAGGATAGTCAAGCATGGAATTTCGTGTCCATGATGTTACGCGCTCTGAAGAATTCGAAATGAATCGCAGCGAATGAAAGTAAGAGAAGAAGAGTCCCCAAGGTTGAATTCTTTGATCACCTCGACAAATTTCTCCGACCGTCACCGGAAGTGGAGGGCGAGACGAGTCCGCGACGCCATCATTCCCGCCTCCACCCCCAGAAGATCATCCTAGAAAAACTCGATAAGAAGTCAAAGGAAGAGACACTCAATATCCACGGGACCCACCCGTGACTCGCTCCCCCCCATTTCGAAACGGTGATGCGATCGGACGGTGAGCGAGTCCCCACCACTTCTCTCTGCTTTGGCCGACGATCGTGCGGATCATCATCGCAGCTTCGTCGTTTCCGGATGGCGAGCGCTCTGGGGTGGCATCTCCCTGTCACGATCCGAAAAGACGCGGATCGGATCATACGCGGATCGAAATTCGAAAATAAAGTTAATTTACGAGGCTCTCGGGACGTCCTGCGGTACTATCAACAAACAAAAACAAACAAACAAAAAAAGAAATCCTACTCGTAAATATTACGTTGCCGCGCTTTTTTCCTGTTACCGACAGAATTAAAAATAAACGGCGATTGCAAAAAAAAAGAAAATGACCCCACACACGGAAGCCGCCCTTTCCCGGCCGACCTCTTCTAGTTGCAGTCCCGGTCCCCCCTCCTGTACGGACCGTCCCTTCATCTTCCTCTTTCTTTCTCTTTCTCATTCGCCCTCTCGCTTCCGTAATCCCGCGACGTGTCCTGTCTCCTGTCTCCCGAGTCCCTCCCTCTCGCTCCTGGAACGATGACCAGCCGCCGCGTCCTCCTCCTCCTCCTCCTCCTCCTCGTCCTCGCCTCCATCTCCGCCGTCCGCTGCCGCTCCGTCCGGCTCTCCGATCAGGTCTCCGACGGCCTCGGCAAGCCGCTCCGCCGCGGGTCCCCGCTCCTTCTCCCGTCCTGGGCCGCCTCGTCCGACACCTGCGATGAGACCTACGGCTTCTTGCCCTGCACGACCAATTGGATCGGCAACTTGTTCCTGATTCTGGTCTACGGCTACCTGATGTACACGGCCGCGACGTGTCTCTCGGGCGGCAGCGAGATGTTGCTGGAGATTCTGGGGCCGGGGATCATCGGTGGGCTCGTGTTGCCGATCCTCGGGGCGTTGCCCGACGCCTTGCTCATTCTCGGTGAGTTTTGTTGTCCGTTTCTCTTTTGCTGGATGACCTGTGTTTGTGGGCGTGGTTCCTGAGAAACTTTGAGAAAACGAAGCGATAACATTGCATTAGAGAGTGCTCTGGTTGAGTGCTGGGCAGTAGAGTAGCTTATAGAGGACTTGGTTACGTTTCCCTTCTGAAAATTTCCTGTTTTGACGGTTCACTGAATCTGAACTATTGCTGTTGCTTTTATGTGCTTGCTTTTAGTCGTAAGCTATTTTACCTGATGCAGTTAGAGTATTACTGGAATCTGGAATTAGTTGAGTTGTTTCAGCCGAAGATGTGTATGTGATTGTCTTACTACTGAAGTAGCATCTCGATTTCCTGTATATGCCTGGACCCTAATGCACTTCCACTACTGTAGTCAGATTATCTATAATCTGAAGGACACCGCCAAGGTAGATTTGCTTTTTACCGGCTATAATGGGACTGGTGGAGTTCAGTTCGGCAAGTGCTCTTGCCTTTCGGGTCAGGATCCCAGATGGGAAAAAGATTCGCACATTTGAAATATGGAGAGATCTGTTCCTGGGGGTTGTGACAATATCAAGTTAAATAGATTCAAGTGGCAGATGCTCGGTTGAGCAATGGAATATAGGAAGGCACTTCTATTTCCCAGTCATGAGTGATAGTGCAGTCCTTTGGTCTTTGTTGCATAGCTTTATGTCATTACCTCCTCCTGTAGTAAATACTCTTGTGCGGATTACTTTCATAATTCTTTGCCTCAGCTGCATTTCTGTCATTGGCCAGTTTGTCTGGTTGATTGCTTTCTAACATTCTGAACACTCGGCACTTTTTTTCTGGGATCAGTTCTCATTATCTTGTCTTTTCTGAACAATAACGTAATAATTTTTACTCTATTACCCAGTATGGAAAATTTCACCACTTCTGTGTGTATAAATGAGGGTTCCTCCTGTTTCTGATGAACGATGATGCATTTTTCATTTTATGATTGTAATGAAGATCTTGATGAATGCTTTTCTTTATTGTTTTCTGCAGTATCTGGACTGTCTGGAAGCACAGAAACTGCACAAAGTCAAGTCTCCGTTGGAATGGGCTTGCTCGCGGGTTCAACTGTGATGCTTCTAACTGTCATATGGGGTTCATGTGTTCTTGTTGGCAAGTGTGACCTGCATGATTCAACTGCAGTGGATAAACTGGATACAAAAGGGTTTAGTTTGACAGGTTTACCTTTTGCAGGCATTTCTCAATTATTTATGCTTATTAGAGGCTCTCACTGTAAGATCTTAAAATTTTCTTTTGATGTGTGCATATGAATGCCTTATATATGTTTGCCTAATCTACTCTCCACCAAGTTTGGCTGCTCACCCTTAAAGAAGTTACTTTAGGGAGGTAAAAATCTCCAATTTCCAGTCCTCCCCCTTGGGGATAGAGGTTTTATTTGGCTGGGAATAACTTTCGAGCTTCTATTGCAAGTGGTTATTGCCCGGTGGCAACAATATTACCTCAAGCTGGGAACCTCATCTAATTAAAGCTTAGATTGGATCATGCAGAAGGCAGCCTTTATTGTGAATGAATGATAGCTTTGCAGTAATGGTAGTTATGGTTAAGGAAGGTATGCTCTTGTATGGCTAAATAAGGTTTCAGTGTAGGAAGCAGGTTACGTAGGCAAGGTGCCCAACTGGCTTTAGAAATTTTGAAGCACTTTACTTTTTCAATTAGTATAAGTTGGTCTTACTTTGCTGGCAAGCTAAAGGTTCTGTGGCCTCCTTAAATCTCTTCGACCCTGCTCTACTGAGCTGAAGCATAGAAGTTGTGACTGTGATTTCTAGAGACTGCTCAACCCCTCCTATTTCTTAATTTGCATTATCTCTACCAGTCTGAAATTGCTCATCATTTCCAGTACATGATAGACACAACACTCTCAGGTTCTGGTATTACCATTGATGACTTAACAAGAAGGGCAGCATGGATCATGGTTATCTCAGTTATTCCATTCCTTGTTATTCAACTTCTTCAACTTCTCAATTCAACATCAGGAAGGCATGTGGCAGTCTTGATAGCACTGATTTTGTCTGTGGTTCTACTTATCTCTTACTGCCTATATCAGGTATGTTATTCTGAGTACTTGTTCTTAACTATACTCTGCAACTCTGCCTTTTGTCATGCATTTTGAGTATATGTAGCAATCGCAGAAGTACGTGTGAGGTGTGCTTTATGTTGCCATGAATATAGTAAGGCTGTTTAGCATGAAAACTTTAAGGCCGTGACCTTCATGTATGGCGGCTGGCACCAATCAATTGGTTTAACTGAGTAGAAAGCAACCCTGCCCTCATGAACTGTTGTCCTAACAGCGAGATGGGGATGCTGTTCTTGTGGACTTTTCTTTTTCTTTCTTTGCTTTGATAATTGTGTGTACACACATTTCTGCATGAGTCCATGAGCAAGCAAGCTTAAGAAAAGTATCTTTGCATGGTTTTTTTGTATGATACGAGCTGAAAAATAATCCTGTATTCTGACTTTATAAAGTCGGCAGGTGTTCCAGCCTTGGATCCTAAAGAGAAGACTTGAATATTGGCAGCGGCGGAGTGCTTTATTTTTATTCTTAAGACATGTAAAAAGGCATGCCCCAGCCCTAGCAAGGCTTACGGAGGATGGTGAAGTCAACACAGAAATTGTGGATCAGTTAGTACTGGTGCTAAGTTAGATTCTTTAGTTTTGCTTTACTGTTTAGATGGCTCACAGTTTTTTTTTTTGACAGGCTATTTGAAACCATTGATACGGATGATGATAAAAAACTTACTTGTAGCGAACTACAAGCATTCGCAGTAGGAATCCGTTTTGAAGAGATAGATCTGGAAGAGAGTGATGCTGTAGATAAAATCATGGCAGCATTTGATACCTCTGGTGATAATTGTATTTCGCAGGATGAGTTCAGAAAGGGTATCAAAAAATGGCTAGATGAGGCGGTACGTGCAGGGAAAGGTTTCGGTCTCGGAAGGTTTAACACAACGAAGATTATTGATGTCGCTGACCATGTAAGTGACCGAGCAAGTTCCCACGTTCTTCAGTAAATCACTAGCTAGTTTGTTTGGTTTCACAAACCCTTCTGCAATTCCCTTGTGCAGCGAGCAAAAACAGAGCGCGAGCAATTGTTAGCGGGGGGACAAGGTGATGAGGTGGTTAAGGTTGTTGAAAATGCTAAAATGACCTCCTTAAAAGCAGTGGGGTTGTTAATTCTTGGAACGGTCATAGCAGCAGCGTTTGCTGATCCCTTGGTAGATGCGGTCGACAATTTCTCAGACGCCACTGGTATCCCCACTTTCTTCATTTCGTTTATTGCACTGCCTTTGGCTACCAACTCCAGTGAAGCAGTGTCGGCAATAATCTTTGCTAGTCGTAAAAAGCAGGAGACAGCATCACTGACATTCTCTGAGGTGCGCCTTTGACTTATTTGTATTCACCTTGACTTGATTATCGGAGTCTGGTGCAACAATGCCATAAATATCATCGAACCTAAGTTTTCTTTTCGGCATGGAGATTGGAATGATTAATCTCATCATCAGTCATTGCATCGTTGCTTTTTTGTTGTATTTAATTGGTAAGTTGTTTGCCTTGTGTTCGACAAGAATGATGATATGCTTAGTGAGTCACATCCTATCTCTTTTTGTACCTTGTGCAGTTATATGGGGCAGTGACCATGAACAATTTGCTTTGCTTAGCAGTCTTCTTGGCTCTTGTCTACATCAGAGGACTAACATGGGACTTCACATCAGAAGTGATTGTTATTCTTATTGTTTGCATTGTGATGGGAATATTTGCCAGCTTCCGCACCACCTTTCCTCTGTGGACAGTGTCAGTAGCCTTCATACTTTATCCATTCTCCTTGGCGTTGGTGTACGTACTAGACTATGTCGTGGGTTGGTCGTAGATTTGTTCTCAGGGTACCTCATGGGGTTGCCACAGCCTTCTGTCATATTCCCTATTTGACTCTATTATGTTCATCTTTTGGAGTAAGATTGCATCCAGATTTATTCCGTAGCTGTAGTAATATGAGAAGCAGTGTTTTGTGGTGAAAGGATTAAGAATTTTGCCATGGTGCTGAGATGTGGAATGAAACATTCTGTTTGCGGAATTACATTGTGATGCTGCCTCTTCTTATTCATTCTTATGGATTCATATGCTTGAGTGGAACTGTCCGTTCAACATGCTCGAGTGGAACTGCCTGCCTCCTCTTATTCCCTCACCTGTTAGGGTGTATGCAGAGCTGATGTAGATGAGTGTGTTGATGTTGGATATTGTGACCTCGCCATTCCAGGAATAAGAGGAGGACAATCACGATCGCCGTGCAATCAAGTGCATGATTTATCATCCATCAGTCAAACCAATTGGCAGAAATAACCCAAGAAAATCAACATCTCTCATCATCAAATGTAACATCCTAACAAACATATCTACTATCCAATTCCTTTTCTCCTTTTCTCCACCTCACTTTTCAAGTCAGTACGCTCATTTTAGTCTCTTTTGGAACTATGTGGAGCCATCTTGAAGTTTAGGGAAAATAAAGGTATTTTTTTGCCGAGCTTGCCACTCTAATAAGTTAGATGGCTCTTTATGACTTCATCTTGGCCACCCATCTCTACAGCTTCAAGTCAAGATCAACGCTTCCATCTGCAACACCATTGCAAAAAGTAGTCGTGCTCGCAGCTCCTTCATCAGAATGCTTCTTTGCCGGAGGGAGGAAGCTGTAGTAGTCGTAATTCCCTCACTGATTCACCCATTTCGGTCCCTTTTGAAATTTTGAATTTTGCGCACGACCCTTTTCACAGATGAAGCTAATCAAATCAGATGTAGAACCACGAGGACAACCATGCGAACCATAAGGCTTGTTAGAATATATAATCTCACCTGACAGCTTGGTCTCTCATTATCGGGAGGTTCACAATTGGCAAAGGCTACAGAAGCAAATGGCTGGTTGCTCTTGGTAGTCGGCCACGTCGATGGCAAAGTAGGAAGGCCTAATGTGAGGAAGTCATTGCTGAAAACTCCATTTTGTTTCCTGCTTTGAATTGATTTCGCATTGGAACCTGAAGCTTGAAATGAAGAATACCTGCAACAATTTCAAGTACATATAAAGGAAGCACGGCGCTTGATGCTTTGGTGAAAACAAAATAAAAATGTACCTATAATTCCCGGTCCCTGGTTCATAAATCAATTCAGCTCTATAGTCAGATGAAGCCGAGTCGTCTGACCTCTGGGGAGTATTGGCAGATGTAAGAAGCTTTAAGTGGACCGGAAATGCAGGGAGCTTTTCTGAAGAGAACGGACATGACGGCTTCAAGCCACCTATCTACACAGCAGGTCAATGAAATATATAGCGATTTCCAAGTCCAATATATGTAGTGCATGAAATCAAGACGAATTCTCAATTGTTTCCCAAACACTACCAATCAAGAAACATGTAATATATGTACGTGTGTATTGCAATCACAAAGGCTAGACTCATGTGGATATCATCGTCACCGACTGCTGAAGGAAAACTTGCTAGTCCTGAAACACTATGAATTTTGTGTAGTTGAGGGTGTTCACTAAAGGAAAGCCTAGAATTATCCAGATTTCGACATACCTTCTCTTCCTCCTGCCGGATGGGAGCACAATTGCCATGATAGCTTTGGTTTGAAGGGGGCTCTGTCTGAGAATTTAGTATGAATGATGATGAAGTTGTCGATGCATTCACCGGTAGCATTCCCACTACGTTAAAGTTCTCATACAATCTTTCAACACAAAGGAGAAAAATGACCAGAGGAAACTTAGTAAATCAGAAGTCACAAACTGAAATTTCCACCGACCACAAGCCATTGCCTTACCGTGGAAGAAGGTGGTGGATCATACTGGGGTAAACCTGACAAAGGCCAAAGATAGTCAGATTCACTAGGCAGAAGTAATTTCGAGCAGAAAGTGAATCGAGCGTCTATCCTAAGACCATCCTCGGCAATATGCTCACAAGAATTCCACACTTCACGATCGTTCCGGTTTGAATATGCTGTACCGTGCTGACTAGTATTCTCAAGCCCATCATACTTTAAGGTGCTTGCCAATAGAACAGTGCCTTTAGCTAGAACTGACGCGGCACGACGACCGTGTTCAATTCTCTCCCTCTCCCTCTCTCTCTAAACCCTCTCTGAATCTCTTCCGTTCGTGATCTCTACCAACTCCGATTGCCAGTCGTTCTTGTTTTCGCTCGCCTCGCCTTGTTCATTAGTGGCGACATTCTGTCTTTGGTTGAGGTCCCAAAAGATTGCAGATTGCCAGATCGCAAATTGCATGGCGCAACCCCCACCACCCCCGCATGTCTCCCACCTCATCGCCCCGAGCGAGCCTCCATTCCCTCACCCTGGCAATGCAGGTGGTAGCGCCGGTGGCAGCTGCCAGCCTTCATGGGTCGAGATTTCCTCAAGTTCTTGTCCACGAGGCGCAGGGTCCACCAGAGGTCGGCTAGCGACTTGATCGCCTTCCTCGAGGCTGGGGAGTACCGGAATTCAGTCCGCCCCGACGGTGGCTACAGCGGCTTCGACTGCCTGGACGACAAGCAGCTCATGTCCATGTTCTCAGAAGACGGGAGCACGACCGTCACGGTTGCCACGCTGCCGCCCTGGGCCTCCTCCTCCTCCGGCCCATCCAAGCCATCACATCAGAACAGCAACAACGAAGAGATCAAGCCAGCCCCGGCAAATGCGGACCCCGTGATGCGACGGCAATCACCTAAAACTGAACCTGGAACTTTGGAGGCGGGTGGTTCGTGCAAGGCAGAGTCGGATGCGGGCAAGGCCGCTCAAGCTTCCTCCAATGCCAATGCCATTATCGACCTGAAACGGGTTAAGAGCTAAGACGAAACGATGAAAACATCCATTGAGACGTAACGGTTATATATATCCGTGAGATGGAAAGATTAATTTTTTTGTCTTGAACACCATGTGCAATATTAGCAAATGTCAGGATTTTGGCAAATCGGCAATCTGCTCAGCGGTCGAGGGTGAGGAAATTGCAGTACACTTCGGAGCTGGAACGGAGCGTAACCACATTGCAGGTACGCCATTAAATCTTTTCTGCATCTAACTCTACTTATTCACGACAACTTGGGAGACCGAGAACTTAGTTGTGCACGCGAGCATCGATGCCATGAGCTGCTGTGTTTTTCGAGTTACAGTAAACGTAGGAGCTACAGCGTATGTGCAAAGCGAAGTATCGGCGTTGTCGCCCCGAGTCGCGTTCCTGGATCATCAACGCCTGATTCTGAACGTGGACAATAGCGCTCTCAAGCAACGGATCACCGCCTTGGCTCAAGACAAGATTTTCAAAGACGGTCAGCAACTCCGACCTCCGACCTTTCATTACACTTGCAGATTCATACGCTTCATGCATGAGCACACCATATGGATCGAACGGTGTGCGCTTATCCTCATCATATTCAATGTCGAGCACTTTTGCTTTTGGACAGAAACATATGTTGAGATATTAATTAAAAGAAAAAAAAGGTGGGTTATATTGCATATCTTTTATCTGTCAGCTCATCAAGAAGCACCGAAGAAGGAAAAAGAGAGATTGAGGCGGGTGTGTCAGCAGCAAAGTGTCAAGAAGACGGCCGACGTGACGCCTACCACCAATCCATCTTCGCCGCCACGAGATCCACCGGAGACATCCGACAACAACGGATCGAAGGATAAGGACCAAATCCTCGACCATGAATATTGAAAAAGGGAAAGGAGGGTCCCCTCTATTTGGGCCATCCCAATCGCACGGTGCGGGTTCCTATCCTTCCCCCATAATAAAGAGAAATTCAAAAGGCAAAGCCCTTTTCTTTCAATTTTCCCCCCTTGAGCAATCATTATTATACTTGTTCTCTAGCCCTTTCGATTTTTCAGACTTTGGGTTCGAATCTTGGACATCAATGGGTAAATATTGTGGCAAAAGAGCGACTACTTGTAATGAAATTATTGTGAATGTCTATGTTAACTATGTTCCAAATCTATACATGGGCGGATCAAAGGATTCATTAATTCAAATAGATATGAATGCTGGAGGTATCTATTAGCACGACTACTTTCATGTGAAGTGGATTTCTTGCGAAAGACAACATTAATGTGACTGCATATAGTCGTGAATTGAGTAGAATAAATGAGAGAATCGACAAAATGACCAAGAGGAATGTGACATTTCGAATTTTTTGACTTATGTTCTGACAATATGTCAATGTTGGCCATATATTTGTTTTCAAAAGTTTAAACATATCTATGACATATATTCACATACATCAACATATCTATTACATTATTGTTGCTCCGACTATTGTCCTTTTTGTACTGTATTGGACTCTACTTCGTACCACGAAGAAATAAGTGCAAAATTTGTGCATGAATGAGCCCATGATACACGTTCGCTATATGGGCTAGGAGTTGGCCCAGATTGACTGTGCGATAATCCAGGTTAGGCCCGTTACGTTGAGCTCCATAATCCAGCTTGGCTATTCTAATTTTAGGCATACCCAAAAGTGGCAATTTTATGAACGGCTGTACTTTTCATTATCTATCCCAGTCAGAAAAATGGTTGGTGGAGATATTCCCGACCCAAGATGGAAGAAAATCTCGATTCTTGATGAAAATGTCTAATTCTTACATCTAATCAAACCACTCTTGGTTGTCCGTCCTTGGTTGGATACGGTGTGATATTAGATGGGACAAGATTGGATATACAAATGTCCATCTTGTCTAGTGATTAAATTTGATACGATAGTTGAAAATAAAGATGAATAGTGGAAATTATTGGGGTAATCCATGGACTTATTTGATTCAATATGGAACGGGATTCCTCAAGGAATAGGATTTCGATTCCCCTGTATTTCATGTTCGGATAAGAAAAGGACGTGGAGATGAATTCCGTGTGGGAATTGGATTATTTTGCTTCGCCATTAGGATTCCATGTTTCCCCTTATAACAACAAAGCCAGCCAACTCCACCACGGATGGCTGTCGCCATTGATTACCACAGGTCGCCGGTCACCAGCAGCAGCGACCAGCATCGATCGCCAGCCTTCTGCCATCACGGTAACAATTCTTTAACAAACCCTAAGTTATATCATCATGCAACCGATGGGGAGCGTGCGAACCGTGGCTGG
This sequence comes from Eucalyptus grandis, assembly GCF_016545825.1. Taxonomy (NCBI): domain Eukaryota; kingdom Viridiplantae; phylum Streptophyta; class Magnoliopsida; order Myrtales; family Myrtaceae; genus Eucalyptus; species Eucalyptus grandis. Next base: position 43,873,469 of record NC_052617.1, on the reverse strand, counting down.
TGGCGCCTAGAATATTAGGATGGGATATAAAGAAAACCCATTGAACTGGTACTCCAGAGGCTGGTCCTCCTAGGCCCGCGATGCAAATGGAGCCCGATATCTACGAGCTTTTTTCCGCAGGAGAAGAAAGTTTGGTGGGGAGTAGTCAAGGGAATTTGGAATTTTGTCGCCGCGAGCCGTTTCGGCTGGTTCTTTTCAACGCCCTGTCGAAGACCTGAGCAGGTCTTTAAACTGCCCCCCATGCAATGGGCCAGTCGCGCACCGGCAGTAGTATGTAAATATGGCCATATATCTCCATCCTTCAACCCCCCGCGATGCTTTTTGGCCATATCTCCATCCTTCAACCGCGCACCAACACCCCCCGCGATGCTTTTTTCCTCTTTGACCCGCCTTGCGACCCACGTGTTGTGAAATATAATCGGAGACTCCGATACCAATCACGGTCAAATTGATTTGGTCCATCCTTGATTAGTCTAGAGAATAGAAAAATTATAATCATTATATATATATTTTTTCATTTTCTCTTCTTTTCCTTTGTATTATAAAAGAACCTTGTACACATTATAGAACAATACAATACAACACAATATCTTTATTATTTTCTCTCTCAATTTCTACTATGATATTAGAGCCACTTTTAGGACGCGTTTGGTAATAATTACATTCTAAATAGACTTCGATAAAAAATGATTATTTTTTATTTCATTCAAAACGATTATAAGTAAAAGAACACGTTTAGTAAATCGTCCAAATTTTTTGATTACGTAATAGTAATTGCGTTTGGTACTATCTTCATCGATTTTGTTCCAAATCAATTTATTTTAATTTTTAAATAATTTTTTTACTTGTTTCATTCTTTTTTCTTTTTTTTTTTTCTATTCTTCTTCTTCTTCTTGTGGCCAATCGTTGACCGATGACCTCACCGGAGTGTCACTGGCCCTCGGCGAGGCCGACAACCTCGCCGAAGCGTCATCGGCCCTCGTCGGCCCAGCCTTGCCAGCGGCTGGGCAAGGCTCGCCCGGCCTCGCTAGTGGCCAAGCCTCACCGGGCCGGGCGAGGCTTGCTTGGCCACTGGCAGAGTTAGGCATCGAGAGGCTTGCCCAGCCCCGGCGAGGCCCACCTGGCCACTGGTGAGACCGAGCCTCGCTAATGGCTAGGCTTGCCCTTGGCAACTCGTCGGACCTCACCCGGCCTAGCGAGCCTCCGACAAGCTCACCGGATCGATAGACGACGACCAGCGGCGGCGGGCAGCAATGGACAATGGTCGCGAGATGGCCAAAGGGAAGAAGAAAAAGAGAATTGATTTTTGATTCTCAAATTTGTTTCTTGAACAAGAATCAACTTTTTTTTTTTATTATTATTGATTCCACTTCCAATCTCTTCTCGAGAACAAAAATTTTATCAAACGCGATTCTCAACCCAAACCGATTCTCAAAACAAAAATCAGAATTTGGCCCTTTTTTGGATGGTTACCAAACATGGCCTTATTGGCCTAGCTTCCGCAATTTTAGAATTGCCTTAGTCTCTTTTTCGAGTTGTTGTGAATTTCCATCTACAGGTAAACATATTCGCAACCCCGATATTCCTGATTGCTTGTTGCAAAATTGGAACTTATAGATCATATCGAACTTTTCTGAGATAGCAGGGTAAATAACTGCTTGCAAACATATACCGACATGAGAGTCAGCTTTTTTGTTGTTGATGGAAGCAACAATATTGTCGATAGGATTTGATATGAAGCTACCAACAGATCCAGCAACATATCCAACGATGCATGTTACCCCGAGTTGTTAAACTTTTGAGCAATCCCCCTTTCTTCTAATAACACGATATAGGAAATCCACTGAATGCTCAAATGTCGAGAACATCACCATTGAAACTACCTAGGGACAAAATTAAGAGAGGATCAACATGCAATAACACCAGGTTTCTTGCACAAAATTAAGAGAGGATCAACATGCAATAACACCAGGTTTCTTGCACACAATGGTTCAACAACTTGGTGTGAGTTTCCATACTTCATTGTGAACATAATATGGACTATAAACATTCAGAAGTAAAAGATGCAGGCATAACATGAGGACAAACCAAACACCTATAGACCAGCTCTCCCACTTAACAAAGTTGGGGATTAAGTTTTTAATGTCACTTAGAAAGAGAATGGTCTGCTCTCCCATAAAACAGCTTTTGTTCATCTAAGCATCTTTTAGATTCAATATTCAATATGAGAAAGCTGACCAACTCTATAGCCCAAGAATGAATGAAAAGATTACATGGAAGATTTCGACCAAAGCAGTAGAAGCCCTTTGTAAAATCTGAAAGCAAGAAAAGCATTAGAATGCCCCTTCTACCTCTAACACAAGTAAACAATACTAAGGCCACAAAAAATTACCCTAGAAAGCCCTTTTGATGCATATACTTTAGGGAAGCCATCAATCAAGTCTTTTGAAAAATGGGACTGTGCTTGAACCCATATTTTAACGACTTCAAAAGGGCAAAGTGCCACATTTGTAAATGCTTCCACAAAAGCACTGCTGAGAAAAAAAATCAAGCTCATGTTGCTGCCAACCAAGGCATTGGAGTAAACCCATTTGAAGTACTCGTAGAAACTAAATCTGCACCCACCTTGAGCACCATATCCAAAGAACTTGGTAGCCCAACCTCTCCAAAGGGCAGAAGGGCATTGCTCTCTCAATAGAGTAGTGAAACATGAATAGATGATGTTATACTTGATTGGATGTACCTACAAGATAACAAGGATTCACATATAAAAAACTTCTAAGTGAAACAAGTCTTTGCAGAAATATTAAATACATGCCAAAGAAGGACAATCATGAATAAAGCCACACCATAGAAGCATCCTCTAGTCGAAAATTGGACTTTCCACATTCAATCGGATTTGACTATATTAGCAATTCCATGTCAAACGGCCACCAGAACAATATGTAAACAAGTCATATAAAGAATCTCGTAAACTCATTCAGTTATAGTTCAATCACTGTGGGAACACATATCAAGAGTCCACAAAAGCACCACATCTTTTATTCAATCTATCAAGTCTATGTCATCAATAAAACTAGTATTGAAGTAGAAAATGATTTGAGGTGTTACCTCTGATGCACATTGATGAGGAAACCAATCGAGTGACTCGATTTATTCACTGAGCTCAACTAAGGAAAATAACATGTTCCTCCAACGCATAAAATCACTACAACATTGAACAAGAAGAATGCCAACAAAAGCACAACATCCATTTCACTATGACTTAACAAATATAAATAAAGCTAGAGCTAAACGAACAAACAAAGGAGAGAGAAAGAGGGGGGGGGGGACCTTGCTGGAACAAGTAGGATTGCCACATTGAACTGTGAGTAGAAAGCAGAAATCAGGGTAAAAAAGAACCAGGCAGCTTATGTAGACCACGTAATAAAGGAAATTGAAACTTGTTGGACATAGTCACATACATCACCACAGCCCTTGCCATACAACCTTATCCACCAGCTAAAGCAACCACCTCATTCGAACAAGAACAAAGTGGAAAATGTATTTTACATTGAAATGCCTAACTGCGAGTATACAAAAGGTTCAACGAGCTTATTGCGCTTCCTCAGTAGTATAAGCAAAGAGCCAAAAAAATTTAATTAAATAGGACAAATATATTGACAAGATCATTCAACTTAAATACACAAATTTAGCTAGCTTCAACCAGTAATACCCACAGTCAAGACATTAGCTCATCCGACCATCAGGAAGTACAAACAAGGTTATGAATTTGAACACCAAATTTCTTTGAATACAGAAATTAAACGATGTTGAAGCGCACGATAATACTACATGCATAATCTTCAGATCAAGGACTTCGCTCAATGCGAATTAAGCTCAATTGTTGTCCATACGACAGTTTGATTCTACATGATTTAACCCTCCTTCGATATTCTCGTTGCCGAAAGACCAAATTGACAAAACAATCGGAAATTTCCTCTTCTCACAACAAAATGTATCTCTAGCACAAACCAAATGAAAGATCTAACGATCTTTTCAATGTGAGTGCACTCCGAAGACACGTTAAAAACTTCATAATCTTTAGATAATAAATAAATCGGAATGCAAGGGTTTCTTAAGCATTGTCATTTTGCGCCACGGCTCTCTAAACATCACCCATAGAACACAAGCCCAATCCCTAAGAAGCTACTTCCCTGTCTATTCTTAAGCATTGAATAAGCAATCTCGACCCAATTCACACTTCACTCATTTTAATCTTTGCAGTCAAGTGAGCATTGGCTCAGCCTTGGCAGCCATTTCCATGTAGCAAAGGCGCAGAAACGCAAATAGGAGATCATAATCGAATGCAGAAGGAACCTGATCGCTCGTCTTAATGTTGCTTTCACATTAATCATCAACTCATCAAAGCACTACTTCCAACCACATTTCCATAAACAAAGCATGAGGAAGAGACTCGAAACAAAATTAGATGGCGAAAAACTAAAATGCAGATAGATTCATGACGCAATCATAGAAGTCCACAACTTCTCAACGACATTCCGGAAGAATCGAACAAAAATTCAGATCGCACACACGTGGAAACGAACCTTTCCCCTTCGTCCGCGGCTCCAACACGTACACGGTCAGACATCTTCTGCTATCCAAATTCTACAGGGAATCTGGATGCAGAGAACTCTGCGAAGACGAATCTCTGATTTCGAAGAATCCTCCCCGACTGCGATGTTCTAGGTTTTCTGTAGCTCGGTTGAGTTCCCAGCTGACAAGATCGCGAACAGGGTGAGGCGTGATGACGAGCTCGTCGGAGGGACGCAATTGGACGGAGGCCCAGAAGTTGCCGAGGCTAAAAGAGAAGGTGCGGCCATAGTAAAAGTCCGGAGGCGACGGTGGAGGCGAAAGGGGTGCGGGACCCAGTAGCTGCAAACGAGTGGGGCTCTTGGGGGAGGCGACATGTCAGAGTTAGATCTGACTCTGAGCAACAGTAGCGACCGCCGGTGGCTTTGGGGGAGGGGGAGGCGGAGGCGGAGGCGAAGCGGCGTGCTGGAGAAAAGAGAGAAGGCGCCATCGTTTCTCTTCTTGATGAAGGAAAAGGCCAATATCTGTGACAGGGTGAATGGGTAACTGGGTTAGGTGCACCTCTGCGCTCGCTCGAGCCGCTCCGTCGAGCTCGAGCCGCCAGGTCGCTCGCGAGCGGCTACGGTCGCTGAGTGGCGGAGCGCCTCTCTCCCGCTCGAGCGAGCAGAATGAGGCCTAAGCGAGCGTCGGTTGCCTAGATCCAGCCAGATCCGGGCGACGGCCGCCGCTCGAGCCGCTGAGCGAGTCGCTGAGCGGCAGAGCAGCCTCTCCCGCTCGAGCGAGCCGCCTGCGCAGCAGCCCCTACTCAGCCGCTCGAGGAGCACGGACCGACGCTCGATCGATCCATTCAACAGGTGGATCCTTCGATTCTGCAGGCTTCGAGTGATGTTGTGTTGTTGCTTGATTCATTTTGGAAGGGGGAATTTCGCTCATCGATTGGATTGGGGTTTCCTTCAATTGTTGTTTTGTTGCTCATGGTGATGTGGAATGGACAAGCTGGTGAAGCTCGTGGCGAGGGCGTTCAACGACGATTTCACCACCAAGGGAGAGAACCAGCCGAAGTCGGGGCGCAGCGACAACCGTGACATCGTAAGAAGGTAAGAACCAAGGGTAATGCTGGCTTGTGTTGGCTGAATTTCATGGTTGCATTCTATATGTAGCATTACAATGAAATGCTCAGGCTGATCATTTGGATTTCACAGCTCAAAAATATTGCAAATGAGAGTAGTTGTTTAGGTCTCTCACGATGATGTATATTTTATTTTGAGCATTCTGTTTGATTGATCATTGCTAGTCATAGTACTATGTACTTCTTGTAGCTCAAAATGCAACTTATGATCTATTTTACACAAGTTAGTTCAACAATTTTCATTTTTGTCATTATATAGTCTTCTTGGCTTGCATCTCTTGAGAATGATTTTGTGTTTGGCATATATAGTATTATGTTATTGATTTAACTCATAACTCATATGTTGCTCAACCGATCAAAGATTAAATGGCATCCGAGAGACAACATTCAATGCAAAGTGGACCGAGTCTGTAACCAACATATTTATTGGTTTGTTGGTGGATGAGGTCAAAAAGGGAAATCGGACCTCTTCTACTTTCAACAAAGCAGGGTGGAGGAATATATAGACTGAATTCGTTAGACAAACATGATGCCAATATAGCATGGTCCAGTTGAGGAACAAGGTAAACAAACTGAGAAAACGGTATAGCAGTTTTCAAAAACTTATGTCTTAGTCTGGATTCGGTTGGGATAATGTCAATAAAAGAGTTGCTGTCGACGATCCAAGCATATGGGAATCTCACATCAAGGTATATATATATATATATTTTTTTTTTTTTAACTTTTTGGTCATTTTGATGTCATTATGTATATAAATTTTAAAAGGTATGATTATATACCTCAAATGTCATTATTGTCAAAATTGTAGGAGAATGTAGAGTGGGCAAAATTCAGGAAGGATGGATTTCCCCAGTATCCCAAGCTATGTATTGTATTTGGTGGTACATATGCTACTGGGGAATATGGCATTAGAAATGCTCAAGATGTGACGGTGTCGGAGGAAGATGACAATGGTGATGGCAATGTAGGTGGTGACAACAATGGTTACAATGCATATGGTGACAACAGTGGTTACAATGCATATGGTGACAACAAAGGGTGGCAATGCCTATGGTGATGCCGGGTGGTGGCCATACGATGACTTCGTGATCACCACACCGATGAGAGAGTCTTTACACTAGAAGATGCTACAACTTCAACTCGTGGAAAGCACAAATTGGATAAGACTCCAAATACTAAGAGGAGAAGGAGGAGTACCCAAAACAGTATTGATGACACTTGCAAAGCTATACAAGACTTTTTGAAAGTTAAGTCCAATCAATCTGGTAGTGGCTCTGTGACCTCTGGGGTTATGCCGTCACCTGTGGATCCTTTCTCCGTAGCTGCTGTGATGGATATTTTGCTTACTATGCCTGAGATAGACCAAGATCTTTACAATAAAGCAATGGATCGAGCATGCGATAGTGCCTCATGGAGGGTGGCTTTCATTAAATCCACACCTGAAAGGAGAAATGGACTTCTTTATCATCTTTAGTAGATTTATGAATTGAGTGGGGTTTCATTAGATTGTATAACTTATGTTATCTATTAATATGTCATTTTTAAAGATATAAGTGTTGAGACTCTTCGTACTTATATGTAATGGCATCTTCTATTGAGACTATGACTTATGGTATTGATTGTTATTGGATATATTTTCAAAATCTATATTGATGTTTTTATATTTTTGTGATGGTATAGGTACTATGGAAGAGGGATCAGATAGTATATGTAGTGAAGAGGTAGAACAAGTTCAACAATTCTTGGATGAGGATGATCTTAGCATATTGCTAGCATGGTTGTGCACGGTTGCGATTGACGCGTCCGTGCATACAAGAGAACCTATTAGGGACAGCAAATTATTAGGATCCGAGTGGATAAGGGAGATTCTTTCTGGACATTCAGATATGATATATGAAGCCTTCAGGATGGAGAGGCATGTTTTTCTGAATTTATGTGATTTGATGAAAGTAAGAGGTTGGTTAAAAGATAGTCGATATATTAGAATAGACGAACAAATTGGGATATTCTTATCTTTGGTTTGTCATGGTAGCTCAAATAGAAATTTATGTGAGAGATTTCAACATTCTGGAGAAACGATCGGCAAGTATTTCAGCAAAGTGTTGAAAGCAATTATCAAACTTTCAAAAGAGATAATCAAATCACCGTCCTTTGATGTCATCCCACAAGAAATTCTTATGGATCCTAGTCATAAGTGCTACTTCAAGGTATGATTTCTATATCGACTTTATACCATCAAATACATGTAGTTCATAATCTTATATAATCTTAGATTGGTAATAAATTGATAGGACTGCGTAGGTGCTCTGGATGGCACCCATATAAATGCTATTATCCCGGTGTCTCAGCAGGTTCGATTTAGAGGCAAGAGAGGGACTACCACACAGAACGTGTTGTGTGTTTGCTCATTTGATATGAAATTTACTTTCGTGTATGCTGGATGGGAAGGATCTGCTAACGATTGTCGAGTGCTTTCAAGAAGACTCAAAACTCCTCAATTGCAATTTCCCTGACCACCACCCGGTATTTACTTTGTTTATATTGACATTTGTGATTATATTATAGTTTAATATCATAACAAATTTATATATATATAATGTTGTAGGAAAATACTACGTGGCAGATTCCGGTTATGCAGCACTTTCGGGATTTTTAACTCAATTTAGAAAGGAACGGTATCATCTCAGCGAATATAGAGGGAGTGGGAGACGGCCAAGAACAGCAAAAGAGTTATTCAACTATAAGCACTCTTCACTAAGAAATGTAATTGAGAGGTCATTTGGGGCATTAAAGAATCGCTTCACTATTTTGAGACATATGCGTCCATTTACAATTCGGAAGCAAGCACTTGTTGTAATTGCATGTTGTGCTCTTCATAATTACATTCATGATCGAGATAGGATGGACATAAATTTTTCCATATATGGAGATTCGGAGTAATTTGGACATACAGGAGTGGAAGTTGCAGATGATACATCGGATGAGCAGTCATCTGGGATAAACATGCTTAAGATAAGTATTGCAAATAAAATGGCAAGGGATCACAATATGCATGAGATTTGTTGACTTTTGTAATATTGTTTTTAAGTATTCACTGTGATGAAGTTGAACAATGAACTATATTACTTCATTATTGTAATGTCATGTATGGAAGGGTTCATGTTGAGATGTATAAAATTTTCGTTTAAGTATGCACATGTGACCATGTTGAAAATATTTTTCTTCACTCACCATTTTCAAAATTAAATTGATAAGCATTTAATGAGAATGAGAAATCAATATCAAGTTTATATGTTATAAAAATAAAAAATAAAAAAGTTCTTGAAAAAAATTTGATACAAACTTTACTTACAAAATTTTCTACGAAATATGGCATATGATCATGTTCAAAATGTCTGTCTTCACTCACCATGAACAAAATAAAATTAATGAGCATTTCATAAGAATGATAATTCAATATCAACTTTAAACTTTATTAAAGAAAAGCTTCTTCTTTTTTTTAATTTAAAACAGAAATTTTTGTCGTTTACCAAACGTGTTTCGTTCTTTTCTATTTTAGGAACATAAATTGATTGCAGTTACCAAAGGTGTTTCTGTTCTTTTTTATTCCAAGAACAGTTTTTTTACACTTAGGGCTGCGCATGGTAACATTTCTTGGCCGGGAACAATTTTTTTTCAAAAATAGTTTTTTTCTATTTCTATTCTCTGGGAACAATTTCTATGTAAAAAAACCCGTTTAGTAACTACACAATTTTTACTCTAGAAATAGAAAAAGAATATAAATGCGTTTGGTAAAAAATAGTTTCTTTTATATTTATTTGTTTTTTATTTTTGCCGTGAGACCGCCGCCACCGCCGGACGCCGCCGGGTCGGTCGGCCTCCGACGATCGGTGGCGGCTGCCGGGCGGCGGCGGCAACGGTTGGCAGGCGGCGACGGCGGCAGCCGCGGCGGGCCAGTTGGCGACGGCGGCAAAGAGCTGCGGCGGCCACGGCGAGCGGCAAAGGGCGGTCAATGGCGGTCGGCAAGAGAAGAATAAAAGAAAAAAATTCACTTATTTCTTAAACTTGTTCCCTGAACAAGAAGCAACTTTTTTACTTCTCATTTCTATTCCAAAACCATTCCTCGGCTAACTTTTTGTTCTCGGAACAAAAACTAAGGTGCTGCATGACAACGTTTGTTTCCTCAAAATTTCTGTTCTTTGGTTCCCTAGAACAAAAAGAAACGTAAACTTTTGGTAAAACATTTGTTCCTGAACAATTTCTCAATTTTTTGTTTTCGTTTTGTTCCCGAGAACAGTTTTGAGAAGAAAAAAAGTTGCTTCTTGTTCCCGGAACAATTTCTAGAAGTAAGCTGATTTTCTTTTTTGATTTTTTTTTTGCCGCGACCACCGTCAACCACTGGAGGCACCGCCCACCGCCACCGCCGCGCCGGCGCCGCCGCCGTCGGTCGCCGCTGGTCGCCGCCTCCGGTTGCCGCCGCCGCCCGGCTGGGGCGGCGATCCGTCGGCAAAAATAAAAATGAATAAATACAAAAAAGAAATTGTTGTGTTATCAAACGCATTTCTATTCTTTTTATATTCCAGAGTAGAAATTTTGTGTCATTACCAAACGGGTTCGTTTACTCGAAATTGTTCCCCGGAGCGAAATAGAAAAGAACTATTTCTGAAAAAAACTCTTCCTGAACAAGCGTTGTCAAATGCAGCCTTTAAGGGCCTTGTTTGGCAACTTGCCAAACAAAGGCGCATTCTGATTTTTGTTCCCAATCGCTTGGGACGAGAATCGCGTTTGGTAAACTTTTTGTTCTGAACGATTTTGGACAAGATTTGAGAATAAAAAAATTTGATTCTACGTCCGAGAATCGAAAGAATCAAATGGTAAAACCCTTATTCTTCTCTTTCAACATCTCGATTGCCATTCGCCATCGCTCGCCGCCGTCGCCGCCGCCCGCCGGTCCGTCGGTCGGCGAGGTCGCCGGAGGCTCGCCAGCCGGGCGAGGTCCGGCAAGCTCGCTGCAGGCAAGCCAGCCACCGGCGAGGCCCAGGCCTTGCCGGTGGCAAGGCCGGCCTCGCCAGGTCGGGCGAGGCCGACCCGGCCACTGGCGGGCTGGGCGAGCCTCGCTGGTGGCTGGCGAGCCTCACCGGCAGCTGGGCGAGGCTCGGCCGACGAAGGCCGACCTCGCCCAGAGCCGGTCGCGGTCCGGCGACCGGCCAAATGAAGAAGAAGAAGAATAGGAAAAAAAGGGAAAAAAAAAAAAAGGAAAAAAAGTAAAGAAAAAAAGTAAAAAGTAAAGAAATTATTTAAAATTTATTTAAAAATAAAAAAAAAAATTAATTTGGAACAAATCAATTAATACGGTACCAAACGTAATTCTATTCCGAATAAAAATTTTGAACAGCTTATCAAACGCGTTTTTACTCGAATCGGTTCCTGGAACAATAAAAATAATCATTTCTAGTCGAATCGCTCCTGAATCAATCGTTACCAACGCGCCCTAACTTGCCGTTATCAAACAGGCTTTTATTCTTTTTTGTTTAGGGAAGAGAAGAATAGAAATTGTTGGGCTGTGGAAGTTTACCATGCGCACCCTTAAGGGCTGCATGGAAACGCTTCTAGAAAGTGTTTCGAACACTTTTTGTTTTTTGTTCCTGAACAAAAAAAAAAGAAACGTTTGGTTGCGTTTGTTTTTTTGTTCTTTGTTCTGGAACACAAAAAGAACAAAAAAAGAAACAAAAAACTTACTTCTTGTTCCGTAAACAATTTTGAAGAAACGTTTCTTCTTCTCTTCTTCTTTTCTTCTTCTTTTTTTCTTCTTTTTCTTTCGCCGGTCGCCGGCCTCGGCCATGGCCGGCGACCGGTCGCCGAGGGCTGGCGACGCCGGTCGAGGGTCGGCGACCTCGCCGGCCCTCGGCGAGGCCGAGCCTCGCCTTGGCCGGGCGAGCTCCCACGCGACGCTCGGCCTCGGATCTGGGCGAGCTCGAGCTCACCGCCATGGCGAGGCTCGGCCTCGCTGGGATTTGGGCGAGCTCGAGCTCACCGGCCATGGCGAGGCTCGGCCTCGTTGATCGGGGCGAGCCCGAGCTTGCCCGGCCAAGGTGAGGCTCGGCCTCGCCGGATCCGGGTGAGCCCGAGCTCGCCCGGCCAAGGCGAGGTGCCGCCCAGCCGGCCGATCACGGAGGCCGGCGACCGCCGAAAAGAGAAAAAAATAAAAAAGAAAGGAAAAAATGAAAAATAAAATAAAAATATTAAATAATTAAAAGAAACAAAAAAAAGAATAAAATTTACCAAACATATTTCTATTCATTTTTTATTTCCGGAACAAGTTTACCAAACGCGTTTTTTTTTATTCAAAATTGTTCCTGAACAAAACATTTTTTATTTATTTCTCGTCCTGAACAGAAAGGAATATAAATAAAAACATGCGCGCCCTTACCAAACGCGTTGTTTTGTTCAAAAAATGTTCCCAGAACATAAACACTTTTATTTCGTTCCTGGAACAAAAAAAGAACATAAGTGTTTCCATGCAGCCCATAGCCGACACGGCAATTTTCCGACGAGTTTAGTCCAAAACGGCGTCGTTTTGCACACTGACGACGTGGCGGAGAAAATGCAAAAATGACACTTTGTTTCGTGTCTAACGTGTAAATAATAATATAAAAATTAATTAAATTAGATTTAAAATTAATTTTATTTAAAATATTCAAAAAAATTAAGAAAAGAAAAGAAAAGAAAAGAAAAGGGTAGGGAGGTCGAACGGCGCGGCCGAGGGCCGAGCCCTCGCCGCCGCCTCCCCGCCGTCACCGGGAAGGGCCGGCACGGAGGGGGAGGGTTGGCCGGGGTCGCCGGCGAGGGCCGCGAGCCCTCGCCGCGCCGCCGCCCACCGGGAAGGGCCGGCGACGGAGTAGGGAGGGTTGGCCGGGTCGTTAGGCCCGGCCAAGGGTCGGGCCGGCGACCCCGGCCGACCCTCCCCTCCGTCGCCGGCCCTTCCCGGCAACGGCGGGGAGACGGCGGCGGCGAAGGCTCGGCCCTCGCCCCCCGTTCGAACTTCCCCTTTTTTAAAATTTTTTTCTTAATTTTTTTAAATTTTTTGAATGTTTTAAATAAAATTAAGTTTAAATCTAATTTAATTAATTTTTATATTATTATTTACACGGAAACGGCGTCGTTTTTGTATTTTCTCCCGCCACGTCAGCGTGCGCAAAACGACGCCGTTTTGGACCAAACTCACGGAAAGTGCCACATCAACCATTTGACTAGATTTTCGCCGGAATGGCACTTAAGTGTTCCATTTAACTTCAAAACTGGCACTCAAGTGTATCATTTTGAAATTATGGCACTTAAGTGTCCTCTAGTGCTAAGTTATGGCACTTAGGCTATTCTTCTACTGTTAGGTGCGCCGTGATTAACGAATGGGTAACTGGGTTAGGTGCACCTCTCGTCCTGTGGGAAGTAACGAGGCTAGTGTCCTCCCTCCCTCTTGAATGAAGAAGTCATGGGGCCCCTTTCCCGCGTATGTCTCCAATAAAAGTTGCTAGTACCAAGTGAACTCATGTCAGCCAAAGTGGAAGAGAAGGAAATAGTAGTAGAAAGATTCAGAATGGTGCTCACTGAACCTCTAATATCTAACGAGTCAGGTTTTATGTCGGTCATATAGAACACCAACACATAGAAAAAGGAATCTTTCATTGCATAGCCTATGAAGCTTTTGTGAATATATTCCCGTTTTGAGTTTTAACAAGAGGAATCGAGAACAGCTCTTTGCCTTTTTGTTTCAAAAAAAGAGGTGGGGAGAACCATATTAAGAAAGACAATAGAGATGTGGGAGAAAGCCTCCATATATTCATATAGGACCGAGTAAAAGGTTTGAAAATTGAAAAGAGGAGAAAGAATTTTAAGCGGCAACTTAAATTCAAGCATTAATTATTAGGTCTTCTCTGTTATTTTTCAGTCAGCAGACAGAACAAGAACTTTTCTACTTTCCAAGTCAATCCAAGTCAACAAACACGCGTCCACTGATTATTTTCTCCCTCCAGCACGGACCGTCTCTTCATCTTCTTCCTCTTGCTTCTGTAGTCGCACAACCTATCCTCTCTCCCTCCCTCTCGCTTCTGGAGCAATGACCAGCCACCGCCCTTCCGCCCTTCCTCTCCGCCTCGTCCTCGTCATCTTCCTCGTCTCCATCTCCGCCGTCCGCTCCCGCTCCGTCCGGCTCTCCGATCCGGTCTCCGACGGCCTCAGCAAGGCGCTCGGCCGCAGGTCCCCGCTCTATCTCCCGTCCTCGGCTGCCTCGTCCGACTCCTGCGATGAGACGTACGGCTTCATGCCCTGCACGACCACTTGGATCGGCAACTTGTTCCTGATTCTGGTCTACATCTACTTGATGTACACGGCCGCGACGTGTCTCTCGCGCGGCAGCCAGATGTTGCTGGAGATTCTAGGGCCGGGGCTTATCGGTGGGCTCGTGTTGCCGATGCTCGGGGCAATACCCAATGCCTTGCTCATTCTCGGTGAGTTTTGTGGTCTGTTTCGCATTTGCTGGATGACCTGTATTTTTGGGTGTGGTTCCTGACAAATAGCGGGGAGCATCGGTGCAGGTCAACCTTGACCAATCCAACTTTGCCAGTCTTGGTTCGGTTCTCAGGAGATTAGGTAGGTCCTTGGTTTTAGAATTTCTGAACTAGCACTATGTGGGTTAGTTCTCAAGTGAAACCACCGTCTTGAGAGTTAAAGTCGATCCAATCCTGATTAACCATATATATAATATATTATTTATAATTTTTTCATATAGAAAAAACCTTAAAATAAACGGCATCTTATGTTCTTTAATAACTTAGATTTTTAATATTTTTTACAACCTCAATAGTTATAATTTAGGATAAAGGAAAATATTTTTGTAAGGAGTTCTCACGACGTCTTAAGTATAAACAACTTCTTATGACATCCTCCTCTAGTATTTATTCTTTTTGTCTTATTTATTCTCGCATCTTCCTCTAGCATTCATTCTTTTTTGTCTTATTCTCTTAGTATTCAATTTACCAAAATTGAAAGAAACCGCTTGCCACTCGACACTCACATCGCTTGTTTTGGATCGCTTGTGTTGCTTGCCGCTCAATACTCACTTAGCTTGTTATTTACCGCTCAACATTCAATGCTCATTCTATTCGACACTCAGCTTACGTGATCCTTACTGTTTGTCTTATTTAGCTTACTTCGCTTATCATCAAACCCATAGGATCAGTACGGTCCTTGGTTGTCTTTTCAATGAGTACAAAAAAAAAATTTATTGGTTAATCCTAGGTTGATTTTGAAATCGGACCGAACTCATTGAATCAGTCCAATCCTTAATCGCTTTTTTAAGGAGTATAAAAAATAAAATAAAAAACTATCAATTGGTCCCGAGTTGACCCTAGAATCGGATCAAACCCATTAAGTAGGTTTGGTCCTCAATCTCAAGCTCAATCGAGTTAGCCCTCCACCCCAAAAATTAAGAACCAACATTGGCGCGGGTGGTCAAGGTTAGGGGGTGGACTAGCCCAACTTGGACCATGCTCACCCCTACCGAGAAACTCTGAGAAAATGAAGTGATAAAATTGCATTAGAGACTGTTTTAGTTGGGTGTTGAGTAGTAGAGTAATCTATGGTGGACTATGAAGCACCGACATTCTCCAAGAGCCTTCATGTTATGTTAGATACTTCGACACGTGTTCGAAACTTTCTAACACTTTCGGATACTCTCATGGAAAATCCGACACCTAATCAACTTTTCCGACATTCTCCTTTCGACATAAGAGTTTTTGACACGTGATTCCACTATCAATATCCATTTAAAAAAAATCAATGAATGAGAAGTCAAAATATGTGTGTGTGTGTGTGAAAATAAAACACAATAATAAAAATAATAAATGAAGAAATAAGAAAAACTTGGTTTTCTTTTTCCTTTTGACTCTCACTTCTTATGATATACAATTCATCCCTTAAATTTTTTCTTCTACTGTTCCGATACATCTAACATGAGAATCTAAAATGTAAATTGCTTGTTTTTTCTTCAAATTTTATGAATTATTGGGATAGAGTTGAATTTATCAAGTTGAAATAATGAGTAATATTAATAAATTGTGGATTAATGTTTTTAGTGTAAATTCACTATAGGCTTATTTATTTATTTATGAATTTGAATCAAATACATAAAATTGATAATTTACTATGTATATATAAAAACGTATATTTAATATTCAACATGTCTCAACGTGTCGGAATTCCTTTTTTTTGAAAAATAATGTGTTGGCGTGTCATGTCGTGTCGTGTCGCACGTCGGTATCGATGCTACCTAGATAATGGATAGGAAATAGAGGATTCAGTTACGTTGCCCTTTCAAAAAAATTTACCGTTTTGACAGTTCATTGAATCTAAACTATTGCTATCTAAACTATTGTTGTTGCTTTTATGTGCTTGCATTTAGTTGTACGCTATTTTACCGGAACCACTTAGAGTATTACGGGAATATGGATTTAGTTGGGTTGTCTCTGCCGATGATGTGTATGTAATTGTCTCACAACTGAAGTAAGCATCTCGTTCGACCAAAAAAAAAAGGTAGCATCTTGATTTCCTGTACCTACCTCGATCCTAAGCTACTTCCACTAGAGTGTAATACACTGAATCGAAAAATTTGATTTTTTCTATTATGTTATCATTCGTTTCGATAATATTAAAAATTGAAACTTGTTTAGTCAATTCAGTTTTTTCAGTTAATCAAACCAAATCTATAAAATTTAAAAATTTGTCCTTTTATTTAAAAATCATTTTTTATTTCTTTGTTTCTTTTTCTTTATTTTTTTCTTCTTTTCATTGGCTAGTCCCATGGTCGATGACCAGCTAGAGACAAGCTAGGCTCAGCCTCACCTACAAGCTAGAGACGAGCTGGCTCTGCTTCACCTAATCGTGAGGCCGAGCTCACCCAACCTTGATGAACTCAGACCTTACTAGTCTAGCCACTAAGGTGGGGCTCGAGCCTCATCGAAGTTCGCAAGATGTCAAATTATAGATAATTTTACTATGATAGTGGAAATTAGGGGTATAAGTGGTTCGATTCGATTCATTTTTTTCGAAAAAAATTAAATTGAATCGATAAGGAAATTTATCGATCCGAACCGAAATTGAAATTACAGTTGGACTCAATTTTTCTTTTTTCACTTTTGTTTTTGCTTTGTTTTTTTCCCACCTCTTTCAATAATTTTTTTTTAAATTAAATTATTTTTATTATTTTTATTTCTTTTTCTTCTTCTTCAGTGGCCGGTCGTCGGCCACGTCGGCGGCCGGCGACCAGCCAGAGACAAGTTGGAGCCTCGCTGGATTCCGGCGAGGTCAAGCCTCGCCACCGGTGAGCTTGAGCCTGCCAGATCCAGCGAGCTGGGCGAGGCTCGAGCCTTGCCAGAGGTCGCCAGAGCCTCGCCGACGTTTGGCAATGAGAGTCCAAACCCTAGCCGTAGATCTCCCTTAGATGGGCATTTTATAGCCAAAAATATTTATATCGCACATTTGCCCCTAAATATCTCGAACATAGGTCGGGAGATGTCTGTGCCATGGAAACCTGGGGACATTGTGAAAGGCTTCGAATATCAGTTAAATAGATTTATGACTCGATCCGCCAAGATGCTCTCGACTTCTCGATGACCCTCTGGCATTTCTGTCATTGGCCAGTTTGTCTGGTTGATTGCTTTCTAACATTCTGAACACTCGGCAGGTCTTTTCTAAACAATAATTTAATAATTCTTACTCTGTTACCCAGTTTGGAAATCGCTTTGAAATATGGAGAGATCTTCACGTTCTGAAATATGGGACTAGTGGAGTTCAGTTCTTCAAGTGCTCTGCTTTTCATTGTGCGAGAAAGTGGCGGAGCATTGGTCAAGCGGGTCAGGAGTCCAGATCCAGATGGGAAAATATTCGCACATTTGAAATATGGAGAGATCTGTTCCTGGAGGATGTGGAGTGTACTCCATTGTGACAATATCAAGTTAAATAGATTTAAGTGGCAGATGCTCGGTTGAGCAATCTAGGTGAATATAGGAAGGCACTTCTATTTCCCAGTCATGAGTGATAGTGCAGTCCTTTGGTCTTTGTTGCATAGCTTTATGTCAGTACCTCCTCCCCTTAGCAGTAAATACCTTTATAGTGCTACTCGATTACTTTCATAATTCTTTGCCTCAGTTGCATTTCTGTCATTGGCCAGTTTGTCTGGTTGATTGCTTTCTAACATTCTGAACACTCGGCACTTTTTTTCTGGGATCAGTTCTCATTATCTTGTCTTTTCTAAACAATAATTTAATAATTCTTACTCTGTTACCCAGTTTGGAAAATTTCACCACTTCTGTGTGTATAAATGAGGGTTCCTCCTGTTTCCGATGAAGGATGATGCATTTTTCATTTTATGATTGTAATGAAGATCTTGATGAATGCTTTTCTTTATTGTTTTCTGCAGTATCTGGACTGTCTGGAAGCACAGAAACTGCACAAAGTCAAGTCTCCATAGGAATGGACTTGCTCGCGGGTTCAACTGTGATGCTTCTAACTGTCATATGGGGTTCATGTGTTCTTGTTGGCAAGTGTGACCTGCGTGCTTCAGATTCAACTGCAGAGGATAAAACGGATACCAAAGGGTTTAGTTTGACAGGTTTACCTTTTGCAGGCATTTCTCAATTATTTATGCTTATTAGAGGCTCTCGCAGTAAGATCTTAAAATTTTCTTTTGATGTGTGTATATGAATGCCTTATATATGTTTGCCTAATCTACCCTCCACCAAGTTTAGCTGCTCACTCTTAAAGAAGTTGCTTTAGGGAGGTAAAAATCTCGAATTTCCAGTCCTCCCCCTCGGGGATAGAGGTTTTATTTGGCTGGGAATAACTTTTGAGCTTCTATTGCAAGTGGTCATTGCCCGGTGGCAACAATATTCCCTCAAGCTGGGAACCTCATCTAATTAAAGGTTAGATTGAATTATGCAGAAGGCAGCCTTGATTGTGAATGAATGATAGCTTTGCAGTAATGGTAGTTATGGTTAAGGAAGGTATGCTCTTGTATGGCTAAATAAGGTTTCAGTGTAGGAAGCAGGATACGTAGGCAAGGTGCCTAACTGGCTTTAGAATTTTCGAAGCGCTTTACTTTTTCAATTAGCATAAGTTGGTCTTACTCTGCTGACAAGCTAAAGGTTCTGTGACCTCCTTAAATCTCTTCATCCTTGCTCTACTGAGCTGAAGCATAGAAGTTGTGACTGTGATTTCTAGAGACTGCTCAACCCCTCCTATTTCTTAATTTGCATTGTTATCTCTACCAGTCTTAAATGGCTCATCATTTCCAGTACATGATAGACACAACACTTTCAGGTTCTGGTATTACCATCGATAAGTTAACAAGAAGGGCGGCATGGATCATGGTTATCTCAGTTATTCCATTCCTTGTTATTCAACTTCTTCAACTTCTCAATTCAACATCAGGAAGGCATGTGGCAGTCTTGATAGCACTGATTTTGTCTGTGGTTCTACTTATCTCTTACTGCAGCCTATATCAGGTATGTTATTCTGAGTACTTGTTCTTAACTGTACTCTGCAACTCTGCCTTTTGTCATGCATTTTGAATATATGTAGCAATCGCAGAAGTACGCATGAGGTGTGCTTTATGTTGCCATGAATATAGTAAGGCTGTTTAGCATGAAAAATTTAAGGCCGTGACCTCCGTGTATGGCGGCTGGCACCCATCAATTGGTTTAACTGAGTAGAAAGTGACCCTGCCCTCATGAACTGCTGTCCTAACAGCGAGATGGGGATGCTGTTCTTGTGGACTTATCTTTTTCTTTCTTTGCTTTGATAATTGTATGTACACACATTTCTTCCTGAGTCCATGAGCAAGCAAGCTTAAGAAAAGTATCTTCTCGTGGGTTTTTGTATGATATGAGCTGAAAAAAACATCCTGTATTCTGACTTTATAAGGTTGGCAGGTGTTCCAGCGTCAGATCCAAGTGAGGAGACTGAAGTACTGGGAGAAGAGGCGTGTTATATTTGGATTCTTAGGACATGTAAAAAAGCATGCCATTGGAAGGCTTATGAAGGGTGATGGTGAAGTTGACACAGAAATTATGGAGAAGTTAGTACTGGTGCTAAGTTAAATTCTTTAGTTTTGCTTTACTGTTTAGGTGGCTCACCCATTTCTTTGACAGGATATTCAAAACCATTGACACAAATAATGATGACCAACTCACTGCTAGCGAACTAAAAGCATTTGTAATAGGAATCCGTTTTGAAGAAATCGATCTGGATGCGAATGATGCTGATAAAATCATGGCAGCATTTGATACCTCTCATGATAATCGTCTTTCATATGATGAGTTCAGAAAGGGTATTGAAAAATGTCTAAAGAAGGCGGTGCGTTCAGGAAAAGGTTCCAATCTCAAAAATGTTGTTGACACAATGAAGATTATTGATCACACCGGCCATGTAAGTGATATGAGCAAGTTACCATGTTCTTTAGTAAATCACTAGCTTAGTTTGTTTGGATATTTTGAAAGTCCACAAACCCTTCTGTGATTCCCTTGTGCAGCAAGCAAAAAAAGAGCACGAGCAATTGTTAGAGGGGGAACAAAGCGATGTGGTGGTTGAGATTGTTGAAAATGTTAAAATGACCTCCTTAAAAGCAGTGGGGTTGTTAATTCTTGGAACGGTCATAGCAGCAGCATTTGCTGATCCCTTGGTAGATGCGGTCGACTATTTCTCAGATGCTACCGGTATCCCCACTTTCTTCATTTCGTTTATTGTACTGCCTTTGGCTACCAACTCCAGTGAAGCAGTGTCGGCAATAATCTTTGCTAGTCGTAAAAAGCAGGAGACAGCATCACTGACATTCTCTGAGGTGCGCCTTTGACTTATTTGTATTCACCTTGACTTGGTTATCGGAGTCTGGTGCAACAATGCCATAAATATCATCGAACCTAAGTTTTCTTTTCGGCATGGAGATTGGAATGATTAATCTCATCATCAGTCATTGCATCGTTGCTTTTTTGTTTTATTTAATTGGTAAGTTGTTTGTCTCGTGTTTGACGAGAATGACGATATGCTTAGTGAGTGACATCCTATCTCTTTTTGTAACTTGTGCAGTTATATGGGGCAGTGACCGTGAACAATTTGCTTTGCTTAGCAGTCTTCCTGGCTCTTGTCTACATCAGAGGACTAACATGGGACTTCACATCAGAAGTGATTGTTATTCTTATTGTTTGCATTGTGATGGGAATATTTGCCAGCTTCCGCACCACCTTTCCTTTGTGGACAGTGTCAGTAGCCTTCATACTCTATCCTTTCTCCTTGGCGCTGGTGTACGTACTTGACTATGTCTTGGGTTGGTCGTAGATTTGTTCTCAGGGTACCTCATGGGGATGCCACAGCTTTCTGTCATATTCCCTATTTGACTTTCTTATGTTCATCTTTTGGAGTAAGATTGCATTCGGATTTATTCCATAGCTGTAGTAATCTGAGAAGCAATGTTTTGTAGTGAAAGGATTAATAATTTTGCCATGCTGCTGAGATGTGGAATGAAACATTCTGTTTGTGGAATTACATTGTGATGCTGCCTCCTCTTATTCATTCTTATGCATTCATATGCTTGAGTGGAACTGCCTGCCTCCTTTTTTTCCCTCTGTTAGGGTGTATGCAGAGCTGTTATAGATGGATACGAATGTGAATGTTGGATATGGTGACCTCGCCACCAGGAATAAGAGGACAATCACGACCGCTGTGCAATCAAGTGCATGATTTATCATCCACCATTCAAACCAATTGGCAGAAATAACCCAAGAAAACCAACATCTCTTACATCAAATATAACATCCTAACAAACATATCTACTAACCAATCCCATTTCAACTTTTCTCCTTCTCTCCACCTCCCTTTTCAAGTCAGTACGCTCATTTTAGCCTCGCATGGAACTTTGGGGAGCCCATCTTGAAGTTTAGGGAAAATAAAGGTATTTCTTTTCTGAGCTTACCACCCTGATAAGTTAGATGGCTCTTTATGACTTCATCTTGGCCACCCATCTCTACAGTTTCAAGTCAAGATCAACGCTTCCTTCTGTAACTCCATTGCGAAAAATGGTTGTGCTTGCAGCTCCTTCATCAGAATGCTTCTTTGCCAGAGGGAGGAAGCTGTAGTAGTCGTAATTCCCTTGCTGATTGACCCACCTCGGTCCCTCTCAAAATTTTGAATCTTGCGCATGACCCTTTTCACTGATGTAGCTTATCAATTCAGATGTAGAATCACAAGGACAGCCATGCGAACCATAAGGCTTGTCAAAAAAATTTACTCTCACCTTACAGCTTGGTCTCTCATTATTGGGAGGTTCACAATTGGCAAAGGCCACAGAAGCAAATGGCCGGTTGCTCTTGGTAGTCAGCCACGTCGATGGCAAAGTAGGAAGGCCTAATGTGAGGAACTCACTGCTGAAAACTCCGTTTTGTTTCTTACTTTGAACTGATTTTGCATTGGAAACTGAAGCTTGAAGTGAAGAATACCTGCAACAATGTCAAGTGTGCATGAAGAAGCACGACAAGAGATGTTTTGGTGAAAACAAAATGGTACCTAAAACTCCCGATCCCTGGTTCGTAAATCAATTCAGCTCCATATTCAGATGAAGCCGAGTCATCTGACGTCTGGGGAGTATTGGCAGATGTAAGAAGCTTTAGGTGGACCAGAAATGCAGGGAGCTTTTCTGAAGACAACGGACATGACCGCTTCAGCCACCTATCTACATAACAGGTCAAAGAAAAATATAACGATTTCCAGTCCAATTTATGTAATCACGGAATCAAGACGAATGTAATGCACAGAATAAATCAAGAAACATGTGACATATGTACATGTTTATTGCTCCTAGATCATGTGGATTCCCACTGAAATTTTTTTCTGTTTATAAATAAAAATTCTGTTTTTTTGTTCAATCAAGACGAATCCTCAATTGTTTCCCAAATACTACAAATCAAGAAACATGTGACATATGTACATGTGTATGGCAATCACGAAGACTAAGACTCATGGGTATATCCTCATCATTGATTGCTGCAGTAAAACTTGCTAGTCCTGAAAAAACATGAATTTTGCGTAGATGGGTGTTCACTAAAGGAAAGCCTAGGATTACCCACGTTTCGACATACCTTCTCTTCCTCCTGCTGGATAGGAGAACAGTTGCCATGATAGCTTTGGTTTGAAGGGGGCTCTGTCTGAGAATTTAGTACATATGATGATGAAGTTGTTGATGCATTTACCTGTGGCGTTCCCGCTATGTTAAAGTTTTTATACAATCTTTCAACACAGAAGGAGAAAAAAGACCAGAGGAAATTTAGTAAATCAGAAGTCACAAACTGAAATTTCCACCAACAATAAGCCATTGCCTTACTGTGGAAGAACCTGGTGGATCATAGTGGGGTAAACCTAACAAAGGCCAAAGATAGTCACATTCACTAGGCAGAAGTAGTTTCAAGCGGAAAGTGAATCGAGCGTCTATCCTATGACCATCCTCAGCAATATGTTCACAAGAATTCCACACTTCACGATCCTTCCGGTTTGAATATGCTGTACCGTGCTGACTAGTATTCTCAAGCCCATCATACTTTAAGGCGCTTGCCAATGGAACAGAGCCTTTCACCAGGACTGACACATCAGGATCTGAATCTTGTGGAGGTGTTAACGTTGAAACTGCAGCAACAGTTGCATGGCTCTTCTGTTGTTCTTCAATCCTGATCTTGTCCAACTGTGCCACTCCAAGTCCTCGCTGTGGCACCTTTCTTTTGCTTCTGCTTTTTGGAAGATCTTGTTCTGATGCCACCATAACTACTGATGCTACGCTTTGGATTTTTCTCTTCTTGTCCCATCTTGATCTATCTAAATCCAAAATGAAAGGACCATCATAGTTTCCTTAAAATAAAAGCAACTACTTTCTCATGGGAAAGGGTTTATTGAACAAATATCCACACGCTTCTTTGAAACAATGAAGGCGAAGATTTCATTGATACCCCAGAAAGATTATCGCCGAAGGAACTTGAGTTTAGAATAAAAATCTAGAGGAAGATGGAGAACCCAAATACCTAATAATAGAACAAAATAATGGCTGGTCAATGAATCCGAGAAACCAGTTACTTTTGTAACCCTTGGAGGAAAATCATCCAAAAGCTTAGCCCATTTTTCAGCTAAGATTGAGAGGGCAAAGAGAGGAAGAGAGAGAGAGAGAGAGAATCTGAGTGGTTCCGGATATTTCTCACGACCAGTTGCTTGTCTGAGAGGCAAGACAGATCAGATCGAACCTATACAGTTTAGGTGGAAGTATGAAAGACCCTCCCTTTTTTTTCTTCTTTTATGCTATTGAAGTTCAAAATAAAAACCGAAAAAGGTTCAACTTGCACTGTCATTTCTCGCCCTTATTATAGCATCTCCGGTTTCTTGTTTGTTTCTTGCTCAACTCTGATGAATTCACACCCACACTCTGAGCGGTTACAGAACTTAAATTACCACTTCAAGATTCTCTCTCTCTCTCTCTCTCTCTCTCTCTCAAAATAATGGCTTCTAATGTGGAGTTCTAAATGAAGCTAAGAGCGACATTGCTTGGCAATGTCACCTTACTTTGTTTGTTGCAAAAGAGAAACAAACTTTGTCCAGAATCAGCGTGAGAGAGCTTTCATGGGGCGTTTGAAGGTTTCCCACAAGCGCTTGTCATGATAGAGAGAGAAGGGAGCTAGTAGTTTTCCAAACGAGATATTTTCACCAGATGCATCATTCCATATACGTACGCATGGATACGTAGAGACGAAATCCTTATGGTTAGATGACTACCGTCTTTTAAAAGGTGAATGGGCACATCAAACAACGTATCTGAGAAGATGTGATTGGAATAACTTGGCCTAGACAAATGGTATCCGCGTGCAACGATAAAAACCTGTGCCCCCGCGCAGAAAATCTCTACTACTTTCGTGTCGACACGTGCGACTTTTTGGTAAAAATGCGGATTGCTGTATAGTTGAGCCAGTGATGTGAGTTAAGGATGAGAGATCGTGAGTTTATAGTCGAACCTCACAAAATTTGACCGAAAAGAAAACGCAAAACTTTACCACGGTTAAAAAGAAGTCACTGGCCATTATGGTCCCTCACAAGCTATGGTGCTACCTCTCTAGTGAGAAACTGCTTTCTCAAGTCACAACCAAGAAGGGGCGCTTCTGCTTTTCTCCGCTCTGTGTAGAAGGGTCCACGTCTTTAACTTCTATTCAAGAGAGGACACCAGTTTTGCCTTCTGCTTGAGGACACCCATGTCCATCATCCTTTAATTGCAGTGGAGCCCTTGTGTGACCACACCCTCTTTTGTCATGTAAACAATGCCAAGACTTTTCTAATGGAATACAAGGAACCTATACAGGCATCTATCGGAAGATCTACTTTGTTTATGGTATTTCCCGTTCTCATTTGGTTCTTGATTGGCCATTATCGATCGAATAGTCCATGCAGCATTAAAATAACCATTCTTTCGTGTAAATTACAGTCGACACTGAGATCTTAGAGTGAAAATAAGTTAAGGCCCTTTTTATCTTCTCAGAGGATCTGATATCAAAATGTCACAACAAAAGAGGATGCAGGTTTTCTTTCTTCAAATGGATTCTCATCTTAAACAACAGGCTGCATCCGTGCATCTACTTTCTTCCAGCGGGTTCTGTTTGCTATTTTAGTGGAAGAACCCGAGTTCGATGATAGTGAATTTTCCTTCTCGCTTGTTAATTTGAATGAGAGGGATGTGCAACCTTTAAGTTGGAGAACCATTTCGTGTAGCTGGAAAGTTGTAAACAAGGGGCAAGACAAAGTACTCTCCCATTTCCACGAAACTGTGTTCAAATCTTAGATGGTTGAAATGGCAACAGCACCATAAATATGTGGATCCAATCTTAGGAATTCGAGGAGGACCACACCGGATTCTCTATCTCCAATGATGCTGTTTCTGTGAATTCGAACCTCCAATAAGATATGATGTGAGCCCTGCAGTGGACTACAAGAAGCATCCCTCCCCATGGTAACAAAACAGAACTGACTGCACGGTTGACGTTTGAGACGACCAGCGTATATAGTATTCTCTTTCCTAATACGCCCAAAGTCGAATGTATTTGACAGATGCTATATATTGCAAAGTCACTCTGGAATATATCAAGCACGATACCTGTTTAGCGGAAACACGATTAATGCATTTCCCCAAGAAGTTGATTGAGAACTCGGGCGCTTAAAAGTGAGTTTCACTAGGCCACTATTAGTATAAAATGCAACAGCCAGCCCCCCGCACTACCCGTGCCTGATTCAAAAGTTTAGGGCCAGCCACGACTCTCCTCAATAAAAGCTGGATGCAATTACAGATGGCAAAATTGAAACGCATAGCATGAATTTGGGGGGGAGAAAAAGGATAGAAGAAGAGCGAGTTAAAATCGAAAGGAATCATCAGAACCATACTTGCTCCTGATATTGTAGTGCTCGTATTTTGCTCTCTCGTAATCAACAGGCTTCATCTCAACTGGTTTCTGCTCCACCCCAATCGCTCCATAAAGCGCTTCTCCACTTTTGTCTCGTTGGCGATGCCTAGTCCTTTCTTTATGGCTCTTACTTTTGCTGTATGCTGGAACCTCACCCGAATTATAGAATTCCGCATATTCCTGTCGTTTTGAACTTCGGTGTTTGCTGGACAAAGAAGGATCCTTGAAACTGCTCGATTTGAGTTTCACAGGCTTAGTTTCAGAGTGCTTCTCAATAGGAGTATGAACCTGCCTGGTTTCAGAAAGAGGAGCAGGAGTCCTCCGTCTCTGAACTAACTGGGGATCAACTTCATCCTCAGGCATCCGGAGAGAATCCTTCAAAGGTGTGAGACCCTTCTTCATGGCCCTGGGTCTGAGACGTGAGGGCACAAAGTAAAGGATTATTCCTACAAGTGCTTCCAGTCCAAGCTTGGATAGATCTATCAAGAGCTGCCCAAATGATGGCCACCCTGGGTCTTCTTTGGGGGTATTCACAACAGGAATTGGCTTTTCTTCCATTAGATCCTTTTTTAGCACAAACTCAGAAGCTTGTGGCTGTGTCTGCATCAGTACATTAATCAAAGATCAACCACATGCGGCAATAGGACTTTTCAATATAGGTTCCTAATGCATTGTCACCCTATAGAAAAAAGGAAGATTTTCTGAAGTTTGTGGTAATACTTCTCACCTCCAATAACAAAGGAGTAGAGAGATACTAAGTTGACATATAACATTCAAGGCATCCTAATGGTCAAGCAAATAGTAATAACATTTACTTTTTTATATTCCAAGATGACTAACAGACCCTGTTAGGGAATGCATGAGAATGCTTTCAACAAAGTGGTCAAAGATTGTGTGGCGTAAAGAGAGCTAAGAGAGAATAAATGAAGGTAAACTAGACTTGCTTATATATCTGTAGCAGATGTGAACATATAAATCTTCTAAACCAGAGGTGGGGAAGGACACCTTGTTCGAAACAACAGAAGTTCCACATCCTTGGTGCAGTATGCAGGCAACATATCCAATCAAGACAGCTCCAATAACCATAAGGACATCTGCCAAAAGGCCTTTTCATAAAAACAAAACAAAAATTGAGAATTAGAAAGAAATCTTACATATCTGGAACATCAAGGAAATATTTGGATTGTAAAGGAAGAAAACCTAACAAGCTTTTCTTTCGACTTTCTGAACTACATTTATTCTGGATCTATTGTAGGAGTAAATAATCTCTTATTGGTGCTTTGAAATTAAGCAGTCAATTTCCATTCCGGATCTCCTTTTACTCCTATTTGTAAAACTTGCAGAAGAAATGATCTACTTCCAGACCTCTAGAAGAGATTAAAATGGGAGAGAATTGTTTCGGAATCAGAAAAAGAAAATGAACACAGTTTCAGACCTGATGAAGATAGTGAATCATACTGATAGTCACAATCTTCTTGATCGAGAGAGATCTGTCGAAGAGCCGCATTTCCTCTATCAATAACTAAGAGAGAACAGGTAGGCCTGATGTATACAACATCAAAATCATTTGAGAATTTTGCATCCTCACTAGGCCCATCCCTGTACCCTGCAACGTTTGATTTGCCACCTGCAATGGTTGTCACACCTGCAAATAATTTCAGGATTGAACTTTCTGATAATCCACGGTAGTGATTTTCAAGACTGCTCTAGTTAACCTCCAAAATACGCAGACAATTCCATAAAAATATAAACTGAACAATATTCCCTAACCTGAATCTCCAATTCTTCGGATGGCAAGATTTAAGGTGTCAGCCACATACACGTTCCCTTTATCATCCATAGTGACACCTTTGGGATGATTGAAACGCGCATCACTAGGCTTTCCATCAACATGGCCAGTATAACCTTGAAAAGATCCAGCAACTAATCTTGCTCTGCTATCTGCAGCATAATGACATCCTATGAGGAGCCCAATCCCACAGCCCAAGAGCAATAATTTCAATGTTCATCAATGAAACAAATGAGCAGCAGCAAACAAGCTACAATTTCATAGGTAGCATTATACATGAATTTCCAAGTATACCAGACACTAATTATAGATAAACCACCCCAAGTGACTACATTTTTCACTCTGAAAATTTGTAGGAACGTGATTTATAAGTTTTATTTCGGTCGAGAGGTAAAACTTTCGTAATATGGATCAATAAAAGTAGCTAGAGCATCCGAATTCAATATAGCAGCTAAGTATTTCCATCCACTGCACAGAGCTGCCAAAGACAAGTATCGCGAGTGAGGGCTTGAGAGCTAAGGAAGCGTACACTGGGACAGTGGAGGAGTAATCTTGACGATGTTGCTGTTAATTTCATCCACAGCATAGAGTTCCCCATCATCAGAGACACGGATTTTGTAAGGAACCACGCCGATCGCATTCCCTTCGACGACAGTCTCAACCAAGTACCCACTCTCAAACTGAAGAGCATTCCCATCTGAAGAACAGAACCCGAATCTTTATCGAATAGTTAAACAGCGAAGGCGAAACCACGAGACGTCTCTCCACCGTCGGACCCTTACCTGATTGAGGCGTTCTCGACGAAGCCCTCGTCCACTTCAGAAGAGAGGACAGCTGCCTCGCCAAGTGCCCTGACGAAAACAAAGATCAGCCGGAACAAAACGAACCAAGGAACGCCGTACCCATCACGCGAACAGATCGAACGAAGCATAAGCTCAAACCAGCACAGCATTCTAAGGCGAAACGAAACTCAGCCTACAAGTTTCAAGAACGCTCGCTCCTCGGCGAGGGTTCCAAGCAAGCAAAGCACCGGCGAGCTAAAACTACGAAAGGCAAGCGTCCACCGCAGCCAACCCTCGACGCGAATTCCAGAGAGGAATGAAGGGTTTTACCGGAAGGAGCAGCATCGGCTCCGTACTCGAGATTGCAACCGACCAGGAGAGAAGCGGCAAGCAGGAGGACGAAGGTGGAGCTTCCCATGGCGCGCGAGCGAGTGGAAAAGATCCGCCAATCTTCAAGTGGGTGGCGCTGTTGTGCTCATCGAGGGAGAAAGAGAGAGACAGAGATGACTAGATACAGAGCAGCAGCAACTGGAAGTGGAGAGGGAGTGAGCTACAGAGCGAGTTCGGCTTTGGCGTTTGCTCTTTCTTCTTCTTCTTCGCTGCACCTCGAGATTGGAACAGTGAAAGGCGAGGCAAAAAAAAGATGAAAGCTTTTCTTGAAATTTTCTTTCTAACCTTATCGCTTTTCTTTTTCTTTTGGGTTCGTTTTTAATTCCCTACTTTTTAATCTTGGCAAAACAGATGAAAGAAGGGATTTTGGCCCTGAAAAAGACAAAAGCAAAGTGAGATCTTATAATGAGGGACAGAGACGGAGAGGTTAAGATTTAAGTAATTTGGACGTTCTTAAAGAAAATCAAAGAGAGGAATGATGTTGGATTCCTTTTTTTTTATTCTCCGTATACATGGAAATAATAATCAGAACATTTTGGTCGAGTACAAATGCTAGATTACAATTCCATCCAATGGGTGATGTGTGGAATGCTTTGGATGGCGTGGATGAACACAAAATGTGAAGGGAGACGCATGTGGATGGTGGGCCAATTGGTCGCAATAATTAATATTGTTGTCTGGTCAAGATTTGAAGGAAGGTTGATAAGCATGTCGTAGATACTGGATAGTCATCAAAGCTAAGATTTGGATTGAACTTGAAAAAAAAAAATCCTAGACCTATCATACGGTGGTCAATTCAATCATAAACTTTTTGATTGTGTCAATTAAATCTTAAATATTTTGATAATTTACCAATTTAGTTCTCAGCTTTTTAATAATATTTCAATATAGTCTTTTCGGCCATTTATCAATATAATAAGTATATGATTATTTTGACAAAATTTTAGAAGGTTTAAAACTAAATTGACATAATTGAGAGATTTATGATTAAATTGGTACAATTAAAAGTTTTAGAATTGAGTTGATTGCAATATAATAGATTTATAATTTTTTAGACAATTATCTTGATTGAGCTTAATAACATGAGCTTGTGTTCAACCATCGCAATTAGACTATCAATGCAACAATTGAAATATGCATTGTTTGTCTAGAGATTAAGCTTGAAAACATAGTTAGCTTGTTTGATCGGAAAGTTTTATTATGCATGCGGTATAATTCAACATCATCCACTCGAGGGGTTGTAGGGTTTGATCGAACACTTGAATATCAAATCACAATTTTGTTTGTCTATCTGCCATCACCATCCTACCAGCATACGCAAGATTTATCCTGTTGAAGTCTTTATCGTATCGAGTCTTTCAACCTCAGGGGATCAAATGGCAGCTCAATCACTCCTCGAATCACCTCACCCGCTTGTTGGAGAAGGTCTTGTGATGATAATTTTTTCCATGGGGACCCATTCAATTAACATAATTTCCAATAAAATAATGGAATGTGATCATTCATTGTGGTAACCGATAATCATATGCGGTGAATTTTCACCATATAAATTCCATAGCAATGATCCAAGAATTTTCCTCAATTTGACAATATTAGTCTAGTGCTCTGGAAAATGAACACCCAACTATAATATTGAAATCTAATATAATACGCAATTTGATCTTTAAATTTTTAATTTATTAAATATAGTCATTAAACTTTAGCTCAATATGTAATATTGTCTGTGAACTTTTAATTTATTTAACATAATTTATAAAATTTTGGTACATTTTCAAGTTTGTCATAAGACCATATGACAATGTTTAATGTAAGGACAACACTGACATTTTTTCATGCAGTTTTGGGACCAAATTGAATATATACAAAAAGTCTATGAATCATATTGAATAAATTAAAAATTTAAAGACTACATTATACATTATATCAAAGTTCAAGGACCACTTTCTATATGAAGCTAAAGTTCAAAAGGACCATTTATGTCATTTACCCACAATAATATCAAGAATCTAACGCATACATAAATGCGATGACCTATAAAGTAAGTGATGCAATTTAGGATTTAAGAGTCCTAATACGGTCGAACGAAGGGGGCTCACGATCCACGTCACTTTCGTTTTGCCCCAAAAGCGAAATTCCACGTCACCCGCTCCTCACGAGCTGTCGTCGTCGGAGACCGATTCGAAAGCACACCGCACCGCACCGCGTCTCCACGTCCCCACGCGCGAACCCTCTCTCCCAAACGCATAAAATCGAGCCCTCGTCGTTGACCCTGTCCCTCCCTCTCTCTCTCTCTCTCTCTAGCATAGCAGATCCGCTCCGCCACCTCTCTCCGGGATCCGCCCCCGATCCGCGAGGTATCTCTCCGTTCCCTTTTTTTCCCGGCTGCGAATGCTCGACCTTGGTTTGTCCGGAGCTCGGCTCCCTCCGATCTCGCCGGGGCTCGCGCCGTCGAAATTCCGCAGATCTGTGTTTCGAGAGAGCGAGGAAAAGTTCGCAGATTCCTCGATCTCCTCATGCATGCGCGGCGTCGACGGAGCCCCTTTTTTCTACGGGCAATTGTATAGATGCACGAGTGCATGTTGGGTGTGTGACGCCCGACTTAGTTCGGCGATCGCCTGCGTCTTCTCGTAGATTCGTGGTTTTTTTTTTTGAATTGCATGTGCGTTAGATCCGAGCTCCATCGGTTGCTGTTATTTGTTTCTTCGGTCGGTACTCGTTCCGGGCTCGTGACGAGAATGTCCGGTTATTAGGACGACATTCAGTGCAATTGTCTGTGCATGTTATTGGCTATTTGCTGTTTGTTGTCTCTGCTTTGATTTA
Source organism: Eucalyptus grandis (assembly GCF_016545825.1). NCBI lineage: Eukaryota > Viridiplantae > Streptophyta > Magnoliopsida > Myrtales > Myrtaceae > Eucalyptus > Eucalyptus grandis. The sequence goes on along the minus strand of NC_052617.1, from coordinate 43,841,462 downwards.
GGATGGAATTGCGGCGATATTCCAGTGGTCTGAGCTGCTTATTTCTCCCTGACATCGTAGCTGAGAAAAATTGACTGTTGTTCTTCTTTCTCCTGAAATTTACCGTAGCCCAATTAGACTGTTACTTTTAGTTGGGGTTGGACTTCGTGTGCTGATACATCACCTGAGGTCAAAGAACAGGCTGACTGATTTTTGTATTGCGCTGGGGGTTTTTCCCAACTATTATAATAGACTCATTGCTGGCTGACACGGAAGATAGAGCATAAAGAAAGAGATGTTTTGAGATATTCTTCGGATTAGTTGAAAATTGATAAATTGGTGAATTTTTTGACGGCCCTATACTATGAGCAGTTGCCTAAGCAAGCTGTTTTAAGAACCCGAGTCATTAGCAATGGCTTCTCTTAAGGTCCCATCAAGCTGGCTGTTTTTGGTCACTGAGTCTGAGGATTTGTAGGCTTAGACACGTGCCTTTTTTTGGCTTTGAGGTAATAATTCTGGGTTGCCATATATTGTTGATATTATATATCTTTGGACTGGACTCATGTTAGTGAGACAAGGCTTAGTTCGTTGTTATTGTGTGTTGCATAGGGACGCTTAGCATTTGTGGCATTGGATTGCTGCCGATAAAAAAGTTATTTCTTACAAGGATACAATCTTCACTCATGTTCCAGGTTTAACCTGAAGAGTCTTCAGCTATGGGAGGTGGATTCAGGGTGCTTCACCTTGTCAGGCCATTTCTTTCTTTTTTGCCTGAGGTTCAGAGTGCTGACAGGAAAATTCCATTCAGGGAGAAGGTCATATACACTGTGATCTCCCTTTTCATCTTCCTGGTTTGCAGTCAGCTCCCTCTCTATGGGATCCACTCCACAACAGGAGCAGATCCTTTCTACTGGATGCGTGTTATTCTCGCATCAAATCGTGGAACTGTCATGGAGCTTGGTATCACTCCAATTGTAACATCTGGATTGGTGATGCAACTTCTGGCTGGTTCTAAGATAATTGAAGTGGACAACAATGTTCGAGAGGATCGTGCCCTTCTGTAAGTTTCTAGGCATGAATGATACTTGCTCTCTTTTCTGCTTTCTACCTTTGCAAAT